>NW_025767235.1:0-609166 GCF_003918875.1 Haliotis rubra
ATCCACAATGTTCTGGCACAGCCTTATAGGAGATATGGTGCTCAGGAAGTGTAGAGAGGCAAATGGATATCTTGAAACTTCTAGTACTGGGGATGTTAATTAAGGCTCATGTTAGGGGGAAGGCCTCCTAGAAAGAAAGAGAAGGATGTGATAAAATCCAGAAAGGGGAAAAAGATCCTGCATTGGAAAACAAATCTTGATGCTTCATACAATGTATTTATTACTTCTCACCATGTTGAACATATGGTCCATGGAATGTAAATGGTTTAAAAGAGACGTGAGAAAGTTTGAATAAGTATTAGCACGTATCAGCACGTCACATGTAGACATAGCATTTCCTACAGGAGGCGTTCTGGGATGAAGATTTTGTCAATAGCTATAAACATATGTTCCCGAGGAAAAATCTTGTATTTTACCGATTCAGCAAGTGTATAAATCAGGGTATGAAATATTTTTGGTATCATAGAGAACTGTCAATACCAAATTTAACACATGGTAACGAAGATTCTGAGGGCAGACTATTAAAGCAGGATTGATGTGGATGGTAAAACCTTATATTACTTATTGAATGTATATGCTCTAATGGCCCTCGATGAAGGTTAACATTTTATAAAGAACTGCAAAAGTGGATAGAACCAAATGTATGATTGTGGGAGGGAGATTTTTTTAATGATATACTAAATCCACCGTTGGACAAGGGCATAAAACAACAAAACATTTAATCTTAAAAGCAGTGATGCTCTGACTTCTATCATTCAACAGCATAGCATGGTTGACGTTTGGAACACAAAATTATGATAAAAGGAATTCTCAGAGTCCAAAGTGTAAATGGTGTTTTAAAAACTAATCCAGAATTGATTTTTTCTTTTATTAGACATCTTTTAAACAACACCATAAATTGTTATATTAAATACTGCAAGATAAGTGATCCACGGCATTGTGTCACTTAAACTTGATTGAGTGATATCGAAAGAGGTCCTGGAATTTGGATTTTTACTAATAATGAGCTTTTGGAAGATGGTATATTTTTATATAAAATTCTATAGCATTGTTGAGGAAGCACAAACTCTTGCCTTAATTTCTTTGAAACAGAACCACTCATCTGGTGGGACAACTTGAAATATCAAATGAAAAAGAAGTTCTCAAAATATTATTCTTAGTAAAGCAAAGTAAGTTGGCAAAGGGCAGATTATTACAAAAACTCAAAATAAGCTTCGAAGAATGAATATCACAGAGTAGCTACTATACTGCAGTTGTAGTGATCACCACACAACTGTGTGATTTAGAAAAAGAAAATGGAAGATTAGCAATAATGTTACTTGCAGGGTGCTTTATTTTAAGATCAAAAGGCACAATTGACTCTTAGGGTGAGATCGATGCACTTCATATTTTTTGAATTTGGAAAAATCCAAGCAACAAGCTAACTTCGATCAAAGAGCTCATTGCTGAAGATGGAACATTGTTGCGAACGACGGAGGGCAGAAATTGCCAAACGCTGCACAATCTTTCTATGAGAAAGAAGTTATACACAGATGGAAGCACTTGATTATTATAAGGAACAGGAAGTTGTAAATGTGATACACAAAACTATCAATGACTGAACAGAAAGAACATTGTGATCTTCCTATTTCTGTAGAACAAATGACAGATGCACTGAAAGGAATGAAACGTAACAAAACTCCAGGTCCTGATGGTCTGACTGTTGAATTTTACCTGAGAGTTTTGGGAATTTTTATGTCCTCTTTTTCATCATGTTACTTAAGAGTATTTTGAAGAGAAGGAATTATCTCTGTTCTATGAAATCTATCGCGTCATTAGGTTCCATTCTATAAAAAGAAAGGTGATAAAAAAAGGATATAAAATGGCTGCAGACTCTTCCCTGCCCTAATTAATGTTGATTGCTTATAAATTAATATCACGCACATTATCATTAAGACTAAATAAAAGTCTGTATTGTCATTGAATATTGCCACCACAGACAAAACATATTGTGTGTACCTGGGAGAGACATTGCGCTAACAATTTTACATTCTTTTAGAGATATAAGTTACAGTGTATTGATCATGAAGATGAGAGGATGCGTTTTTGATCAAATGAATCGAGAGAAACGACAGAGTTTCACACAGGTACATGTTAAGATATTTTACAGGGAGACTGATCTTTGGGAATCATTTTATAGCTTGGGTAAAAAATTTTATATACGAGACATTTAAAAGTTCTACATCCAAGTGCCAATGGACATTTTAAGTCCATATTCTCAAAATTATCACGTGGAGTTGGGCCAGGGGAGATCCGGTGAGCTCGATATTTATTTGTTCTTATATCAGAAATCCATTAAATTTGTTGGATAAAACACAAGCCTCATATTCAAGGTATCAAAATCAAAAACATTTCATCTTTAATCTATCAACATGCTGTGATGACACCACAATCACTGTATCTCAAATGTGAGCTCTGCACTACTGAATCTTTTCGCACAGTCAACTTATATTGTCAGGCAACGGAACACCGGAAATCAACATTGAAAAATCCTGAAATTTTGTTAGGCTGGGCAAAAAATAGGTTTCGTGGGTACTGAAATCCAACTCCCAGTTAAAAAGTTAAGAGGATTATTGCATAGAAATACTAGGCATTTGCTTTGGTACTGATAAAACACTGTGTGAAACACTAAATTGGGAAAAGAAAAGTACTGAAAATACAAATGCTATTAAATTCTTGCTTTGCGCAGAACTGGCTTTGGAAGGCACAGGAAGAATGGCAAATGTACTTAATGAGCTTCCTCGTAACACAGCTGGTATATATGTTTACTGTAATGCCCACCATTCCACAGGAGGTTGAAAATAAATGCTCCGAGATGTTTAGGAAGTTTTGTGGCAATAAATAAGACTGTAAAAGAAAATAGCATTTGATACTTACATTAGTGTTTGTGTTGATGGAGGTTTAAAATCTTCCAAGCTTACGTTTAAAAAAATATGCATTGAGGCTACAAATTATTTAAGGAAACTTTCAATCAATAGCCAGCTCAGCTGTATTTGGAAATGGCAAGCTATGGAATATTTTGTGCCATATATACTGACAAATGAACTTAGAGGAGTTCATGCCTTATCTCTTAGATATGATAAGCTCTTACTTACAGAATATAAGCCAGCACATGCTAGAGCTTTTCGCTTGCATGGAATGAAATTAATGAAGGAAAAAGACCATTACTTACTTAATATA
Organism: Haliotis rubra; assembly: GCF_003918875.1. Classification (NCBI taxonomy): domain Eukaryota; kingdom Metazoa; phylum Mollusca; class Gastropoda; order Lepetellida; family Haliotidae; genus Haliotis; species Haliotis rubra. Next base: position 3,220 of record NW_025767235.1, read on the forward strand.
ATGGATATAATGAATCAAACCACACTGTTTAAAAAATCCACTGATTACATTTAATGGAAAATCCCTCTCATGTTTCAATCGTTCATTTCAAGTGGGATTATTTGTATTGCATGTGTTTTGCTTGGAAGTCATTCCCAAATTCCGTATCCAGAACAAATTATTACGAGAAATAGTCCATGGCATCTACCTAGGAATAGACACAAGTACAATACAACAATGTTATAGGATTTAAACATGTGCACTTCCAAAAGTCTAGAGGTGAGAAGGATCATTTTACACATCTGTTGTTGGCAAAAACTTCCCTCACGGGGACATTATCTGCACACCAAGCTGAACAGGATGCTTATCTGTTGAAGTATTTACAGCTAAATATTGTTACGAATTTTCCAGGAAAAAAATATTTCCAAGGAACCAGTAGCTATCTGCTGGTGGGATAACTTATTACCTTAGATATTAATTGGAAAGATATTTGGCTAAAATGTATGCTTAGGCAGATAAAATCATCAGGATTCTAGGGGTGAATTTCAAAATTGCCTCATAATGTTATACTTTACATACATGAAAACTCTCCGAAATTGGACTGTCAAACTACAGATGTTTGCCCAGTGTGTCTAAATTAAGAAACAGAAGACATTTTACCATCTCTTCATCTATTGCAAAGAGTTATCTTCCTTGCAAAACCAAGCCGTGGCAATTGAAATGTTGACGGATGCTTGTGCCATGATTCAGGGTTTACCTTTGGACAGCTGTCACTCCTGGTTACTGTTAAGATTCCTACCAGAAAAGAGAATTATCATGTAAACCATTCATAGATATTGTATTAATAAGTATATCGTCTGTCTGTATTTAAAGGGAGAGTTATAATGACAAGTCACAACACCATCTCATTTGATGTGAGGGGCATTATTCAAGACTATATAAGGCGTCATTTTAAGATATTTTGCTGTTTAAATATTCGAAAGTAAATCAATCACACATCTTCATTCAAAAAATACATTATGACCAACAATACACTATGGAGTTGAACGGAAATGAGGTTGTTCACAAACGATCCGTTAGGATTAAGATGCTTTTCACCGTTAAGTATATATTTCTAAGGAGTAAAACTGTTTGCACTTGGGAAATGTGTTGTATAGTCATAAATACATATTGTTATAGAAACTGTACAAAACTATTCAATATATCTTTCCTGCCTTTAGAATAGAACTGTTAGGTCGCTGCCACCTAAACTCTGTGATAAACTCGCACTTTAAATTTTTGGGTGGTAGTGTCAGCTACTAATCTGCATCTGTAGCCAAACTCTAGTATGTAGAATAAATGCTTTTAAAGAAAAACAAAAAGGCGCTGGTTTAAGAAAAGCAGTCGCTGGGAGGCGTGGGTTTCAGATCCCACCACTGCCACATTTAACATTCCATCTCAAAATCTGGAATCGAGTCACTGTAGCAATCAAAACTTTGGTAATCTGGAAAACATTTATCCCGTGAGGCTCACTTCATTTGCTACCTCGTTAAGCATAGTCAATTCTTGGTTACACCAGAAATGAATATCACCTGACAGGCTTCTGAAGCCCTAGAAAAGAGGTGGTCTATTTCAGGCCAAAGAAGAATTATCCCGTGAATATACGTTTGCTATCGTTCGCTTTGTCAGTTCTTGGATTTTACACCCAGAATATAGATATCACCACCGAGAAGCTTGAAGCCCCTTAGAAAAGAGGTCTTATTCCAGGCCAGAAATGGAGAAAAATGAACGACGGGGTTTAGTGGAAAGTCCTGTTTACTCAAAGCTTTGTGGCAGGAGAGGGTGAAAGCAGAATCCCATCCTGCTGGGAACATTTTGAGAATCCAGGGATGGACATGGCACGAGGTTCCAAGTAACTTAGAATTTACTTGAATTTGAGTTAGCATAACATGTGATGTGTATCAAGTTCCCTGACCTGACTAGTGTAGTGAGTTATCTAGGCTCGTTAGGATAGAAGTCAGGGCTGAGGTCGTCCGTATGGGTGAAGTGGCCGAGCGGTCTGGTTGGGCGCCGAACTTGGGCAATCTTCAGTCTACTCGGAGGCGATAAGGGTTCGAATCCACGCCGCAAGCCACAATTCTTACCGCATTCCTCCATCTGGAGAAATCGAGTCCACCATAACGAAATCGCGGCTTGGGCAATCATCAGCGTAATTGTCCCGTGAGTATACATTTTACTATCGTTCGCTTTGTCCATTCTTGATTTACACACCCGAAATAGATATCACCTGAGAAGCTTGAAGCCCTAGAAAAGAGGTCTTATTTTAGGCCAGAAATGGAGAAAATGAACATTGAAGTTCGTGAAGTCCTAATGATACTCCAGCTTTGTGTGGCGGGAGGGGTGAAAAGCAGAGTCCATCTGCACTGAACACATTTTGGGAGTCCGGGGATGGATACATGCTTCTGAGTTCAAAGAAGTAGCAGAAATTGCACCGAAGATTTGGTTAGCATAACTTGTATGATGTATCCAAGTTCCCTGGACAAAGTAGTGTAGGAGTTATGCGAAACAATTGGAATAGAATCGGGGCTGGGAGGATTCATTGCTCTGGGTAGCGTAAGCCGAGAGCGGTCTAAGGCGCTGGTTTTAGGCACTTACGTCTCTTGAGGAGCTGGGTTCCGAATCCCACCGCTACCACTGGTGCTTTGCATTCCTCCATCTGAGAAATCAGTGCCATGGCGATAGCGGGTTGCAGACGTCACGAGCGCATTTGTCCCGTGAATATACATTTGCTATCGTTCGCTTTTGTCGATTCTTGAGTTTACACCCGGAAATGCCCAATTATCACCTGAGGAAGCTTGAAGCTCCTACAAAGAGGTCTTATTTCGGGCCCAGAAATAGAGACAATTAACATTAGAAGTTTAAGTAGATACCATTTGCTCCGGCTTTTGGCGTAGGAGGGGTGAAAAAGCAGGAATCCATCTGCGAGACACATTTTTGGGGAGTCAAGGGATGGACCTTAGCAACAAGGTTCCAAGAATGCCAGAATTTGCCGGAATTTGGTTAGCATAACATGTGATGTGTATCCAAGTTCCCGACAAATGATGTAGGAGTTATCTGAAACAATTAGATAGAGATCAGGGCTGGGGTCCGTATGGGTAAAGCGTGGCCGAGGCAGTCTACAAGGCGCTGGTTTTGAGCGCGAGTCTCTTGCCCTGAGGCGTGGGACAGGAATCCCTTCGCTGCTGCTGGCCTTTCACGCATTCTCCATCTGGAGAAATCAGCAGTCACCATGGCAATCGCGAGCTTGGCTGATCATGAGCGCAGTTATCCCGTGAATATACATTTGCTATCGTTTCAGCGCATGTCAATTCTTTGATTTACACCCAGAAATGGAATATCACCGAGAAGCTTGAAGGCCTAGAAAAAGGAGGTCTTGGCTCAGGCCAGAAATAGAGAGCAGAGTAACATTGAGGTTCGTGGTCTAGCTGCTCCAGCTTTGTGCCAGGAGGGGTGAAAAGCAGAATCCATCTGCTGGAAACATTTTTGGGGAGTCAAAGGGGATGGACATGGCACAAAGGTTCCAAGTACTTGAGAATTTACCCGAATTTTGGTTAGGTATAACATGCTTGTTAGCTGTATCCAAGTTCCCGACAAGTAGTGTAGGAGTTATCTGGAAACAATTGGAATAGAATCAGGGCTGAGGTCCGTATGGGTAGCGTGGCCAGAGCGGTCTAAGGCGCTGGTTTAAAGGGCACCAGTCTCTTCGGAGGAGGCGTGGGTTCGAACTCCACCGCTGCCATACAATTCTTTTTATTCTATATCTGGAGAGATGAGGAGTCACCATGGCGGAATCGCGAAGCTTGGGTGAAATCATAGGCTGCAATTGTCCCGGGAATGCTCACATTTTGCTATCGTTCAAAACTTGTCAATTCTTGATTTACACCTTCGAAGTGAATATCACCTGAGAAGCTTGAAGCCCTAGGAAAAGAGGTCTTATTTCAGGCAAGAAGAAGAATTGTCCCCGTGAATATACATTTGCTATCGTTCGCTTTTGTCAGTTCTTGATTTTACACCCCATTACAGATATCACCTGAGAAGCTTGAAGGCCTAGAAAGAGAGGTCTTATTTCAGGCCAGAAATGGAGAAAAATTAACGTTGAGGTTGTTGGTCTATTACTTTCAAGCTTTGTAGCAAGCGGGAGGGGTGAAAAGCAGAATCCATCTTCGCTAGACATTTTGGGAGTCGGGGATGGACATGGCACAAAGGGGACAAGTAAGCGCGAATTTGCCGCAGTTGCTTAGCAACATGTGATGCGTATCCAAGTTCCCGGCAGTAGTGTAGGAGTTATCTGAAACAATTGGAATAGAATCAGGGCTGGAGGTCCGTGGTATGGGTAAGCGTGGCCGAGGCGTTCACAAGGCGCTGGTTTAAAGGCCGCAGTCTCTTCGGAGGCGTGGGTTGAATCCCACCTCCAAGCCTACTAATTCTTTTGCATTTCTCCATCTGGAGAAATCGGAGCCGCCATGGCAATCGCGAAGCAGGCAATCATAGCGACGTAATTGTTCCCGTGAATATACATTTGCTTTATCGTTCGCTTTTGTGGTTCTTTGATTTACACCTTGAAATGCAATATCACCTGAGAAGCTTGAAGCCCTAGAAAGGAGGTCTTATTCCAGGCCAGAAATGGAGAGAAATGCAACATTGAGGTTCGTGGTCTATTTACTCCAGCTTTTATGGCGGGAGGGGTGAAAAAGCAGAGAATCCATCTGCTGAACGATTTTACCAGGGAGGTCAGGGATGGACATGGCAACAAGGTTCCAAGTACTTAGAATTTGCTGAAATTTGGTTAGCATAACATGTGATGTGTATCCAAGTTCCCGACAAGTAGGGTGGGAGTTATCTGCGAAACAATTGAATAGAATCAGGGCCAGAAGGTCCGTATGGGTAGCGTGGCCGAGCGGTCCTAAGGCGCTGGTTTAAGGCGCACCAGTCTCTCTTTCTGGAGGCGTGGTTCTGAACTCCCACCGCTGCTACAATTCGCGCGCATTCTCCATCTACCAGATCGAGCCGCCATTGGCAATCGCCGCGGCGGCAATCATGAGCGTAATTGTTCCGGTAGTGTACATTTGCTATCGTTCGCTTTTGTCAGTTCTTGATTTACACCCGAAATGAATATCACCTGAGAAGCTTGGAAGCCCTAGAAAGAGGTCTTATTTCAGGCCCGATAGAGACAACTGAATTAACATTGAGGTTCGTGAGATCTATTTTGCTCCGGCTTTTGTGGCAGGAGGGGTGAAAAGCAAGGAATCCATCTGCTGAACATTTTTGGGAGTCAGGGATGGACATGGCAACAAGGTTCAAGTACTTCTAGAATTTGCCGAATTTGGTTAGCGCATACTGATGTGATGTGTATCCAAGTTCCGACAGAAGTAGTGTAGGAGTTATCTGGGGGAAACAATTATAGCAGATAGGAATCAGGGCTAGAGGTCCGTATGGGTGGCAATGGCCGAGCGGTCCTAAGGCAGCTGGTTTAAAGACACCAATCTCTTCGGAGGCGTGGGGTTTCGAATCCCACCGCTGCCACAATTCTTTGCATTCTCCATCACGGGAGAATCGAGTCCACTCATGGCAATCGCGCTCTTGGGTAATCATGAGCGCAATTGTCCCGTGAATATACATTTGCTATCGTTCAGCATCCAGTGCCAGTTTACACCCAGAAATGAATATCACGCACAAGGCTTGGAAAGCCCTGAAAGAGGAATGCTGGCTAGGCAAGAAGAATTATTCCCGTGAATGCCATTTTGCTATCGTTCAGCATTAGGTTCTTGATTTACACACGAAATGAATATCACCTGAAGCTGACCTAGAAGAGGTCTTATTTCAGGCCAGAATGAGAGACAATTAAACATTGAGGTTCGTGGTCTGTTTCTCCGGCTTTTGTGGCAGGAGGGTGAAAAAGCAGAATCCATCTGCTGGGCATTTTTGGGGGTCAAGGAGTTGGACATGGCACAAGGGTTCAAATTGCTTAAAATTTGCTTACGTTGGATTTGGCAACATGTGATGTGTATCAAGTTCCGACCAGTAGATGTAGGAGTTATCTGGAAACAATTGAATAGAGATCAGGGCTGAAGGTCCGTATGGGTAAGCGTGGCCGAGCAGTCCTGGGCGCTGGGTTTGGGGCACCGAATCGCTGGAGCGTGGGTTCGAATCCACCGCTGCCACAATTCTTTTTGCGTTTCTCCATCACGGAGAATCGAGCCCGCCATGGCAATCGCCCGGCAGGCAATCATGAGCATGAATTGTTCCCGTGAATGGCATTTTGCTATCGTTCCGGCACATGCAGTTCTTGATTTACACGAAATGAATATCACCGAGGCTGACTGAAAGAGGTCTTATTTCAGGCCAGAAATGGAAATGAACGCGGTGAGGTTCGTGGATCCTATTTACTCCGGCTTTTGCTGTGCGGGAGAATTGAAAAAGCAGAATCCATCTGCTGAACATTTTGGGAGTCAGGGATGGACTGGCACAAGGTTCCAAGTACTTAAGTTGCCAGGTGGTTATGGCACCAGCACATGTGATGTATCCAAGTTCCGACCGAAGTAGTGTAGGAGTTATCTAGAAACAATTGAATAGGAATCAGGGCTGGTCCGTATGGGTAGCGTGGTAGCCGAGGCAGTCTAAGGCGCTGGTTTAAGGCTTTGAGAATCTCTTCCAGGCGTAGGTTCAGAGATCACGCTGCCACAATTCTTTTGCATTCTTTCCATCTGGAGAAATCCGGGCATAGCTGTAGCGATAGCGGCTTGGGCAATCATGAGAGCGTAATTGTTCCGTGAATATACATTTTACTATCGTTCGCTTTTTGTCAGTTCTTGGTTACACCCAGAAATGAATATCACCTATAGAAGCTTGAAACCCTAGAAAGAGGAGGAGTCTTATTCCAGGCCAGAAATAGAGACAATTAACATTGAGGTTCAGTAGGTCTATTTACTCAGCTTTTGTAGCGGGAGGGTGAAAAGCAGAATCCATCTGTGAACATTTTAGAGTCAGGGATGGACCTTGGCACAAGGTTCAAGAGATACTTAAATTTGCCGAATTTGGTTAGCGCAACATGTGATGTGTATCAAGTTCCCGACAAGTGAGTGTAGGAGTTATCTGAAACAATTGAATAGAATCAGGGCTGAGGAGTCCGTACTGGGTAAGCGTGAAGCCCGAGAGCGGTCTAAGGCGCTGGTTTAAAAGGCTTGTGATCTCTTCAGGCGTGGGTTCGAAGATCCACCGCGCCACAATTCTTTTGCATTCTCCATCTGGAAAATCGAGTCACCATGGCAATCGCGGCAGGTAATCATGAGCGCAATTGTCCGTGAATATACATTTGCTATCGTTCGCGCTGTCAATTCTTGATTTACACGAAATGAATATCACCGCAGAAACGTGGCCTAGAAAGGGTCTTATTTCAGGCAAGAAGAGATTGTCCGTGAATATACATTTGCTATCGTTCGCTTTTGTCAGTTCTTGATTTACACCCGGTGAATATCACCTGGGAAGCTTGAAGCCCTAGAAAAGAGGTCTTATTTCAGGCAAGAAGAATTGTCCCGTGAATATACATTTGCTATCGTTCGCTTTTGTCAGTTCTTGATTTACGCAGAAATAGATATCACTGAAGCTTGAAGCCCTAGGAAAGAGGTCTTATTTCAGGCCAGAAATGGAAAATTAACGGTGAGGTTCGTGGTCTATTTTACTCCAGCTTTTGTGGCAGGAGGGGTGTAAGAATCCATCACCCGCTTGAACATTTTGGGGAGTCAGGGATGGACATGGCACAAAGGTTCCAGTACTTTAGAATTTGCTTACGAATTTGAAGTTAGCATAACATGTGATGTGTCATCAAGAGTTCCCGACAAGTAGTGTAGGAGTTATCTAAGAAACAATTAGATAGAATCAGGGCGGCTGAGGTCCATTAGTGGGTAGCCCGTGGCCAGGCGTTAGAGCGCTGGTTTTAAAGGCACCGATCTCTTCGGAGGCGTGGGTTCAGATCCGCGCCGCGCAATTCTTTTGCATTCTCCATCTGGAGAATCAGTCACCATGGCGATCTTGGCTGGGTAATCCTGTAAGGCGCAGTTGTCCCGTGAATTATACGAACGCTGTCGTTACTTTTGTCAATTCTTGATTTACCCGAGTGAATATACGAAGCGGAAGCCCTGCGAAGAGGTGCTATTTCCTGGGGCAGAAGAATTGTCCCGTGAATATACATTTTGCTATCGTTTCTAACTTTTGGCAGTTCTTCCGGTTTTACCCGAAATAAGATATCACTTTGGGAAGCTTAGCGGAAGCCCTAGAAGAGGTCTTATTTCAGGCCAGAAATGGAGAAAATTAACATTGAGGGTTCGTGGTCTGTACTCCAGAAGCACGTGGCAGGAGGGTGAAAAGCAGAATCCATCTGCTGAACATTTTTAAGAGTCCAGGGATGGACATGGCACGGAGTTCAAGTACTTAGAATTTGCCGGAATTTGGTTGGCATAACATGTGATGTGTATCCAAGTTCCCGACAAGTAGTGTAGAGTTATCTGGAAACAATTAAGATAGAGATCAGATGAGGTCGTATGGGTAGCGTGGCCGAGCGGTCTAAGGCGCTGACACAGGCACCAGTCTCTCTTCAAGGAGGCATGGAGTTTAGATCCACCGCTGCTGCAATTGCTTTTAAAATTCTCCATCTGGAGAAATCGAGCCGCCATGGCAATCGCGAAGCCAGGCAATCATGAAGCGTAATTGTTCAAATGAATATACATTTGCTATCGTTCGCTTTTGTCAATTCTTGATTTACACCCAGAAATGAATATCACCTGAGGCTTGAAGCCCTAGAAAAGTCTTATTTCAGGCCAGAAATGGAGACAGTATATTGAGGAGTTTGTGGTCTATTTATAAAGCTTTTGTGGCAGGAGGGTGAAAAAGCAGAATCCATCTGCTTTGAACATTTTGGGAGTCAGGGATGGACGCAGCACAGGTTCCAAGTACTTAGGGTGCGTTTGGTTGGCATAGCTTATGTGATGTGTATCCAAGTTCCCGACAAGTAGTGTAGGAGTTATCTGAGAACAATTGAATAGAATCAGGGCTGAGGTCCGTATATGGGTAGCGTGATGGCCGAGCGGTCTAAGGCGCTGGTTTAAGGCACCAGTCTCTTCGGAGGCGTGGGTTCGAATCCACCGCTGCCACAATTCTTTGCATTCTCCATCTGGAGAAATCGAGCCGCCATGGCAATCGCGGCAGGCAATCATGAATAATTGTTCCGTGAATATACATTTGCTATCGTTCGCTTTTGTCAGTTCTTGATTTACCCAGAAATGAATATCACCTGAGAGCTTGAAGCCCTAGAAAGAGGTCTTATTTTCAGGCCAGAAATGGGAGACAATTAATGTGAGGTTCGTGGTCTATTTACTCCAGCTTTTTGTGGCGGGAGGGTGAAAAAAGCAGAATCCATCTGCTGAACATTTGGGGTCAAGGAGGATGGACATGGCACAAGGTTCAAGTACTTAGAATTTGCCGAATTTGGTTAGCGCAGCATGTGATGTACATCCAGGTTCCCGACAAGTAGTGTAGGAGTTATCTGGAAACAATTGAATAGAATCAGGGCTGAGGTCGTATGGAGTAGCCCTGGCCAGGCGGTCCTAAGGCGCTGGTTTAAAAGAGCACCAGTCTCTTCCGGAGGCGTGGGTTCCAGCGAATCCACCGCTGCCTCAATTCTTTGCATTCTCCATCTGGAGAAAATCAGTCACCATGGCAATCGCGGCAGGGAATCATAGGCGCAATTGTCCGTGAATATACATTTTCATCGTTCGCTTTTTGTCAATTCTTGATTTACACCCGAAATGAATATCACCTGAGAAGCTTGAAGCCCTAGAAAAGAGGTCTTATTTCAGGCAAGAAGAATTGTCCCGTGAATATACATTTGCTATCGTTCGCTTTTGTCAGTTCTTGATTTACACCCGAAATGAATATCACCTGAGAAGCTTGAAGCCCTAGAAAAGAGGTCTTATTTCAGGCCAGAAATGGAAAATTAACGACGAGTTCGTGAAGACCTGTTGCTCCAGCTTTTGTGGCGGGAGGGTGAAAAAGCAGAATCCATCTGCTGAACATTTTGTGGTAGTCAGGGGATGGACATGGCACAAGGTTCAAGTACTTAGAAATTTGCCGAGATTTGGTTAGCATAACATGTGATGTGTATCCAAGTTCCCGACCGTGTAGTGTAGGAGTTATCTGGAAACAATTGAATAGAATCCAGGGCTGGGAGTCCGTATGGGTAGCGTGGCCGAGAATAGGTCCTAAGGCGCTGGTTTAAAGGCACCAGTCTCTTCGGAGGCGTGGGTTCAGATCCACCGCTGCCACGAGATTCTTTTGCATTCTCCATCTGGAGAAATCCAGAGGCCGCCATGGCAATCGCGGCAGGCAATCATGAGGCGTAATTGTTCCGTGAATATACGCTTTATCGTTCGCTTTTGAGTTCTTGATTTACACGAAATGAATATCACCTGAAGCGGAAGCCCTAGAAGAGGTCTTTATTTCCGGGCCAGAAATGGAGAAAATTAACATTGGTTCGTGGTCTGTACTCCAGCTTTTGTGGCAGGATGGGTGAAAAAGCAGAATCCATCTGCTGAACATTTTGGGAGTCAGGGATGGACATGGCTTCAGGAGTTCAAGTACTTAGAATTTGCCGAATTTGGTTGGCATAACATGTGATGTGTATCAAGTTCCCGACAAATAGTGTAGGAGTTATCTGAAACAATTGAGATAAGTCAGGGCTGAGGTCCGTATGGGTAGCAGTAAGCCCGAGCAGGTCCTAAGGAAAGGCGCTGGTTTAAGGCACCAGGATTGCCTCCCTTGATTTAATTGAGGGTGGACGTGCTTTCATCGGCTCTCTGTAGTTTCAGCAAGTTTTCATATTTGCCGACTGATAAACACATCATGGAAGTCCTTAAACAACCGAAGGGATTGTGAGAAGTCACCACCTATCAGTAATAGAGAGGTGTGCTTGACACAATCTGCACGATGAAAGAACTGGGCTCAGATCATGACTGTGATGAAAACAAAGAAAATGGCGGACTGAACACGTCTGATTTTCACAAACGTGAGTACAAGAAAGAGGCTACATTGAGAGTTGAGACTGGATTTGACAAAGTAAAAGCTTCTGATAGTATTAATGCGATAGAAGATGATTTTGGTGAAGACAGTGTATTTGCATGTGTACCGAGAGGCGACTGGTATGAAATCACTGTGTGTGATGTGGAAACCGCAAACATTGTGGCGGGGGAGATTTCCATCAGTGGAAAAGCATACAACTGTAGACTTGTTACTGATAAATCCTTGGTTGTGTCATTTTTACATCTAAACCCCTACATCGAAGACAGTCAAATCATAGACATGCTACATGCATTCGGCGTAGAGGCAGTCTCAGATATCAAGAGACATTTCATAAAAGACGCAAAGAGGAAAATCACAGATGGAACTAGGTATGTCAGAGTTAAATTTCCATCGGGATTAAAGTCGCTTCCATACAGTGTGAAATTCGACACGTGTGATGGACCTCAACATTTCAGGGTCATTCATAATGGACAAGTTAAAACGTGCAACTTGTGTTTCGAAACAGACCATGTCATGGCTGAATGCCAGTTCGTGGAGTGCCGTGTTTGCCATGAAAAGGGACACATTGCACGAGCTTGTCCACGAAAACGACGTTGTGACATTTGCAAACATTTTATGAGACAATGCAAATGTGACATAAACAGGAATGAAGAACCAGTCACAGAACAGACTAGACATACATCTGTTTCAGAAGATGAGGCAATTCAAGACAGTGTGTATGTGGATCCATATAGTTTATGTATGGAACCGATTGAAGGGGAGACAGCCAATTATGAAAATGACTGGTGTTTGTCGGTCCCTACTAAAACCAACAGCAAAATAAACGACAAAACGGATAGTGGATCTGTCACTGAGCCTGATGATGTTGTACAAGAGAGAATGAATGTGGAAAGTGAGAACGAAAAGGGTGGGAGTAAAAGTGCGAATGAAGAAGAAGGAAAGGGAGAGAAAGAGGTTATTGGCGAGGAGAACACTGATCACAAACCATCTCCAGCCAATGGTAAGCAGAATACCAAATTTAAAAAAATACAAGGTATGAATGAAGAAAGCGTTGTCAGCTTGTCTGAGGAAAGAAAGAGGAAAAAATGCAGTAAATGGAGAAGCAAATGAGAAAGGTCAAGGCTAGAGGTAAAGTTGATGGTAAAACACATGATGTGAATGACTTTGAATGTGAATACGAAGATTAACAATGTATCACCTCTCTTACACCTTAATTGTCATTGTGGTAATCATGTCATGGAATGTGAATGGACTGAGAGATGTTTCTAAAGTTCATCATGTGAAAAATTCACATGCTGATATTTGTTTTCTTCAGGAAACCTTCTGGGATGACGATTTCGTAAAACACTATAAACATCTGTGGCAAGGGCAAATATTTTTCAATAATAGTCCCAATGAAAAAAGGAAGGGAGTGGCAATACTCTTCTCGTCACGGTTTCCCAGCAAAGTAAATTTTCACAGTTGTGACAACACTGGTAGACTTTTAAAAGTGACTTTTGAAAATGATAACGTTCTGTATTCATGTGTAAATGTTTACGCACCAAATAATGCAACTGAGAGAATTGTGTTTTATGACTTATTAGTTACATATTTATCAGGAGATAATGTGATAGCAGCAGGAGATTATAATGAGATAACAGATGTATTCATGGATAGAGCAGCTAATATGAAATCCTTTAATATAAAAAGTAGTAATAAATTACAAAACATCATACGGTGCAAACACCTATGTGATATATGGAGATACAGAAATCCTGATAAGAGAGAATTCACACGACAGCAAATTGTTGAAGGTGAAATGAAACAGTCTCGTATTGATTTCATTTTGATATCAAGATCCCTAATTCCTCATGTAATGAATACATATATAAAATATTCAACTAAAAGCGATCATAATATCACATGCCCTAATTTATATTTCTCTCATGTAGAGAAAGGTGCTGGATTATGGGTTTTCAATAATCAGTTGCTTCAGAACACTGAATTTCGGCTGAGGGTGATAAGCATTATCAATGAAAGTTTATTATGTCCACTTTATGAAGAAGAAACATTGATATGGTGGGATAACCTTAAATATAAACTTAAAAAATGTGCAATTTATTTTTCTTGCAAAAAAAGCAAAGAAGAAAAATGTGAATACTACAAATTGCAAAATAATTTACGACGCGAATATGACAAGTTATCTAAACATCCTAATCGTGATCTTACGTACATCCAAAGTCTTCATAGAGATTTGGAGAAATATGAACAAACTAAATGTCAAGGGGCTATTCTACGCTCAAAAGTTCAGTGGGCTTTAGGATATGATAAAAATACATCTTTTTTCTTATATTTAGAAAAATGAAAACAAGAATCTAATTGCATCAAAGAAATTATGACAAAAATGGTTTAACTCGTAGAACTGAAGATATTCTTGATCACGCATATTCATTTTATTCCAAGTTATATTCAATCGGAGAAACTGATCTATATAAGCAAGATAAAATTCTAGATTTAATAACTGATGTTCTTCCAGATAATGATAGAGAAAGTCTTGAAGCTGTTATTTCCATAGAAGATCTAACTAAAGCTCTGAAAGGTATGAAAAGAAATAAATCCCCAGGCAACGATGGACTTACAGTTGAATTTTATGCTGCATTTTGGGAGGTACTTAAACCCATATTTGGACGAGTGGTGAAATGTGTGTTTGATGAGAAAACCATGTCAAGATCAATGAAAAAAGGTGTTATTAGCCTCTTCTATAAGAAAAGGGGTGATAAAACAGACCTAAGAAATTTTAGACCAATTTCGTTACTCAATGTTGATTGTAAACTTATATCTCGTTCACTTGCTCTTAAATTAAAAACAATTATGTCAAAAATAATTTCGCCGGAACAGTCATGTTGTGTTCCAGGAAGGGATATTTCCGACAACATTCTCTCTGTAAGAGACGTTTTAGAAATAGTGGATAAAAGGTAATGAAGATGCATATCTAATCACGATTGATCAAGAAAAAGCATTTGATCGCGTCTCACATTCATTCATTTTCAAGATTTTGGAAAAACTAAATTTTGGTACATCATTCATTTCTTGGATCAAAACTTTGTACACTGACTTAAAAAGCAGTGTAAAAATCAATGGTCACCTTACACCATATTTTCCAATAGGACAACCTGTCCGACAAGGTGATCCCCTAAGTAGCTTAATTTTTGTTATTGTTAGTCAACCCTTGAACTTACTCCTTAAGGCTAACTCATCTATACATGCGGTGCAAATCACAAATCAGTGCTCATCTTTAATATATCAACATGCAGACGACACTACTGTTACAGTGTCTGATGCACAGTCTGTATATATAATACTTTCGACACTGTGAATGACTATTGTGATGCAACCGGGGTAAAGGTCAATCTAACAAAATCTCAAGTTCTGTGTTTAGGTAAAGCTCGGTCAAACAATATGAATTTTAACTTACCTGTTACTGTTAAAAATGACTGTGTCAAAATATTAGGGCTTTTCCTTGGTCCTGGTCAAGCTCAATGTGAAAGCAAAAACTGGAAAACCAAAATATCCAAAATCAAGTCTCTGTTAGGGTTGTGGTCACAAAGAAACTTATCCTTACAGGGTATGTCTATTGTGATAAATACGTTCATAATGTCAAGGTTGTGGTATATTGTACATGTAGTGCCTGTTCCAGAGTGGGCAAGGAAAGAAATAAATTCAGCAATTTCACATTTTATCTGGGGCGGTAAAACCCCACTGATCAAGCAGTCGACATGCTGTGGTCATTTTACACAGGAGGGATTATCAATTCCATATTTTAAATACAAAATATATGTATTTAGATTAAAAGTCATTCGAAAACTCATGGATGTTAATTTCCATGCAGTATGGAAGCAAACGTGTTCTATGTTCATGTCCCAACAGTATTGTTTACAGTCGTCCTGGTTTGACCCATATGAACACGTTCTATGCTGAGGTTTTGATTGCATGGGACGAAATCACGTGCGGCAGGCGACTGCTTGTCACTAAGCACGAGGATATCATGTCGCAGCCTTTGTTTCATAATCCGCACATTTGCTATAAGGGCAAAATGCTGCTGTTTAGATTTTTCATTGATTCAGGCATTGTCACTATTGCCGATATTTGTTATGAGTTTATCCCCGGCTTTTTACCCCTTCCAGCAATAAAAGAAATTATACACGATCACAGACATGATATACCTGTGTCAGAGATACAGACAGCATACTGTATTATCATTCAGTCACTACCAAGTGAGTGGTTGCCAATTTTGTCCAGTAAAACGATAAAACATAACAATGAACATTATTCTGATGCTGTTATTTGCAAAGATGATGTAAATATTTCTTCTAAAGATCTCACAGATAAATTTAATTATTCCTTATTTGTTACTGCATTATTTTGTGAGCCAACAGCCATTTCATTCTGGGATAACTATGCAATTGACATTAACTGGCCAAAAGTTTGGAAAAGTGTATTCTTGATAGATAAATCCTCTGAACAAATTGATTTGGATTTCAGGTTAAGCCATAATATTATCTACACAAATGAAAAATTATTCAAATATGGCAAAACAGACACTAACCTGTGTTCCGGTTTGTAAAACTGAAGTAGAAAATTTGCTTCATATGTTTGTATTCTGTGATGAATTGTTTGACACAATTTCCGTTCTTAAATCTCTGTTCACAGATTTAATGATGGACACTGGATTTTCATTTAATCAGTTAGTTTCCTGGCTTCTATTTGGTTTTAATCATGACAAATCAGTCTCGTCTGAGCACAGTATCAACATATTGCTATCTGTATATAGAATCTCTGTTGTCAAGAAAAGAGCGGTTCTTTCTTTACAGAGATCCAATCTCAGTCTGGAAAAATTATTCAACTGTTACGCAAAACAACACTTTAATCTGTTGTGGGCAAGGTTTCAATCTGAAAACCGTGCTGATAAGTTCATTCAGGGATATATCATGCCAGTAAACTTCCTGGAGTTAGACGGTAGTAAGCTTGTATTTAAGTATCCGTTTCAAGAATGAAATGCATGTAATGTTATACATGACTTGAATGCAATTCAACATCTGTGATACCTTTTAGCCCTTTTATGTAACATTGTAAATGCCTCATGTACAGTATCTTCTGTAATAACATTTTATCAAAGAGAAAAAAAGGATTCCTGGCTTTCACCCAGGCGGCCCGGGTACGATTCCCGGCATTGGAACAAATTCTTTTTCCATCTCACAAGAAAATGAGTTCAACTGCAAGAAGTATGCTTTTGTCATGTGCACAGTCATAAGTAAAAGGCATGCATTTGAATTCATAGATTTAAGTTCATGTATATCCTAGTGTCCACATTTTCCAATACATGCATCAAGTCAGCCAGTGTGTTATTGTGGAACACTATCCCATCCCTCACACACCATGAGACGTTTCCTTCTGCAAGGACACTTACCTTCCACCACACCAGTCACATCTCAAAATGAGCCCCACCTCGTCAGTTCCGTCTCTGTGGCGCAATCGGTTAGCGCGTTCGGCTGTTAACCGAAAGGTTGGTGGTTCAAGCCCACCCAGGGACGCACTTGCTTTTTGTAAACATAAGTAATTGATATTTCGCTCTTTTTCATTTTCATTTTTCATTTTAAAAATCACGCATTTCAATTGATAGATTTAAGTTTAAGCCCACCCAGGGACACAGTAAACCCTGTAAAATGAGGGTTGATATTTTGCTCTTTTACTTGCTTCACAGTGTTTTTTTTCATGTTGACATAAAAGTTCAGACAGCGTGACATGGCAACGTTTACGTCAGCAACATTTACGACTACCATTTGTCTTAGTCATGGCTCCGCAACGCCTACGCATTACCTGCGTGAGACACCGATCTTGTGATATTCGTGCCCATTCTTCATGCACTGCCTGCCTACGCTGAATGACGTGTTCAAGGAGCTGACCGTTGATGTTGTGGGAAACTGCGATCGTGTTCATCCATCTAAACAGGTTTACGTCGGGCGATATCGGTTGTAACGCAAACGTTAGTGCTCATATCGCAGAATAGTAACAACATACAACCTTCTGACTCGAAGTCCAGTCTCACGAAGATGACTCTGCATTGTCTTTGCCGACCCCCTACGCATACCAGGCACAATTGACCTGGCGTCCGTCGCCGTGAGGGTCCGATGACTTAGATGAAAGCCCCGTATGAACCTGCACGTTGCTGAGGCTTTGATCCTTGGTCTGCCAGATCTTGAGTGATGTCTTGACCTGTATTGGTGATACCTGTTCCAAAGACGTGCAACTGTGCTGAGCGAATGAGGACTGTGACCACCCTGCCTCAAAAGGTCTGATGGCGTTATTTCCAGTTGCAATGTCTAGTCGTTGCACACTGAAAATGACTAACATTACAAGCAATAGTAGATAGTTTCCATAAAAATGCCACGTCCTTACCATCCATTTCTCCAAAACGTGTGTAAATGTATTCCACTTATATTTCTAAACAAAATCAAACTACACCTGATTTCAGTCACAATAATACCAAATAATCTATTCGAGTGATGTAATCTAACCAATCAGAAAACAGAAGTCAACTCTGTGCCGTATGTAACTTGGGGATATGTGCAGAATGTTTAGTTCTCCACATCACTCAAGGTCGAACAGATCTGTGGGTTTCTTTTTCTCAACAATCTAAATGTTTGATGGATGTGTATATATGACTAGCATGTGACACAATGTTCTATTTTTGTATAAGTTGTTACTACTATGCCACTCAAAACTCTCCATAGAATATTGATATTAGTAACCCATTCTTGTCGTAAGGGGCAACTAACGGGATCAGGTGGTCAGGCTCGCTGGCTTGGTTGACACATGTCATAGGTTCCCAATTGAGCAGATCGATGCTCATGCTGTTGATCACTGGATTGTCTGGTCCAGACTCAATTATTTACAGACCGCCGCCATATAACTGGAATATTGCTGAGAGCGGCGCAAAACTAAACTCACTCACTCACTCAACACCCTTCCAACCGAAACATTAAATTGTCTCAAAGACACTTCCAGGCCAATCATGAGTATTTAATAGACACGGCTTTTACCTGCACATATACTGTTCGAAAGCAACAACGGAATATTACAGGTTCCTACACTACCGTATAGAACAACAAAACAGTGAATGTGCATGTGTCTCATACACTGAAGGGTATAACAACAAAACAGTGAATGTGCATGTGTCTCATACACTGAAGGGTATAACAACAAAACAGTGAATGTGCATGTGTCTCATACACTGAAGTGTACAACAACAAAACAGTGAATGTGCATGTGTCTCATACACTGAAGTGTACAACAACAAAACAGTGAATGTGCATGTGTCTCATACACTGAAGGGTACAACAACAAAACTGTGAATGTGCATGTGTCTCATACACTGAAGGGTACAACAACAAAACAGTGAATGCCCATGTGTCTCATACACTGAAGTGTACAACAACAAAACAGTGAATGTGCATGTGTCTCATACACTGAATGTGCATGTGTCTCATAAGGGTATAACAACAACAAAACAGTGAATGTGCATGTGTCTCATACACTGAAGTGTAAACAAAACAGTGAATGTGCATGTGTATCATACAACAACAACAAACTGTGAATGCCCATGTGTCTCATACACTGAAGTGTACAACTGTGAACAAATGTGTACAACAACAAACAAAACAGTGAATGTACATGTGTCATACACTGAAGTGTACAACTGAATGTGTGTCTCAACAACACAACAACAACACAGTGTGAATGTGCATGTGTCTCATACACTGAAGTGAATATAACAACAACAACAACTGTGAATGTGCATGTGATACACTGAAGTGTGTGAATGCCCATGTGTCTCATACACTGAAGGGTACAACAACAAAACTGTGAATGTGCATGTGTCTCATACACTGAAGGGTACGACAACAAAACAGTGAATGTGCACGTCTCATACACTGAAGGGTACAACAACACAACAGTGAATGTGCATGTGTCTCATACACTGAAGGGTATAACAACAGTGAAACATGTGTCTCATACACCGAAGGTGCATGTGTCTCATACACTGTCTCAAGAAGGGTATAACAACAAAACAGTGAATGTGCATGTGTCTCATACACTGAAGGGTACAACAACAAAACAGTGAATGTGCATGTGTCTCATACACTGAAGTGTACAACAACAAAACAACTGTGAATGTGCATACACTGAACTGAAGGGTACAACAACAAAACAGTGAATGTGCATGTGTCTCATACACTGAAGTGAACAACAAAACTGTGAATGTGCATGTGTCTCAACACAACAGTGAATGTGAATGTGTCTCATACACTGAAGTGTACAACAACAAAACAGTGAATGTGCATGTGTCTCATACACTGAAGGGTACAACAACAAAAAGCAGTGAATGTGCATGTGTCTCATACACTGACAACAACAAAACAGTGAATACACAACAAAACAGTGAATGTGCATGAAGTGCGTGCATGTACAACAACAAGTGTACAACAACAAAACAGTGAATGTGCATGTGTCTCATACACTGAAGGGTACAACAACTGAACAGTGTGAATGTGCATGTGTCTCATACACTGAAGGGTATAACAACAACAAAACAGTGAATGTGCATGTGTCTCATACACTGAAGTGTGTGAATGTGCATGTGTCTCATACACTGAAGGGTGTACAACAACACAACTGTGAATGCCCATGTGTCTCATACACTGAAGGTGTAAGAATGTGCAAATGTGTCTCATACACTGAAGTGTACAACAACACAACAGTGAATGTGCATGTGTCTCATACACTGACAAAACAGTGAAGTGTACACTGATACACTGAAGTGTACAACAACAATGCCCAACAGTGAATGTGCATGTGTCTCATACACTGAAGTGTACAACAACAAAATGCAGTGAATGTGCATGTGTCTCTCGTACACTGATACACTGAAGGCAGTACAACAACACTGAAGGGTAAACAGTGAATGTGCATGTGTCTCATACACTCGATTTTCGTGATGTGAATCACTGGATTGTCTGGTCCAGACTCGAGATCGCCCTCCTAGAGTAGGTTAATTGCTGAGCGTGGCTCTAAATAACAAGCAACTATACCAAACATATCCTGCCGGATACAACTACAGAATATGATATGTACATGTGTATCATATGCACACGGATATACCTGTTTGAGTCAACCCAAAGTGCATAGAAAGAACAACTTACTCTCTTACTTATTTGCATACGGTTTATTTAGTAAAAATATAATATCTGTTCACATAGACATATTAGTATATAAAGACACGATTTTGTGAGGAATATACACAATTAACAATGACATATAATATCAAGATGGCGAAACACCTGCTACACCAAGGGAAACATACATGGTCCAAACGTATTGCATTGTTGCACTGTTCACTGCAGCAGGGTGAAACTATGAGGCATATGCGTATATATATTTTCCTGTCACGCAACCCCGTAAACATCGTCGTGCATATTCCGTGTATTCCACGTACACCAGCAGACTCTTGTTCAGCGAGGATCCAGATAATCTGTCGATAGGATAACGTCCATAGGGCCCTACAACACTGCACGTCAGCACTGTTTACAAGAGGGACATCAAATAAAACATAACAGGTTCTGAACCTACTTTCGCTTTCTTTTTACATTAAGCAGTCCTTACCATGTACTTAAATGCAAAATTAGTAACAAAGAAAACTGATATTTGTATCTGTACTTCATTTAACATGTTCTCTGTTTATTCGTTAATCTGAACATGACGTCATCCTTTAGATAAACTTGTCGTTAACCTTCACTGCGTGTTTACCCGACGTCTAGGGTCATGAAGCATTGCTACACTATAAGTACATACAGTCTCACCGTTGTAATCTCACCATGCTAACTACAAAAGCAAAAATAATTGAAAAATCCTCGGTTAACATAAATGTGGTAACAAACTACGTTGGCAGCAAAACGTCTATGTTATAACCAGTTCACATGTGGGCAGCATAACGTTTATGTTATAACCAGTTCACATGTGGTCAGAATAACGCCTATGTTATAACCAGTTCACATGTGGTCAGAATAACGTCTATGTTATAACCAGTTCACATGTGGGCAGCATAACGTCTATGTTATAACCAGTTCACATGTAATAACGTCTATGTTATAACCAGTTCACATGTGGGCAGCATAACGTCTATGTTATAACCAGTTCACATGTGGTCAGAATAACGTCTATGTTATAACCAGTTCACATGTGGGCAGCATAACGTCTATGTTATAACCAGTTCACATGTGGTCAGAAAAACGTCTATGTTATAACCAGTTCACATGTGGGCAGCAAAACGTCTATGTTATAACCAGTTCCCATGTGGTCAGAATAACGTCTATGTTATAACCAGTTCCCATGTGGTCAGAATAACGTCTATGTTATAACCAGTTCACATGTGGTCAGAATAACGTCTATGTTATAACCAGTTCACATGTGGGCAGCATAACGTCTATGTTATAACCAGTTCACATGTGGTCAGAATAACGTCTATGTTACAACCAGTTCACATGTGGGCTGCATAACGTCTATGTTATAACCAGTTCACATGTGGTCAGAATAACGTCTATGTTATAACCAATTCATGGGCGATGAAGTAGTGTACATACACGCACTGGGTAATTTAACACAGAATCAGTTTCAAAGGGAAATGAATGTCTTTGATTTCAGCTGCAACGGCGATGCGCGAGTAACGATTTGGCACGCATCTTTTCGTGAAGTTCCATCGCCATCTGGAAAGAAACACAAATCGATCTGTTATTGAAGGGTATTTTCGGTGATAAAACTTCCGTTTACAGACAATAAGGCCTTGGAGTTGTTTATTCATACGAGAAGTGGCATATGATGTGTTATTTTGCAAGATATATTTACATGGTATTGGCAACTGTTGCCAAAATACCATCTGACAAAAAATCATGTGCGCATTCATAAGTCAATTAAACCCATTCATATGTAGAGGCCCACACAAAGATTTAATTTACGGCCCTTATCAGCAGTGATCGGGCCATTTGTATATTTCAACATATACTGAGGGCAACACGTTTGGTGATCAAAATGCAAATGGTGAGTTGTCTACTCATAAAGGTACATAATTTAATGCAATAATTAGCCTATTAGTTTTTGATTGACAGACTAATGTCTAATAGACATCTTCAGCAAATATTTGAGTAGCATATGTATTTATTATTTATGACCACGTACCAGTTTATCGGTCAGGGGCTTCAATGACATCCACATCTGTCATGTTTCCGTTAACCATGATACCGGCGTCCAGAAAGTATTGAAACGTAGCGCTGTCGGCTACTAGAAGCCTTGTTTCCTCGGGAATAGCCACAACCTTTTCTACAAGATCGTTCTGAGAGTCATCCTCCACATTGACGCCGTTCACCTCGACAATCCGGTCGTTTTTACGCAGTCCCGCGGCCTCGGCAGGGGAGTCGGGGTCAACCTTCCCGACACAGATGCCTCTGACTCCTTCCTCTGACTGCAGGTAGAAGCCGTAGCCGTCAAACGTCGACCATTTCTTGAGGTGACACAGGCGGGCCCTGTATTGAGAGTTACTGTTTCTGGACTGTGGTTCTGTGGAACAAGA
The DNA here is from genome assembly GCF_003918875.1 of Haliotis rubra. NCBI lineage: Eukaryota > Metazoa > Mollusca > Gastropoda > Lepetellida > Haliotidae > Haliotis > Haliotis rubra. The sequence goes on from NW_025767235.1 coordinate 25,967, forward strand.
AGACAAAATGGTAAAGCCGCTAATGACAAATGTTGGGTTTTTAACTTTTATTTGGAAAACCGTGCGAGTGCAACCTGTAGACCCGGGCGAGCTTGCATTTTATTATCTAGCGTGGACGTTTTGAAATATATTATCATCCCATACTTAAGACATTATACTGCAGTCTCTACTACAGGCTAGCTTGGGTTATTGAGACAATAACATAAACCAGAATAAACATATCATCTGCTCCGTTCATTGATACAGAATTCCGTACAATGGCAGTAAGGCCCATGAAGGGTGTGACCCGAGCAGCTTGCCACAGACGACAAAGATTGGGTAGGCTGGGCAACAGCAGAGACGGCTGTGCGCTAATACAACACGTATATAGACAAATTAAGGTTTGCCGCTGCTTTAAAAAACAATGGCGGAACACGTTCCTGGCAACGAAGCGGCGAACGGTATGCCAGAGAAACAATTTGTTATCATGATCGAGGCCTGTTACACTTTTGACATATTACGGATGCTTCATTAAATTTGTTGGTGATTTCTTCAACCACTTCACGAAAACAATGTGCCGCATCTCCGTTCACTGCAATGTGTCGGTGCTTCCATCTGGACCAGAAAAACCAAACCAGTGGATTACATTACGATCAACCCTCCTGAGGATCGTCGCAATTAAGTCAGTCAGCTGCCTCCTGATCTCCGCTCTTATATCATGAACTGAGGAACTGAGGACCTTTTTCGCACCAAATATCCAATGGTGAGATCATGTTTGTAATTGTCAAGTAACGTGTCACAGAAACATCCATTTACTAGAGTAACTGGTCACAGAAACATAGATACACTTAAATCATTGTGATCATCAACTTACCTATGACAGGGGGTGGAGGAAGTAGTTCCCTCTCCGGGTTAGTTAAGTAAACAACATCTGCCATGGAACCCGAGACCTGGACCTGTTGTCTCTTGTAGTATCGCTCTGACTCAGGGTCCACCACCAGGAGTCTTGTCTCATTGGTGTTGCCGTCGATTCCCATCTGGATGTGTCTGATGGCCCCCGGCTGCTCCTCACCTTCAACGTTCACACCATTGATCTCAATGATTTTGTCACCGTCCAGTAATCCGGCTGCTACCGCTGGGGACCCCTCGTCAATGTTGGTGATGAAAGTGCCCGGGACGCCCCTTTCTCCATGCAGGATGAAGCCGTACCCAGAGAAATCTGCCCATTTCTTTACGTGACATAATCTCACTTTTATGTTTCCAGTGTACGCTGAAATATACGAAAGAACAAGCATTGAAAGTACCACCCGATATACGAACAGTAACATCGTCCCCATCGTCATTACTTTGAAAATATGGAATGCCTCACTTTCCTCATCACGCGCCCTAACCGGAAAATATCACATTTAGGACAGGTGTAGCAGCAGCTGATGCATCGTGAGTGGAACAATCTGCCAAGGACATTCTTCAAGAATTGATGTGATTGGTGTGTGTCGGCGGTGGCAAAGAATGGTGTGAAATTGCATGATAGAGCTGTGTCCTGTTAAATATCCTATTGTATAATGAAAATCCTTAATCGATACGAAATGATAAAAGACATGGCTGCAGGCTGAATATTTATTCATGTGAGCATTTAGTGTTTCATTTACCCATTACAATGGGGTTTTTCTTCGTATTAACTACACCCTATCTGGGTCTTACCGTTTACATTGTCTTCAAGACTTCAAGATTTTCAAATGCACGCTAAGAAGGTTAAATTACTTCAATATTCTTTTCAAGACATTCAAACATTATGGAGCTTCAGTTCAACAGTAAACGACTGTTGATCAAGATCAGTGTGATGGGATGGTGGCGAAATAACGAGTACAACAGGCTGGTCGCGACCATGGCTATGGTGGAAGACAATACGATAGGGAGACGCTCACAGGCAAACAAAGTGCACCGTCTCACACGAGGCAAAGAGTGCGGATGGGGCATTTTCTCAACGTGGAAGCATTGCTGACATGATATGTGTGGGGTTGATTTTATGAGTGAAGGAAATTCATGGTTTTTCATTTGCGAATGCGATGATCATGTTATGTACGCGTTATTTATATGAATGATGCTTTCTCGGTATATATTGGTTTATCATCATTATCACCATAACCATCATCATCATCATCATCATAATCACCATCATCGTCCTGGTCAGTTATGCAGGTTACAACAACTCATAAAAAAATTAATTTTGGTTTAATCATAACATTAATACGAGTATTATATTTTTCAATTGTCAGGGACCACTATTGGGCAAGATTATATCAAGAATTCACGGGATGGTAGTTCTACTGTAGAAATAGTTCACAAATAATGCCTTGGTCTGATTCAGAAATATGTTACACAAATAAGAAAGTATGAGTTGATGCACAAATCTCTTACGCAGGTAAGCAAGTCTAGGTTTACACATATATGCGATTCATGACAAGTCGAGCAAGAGTAGATAGGGCGAAATATGCTCGCTCTGTCAGTTATCTATGGGTACATTAGGCAAGGAATGTCTAGAGTTTCATGAATGAGATTTGATTTCGTTTACCTAGTTCTGTCTATAGAGACAAGTCAACGTGTGGCACATTTACAGGTAACACAGCAAGTCTACATGACAATGTGGCCCGCAGCTAAACAGTCACCGCTGCAATATAAGCTTCACACAAACAGGTTTTACCCGCGGCGGCTTTTTGTCCCTGACAATACCCCTGTCACCATGGTCTCTTGTGCTGAAGGGAATTTCTATATAGGTCACAGTCTATTCACACAGGTCTTTCTTACCATGGGGTGGTGTACATACATATACATACGTATGAAAAGATGTTTCAAGGATAAAATCGTCGAGTTGTGATCCAGGTTTGATCTGCAGTCAGCTAAAGTATATACTTGGGTGCGCCTGCTAGAGCAGGTTGCTTTCTTGTGCACTATGAATACTATACTGCTTGCGGTCCTTTGTTGACCTGCCGCCCGGCCGTATTCACTAATATTTGATCGTCAGTCGTAGTTTGTGTGTACTTTTGTATTTCGTATATCTCGGGCTTTGAAGGAAAACAAGTTCATAGTTGAACGTATTCTGCTGTGTGTGGAGTGGGATATTCAGATGTGGGTTGGGTTGTACTGTTTGGCGTGTGTGTGTTATGTGAGGGAGTAGAAAGTTATGTGTTCGTGGAGGGTATTTGGGTTTGTGCTTGTGTGAGGGTATCTTGGCGTGAGTTAATGTGGATGTATATCGGCGAAAGTGTGAGGACAATTGTGTGAGCGTTGGTGTGGGGGTATATTAGAAAGTGTTCATGAGGGCAATTGGACGAGTGTTAGTGTATGGGTATGTGGGGGTTCATGTAGGTTGTATAGGTATGTGACCTTCAGGTGTGTAAGTATGGAACTACAGCTGTGTAAATGTGGGATTTTTACATGTATTATCACGGTTCTTCTTGTGTGAAAGTATGGCATCTTGTATTAGTATATCTATGGTGTGTTCATATGGTACTTTCAGATGTGTTGATCAGGTGTGTTCATGAAGAGATCTTAGGTACTGTAATTTTGACGTATTGCTTTGAAATCTCCAAATGTTTTAGTGCATGATTTTCAGGTGTATACTAGGATATGTACAAGAGGCAATGTGTGTCATAGTATCGCGGAATTTATCAATGGGTCACTATAGTATTTTATCATCGGTTAGTCATGGATCTTGTGACACTGTCAAGAACAGTCTAAATATACTACTGGAAGCTATGTGCCTCGGGACAACGAAAGTATTTTTCATCCGCTGTCCATCACTGTAACATATTTTCTACATTCTTTCATGTGAAATGATTTACAATATATCTCTTAAAATAACCAGCCAATGAAATAATCTATGTTAGGCAGGAAGCAGCTCAAGGGAGAGGCAACCATGTCACACTTTATGTCAAGTAAAAGCACGGGTGTTTTTAATAATGAGAATATTTATAACGCGCCTTTTCCAGGCTTGATATCCTACTCAAAGCGCACAATGTGATCATTATTTCCCCGGATAACCCAATCTGCCTGTTAGGCGCTGGAAGGTTAATGGTCTCACGACTTATTTCACCGGGTACCCATTTTTTCTGCTGGGTGAACAGAGGCAATTTTGAACAAACTCACTTGCCTAAGGTGAGACCATATGTATCACACGTGCTTCGTTGTGGGGCAGGACTGAAGTCCCAGAAACTCTCAGGAGTCAAGCTGTCACACACGGTTACGCATCAAAGAATTCTCCGCGCCCAACATTGCTTAACTTCAACTGATCTGTGACCTGAGCTCTATGCACAGGACCGCACACCACCACTTTTTAGTAGATGAAAAGTTACGACACATGTAAAGAAGGGCAATTTCTGTTGCCGTTAGTTATTGTCAGCTTACATAAAGGCAGTTTCATCTGCAAAGACCTGCAGTAAATACACATACCCCAGCAACCATCTAATACCGAGTTGTTTTCTTGTTTTAGCACAAGTAGTATATGTGTGACCTCATACGCTGAGAACAGTCCTCCAATACAATCCGCGAGAAAACCAACGGAGCATATCATGTCAAGTTTGCGGCATACTAAGCCTCGGAAAAGTCTTCAGAGAGGACGTTTGCAAATTTGACGCATCAGTGGCACTGATTCTACCTGTGTCTTGTGTTCCCGTGTTATTTTTGTGGGGAATACTTGACTTGCCTTTACATGTGTTTGTGATCACACGGCATCATTATAATTCCAAAGCTATTCATAATCACATGTTTGATAATAAAAAGGCATAGTACAGTCAACTATGTTTTCAGAAGGACTTTCTTATAAATATTGAAGGGTTTGTATTTAGTGACAAAATCAACCTACCTGGTACTAGCGCCCGCGGGGGAGTCTCGATCCGTTCTATGTCCACCATCGAGCCGTGGACTGAAACACTGTGGCCACGAAAGAAGCGGAGTGTGTCAGGGTCGACCACCAGTAGAGTAGTTTGTTGTGGAACCGGGCCATTAGCGATCCTCCCCACCACCTGCTGCTGGTACTCGGCCTCAACATTTACACCATTCACCTCCACGACGAGGTCTCCTGGCCGCAGTCCCGCTGCCTCTGCGGGGGAACCACTCTCCACTTTGCCGATGCTCTGCCCGGGATCGTCTTTGTCGCCGTGCAAGATAAAGCCGAAACCCTGGTAGTCGGGCCATTTCTTGACGGTGCACAGTCGGGCCTTCATTGGACTCGATTCGGAATGGATGACTGGAAAACAACAAAGAAATACAATGGGGATACCGTATACACAGCATATTGTATTATCAATCGTTTCAGAATTTTGGGGTCTATATGCATACTTGAAAGGTTCTGACTATGGAAGTCTAACTAGTGAACTTCGGATTATGGCACCCCAAAGGGACGCAACTCCTCAGAGGTGGTTTGACAATGGATCCCTAACTGTATACTGTCCTTAAAAATAGAAAACTGGAATGCATTAAGTATATCAAGATGAGCAGTCTTTCGTTCAGTCCGAACATCATTCACTCATCTTGCACGCCCTATTTCTTTCATTCGTATGGCCAAAGAATTCTGAGATTATATTAGAATTCCGAAAACAGCATTATCACCGTATATTCAGGGATAGCTTTATCACATGACATTTGTTCTTAACTACGAATTGTGAAGCGGCAGCCTCGCAGACTATTCAAAACGCTGACAGAGTGAGGTAAGCAGTCAGCTGATCTGTGCTATAAGGTTAATGTTTATTGATACCATTAACATCGTCATAATGTTGCCTTCAATGATATATCACAATCTGAAATCTCCCAGACGTTTCCTCGTTTGCAACAATAGATAAATGCCACAAAATATTTTTTCTATTAAGCCTGAATTAAAATGTTTACAAACTCGACAGTATGCTCTACAGAGCAAGGCTTATGTCACACACGTTTATAAACATTAGTCACTTACTCTATGTGGATTTTGTCATTCTTTTCAAGCTTACATTTCCCAAATTCGTCACAGAAATAAGAAGTATGAGTACATAGCACTGACGCACAGTAAACTGGTTTTGTGGATGAAGTCATGCACAACCCTTTTAGTACATATCCACAGACAGTACGGCCGAAGTTGTTTAAAACTTTAAGACTAGTTTTCAAACGCTTCACGCTTCACACTTCACTATGGACGTCATAAACATAACAGCAAACATCATGCATATGGGTTGCTTAACAATATGGGAATCAGTGCGAGTATATATGCTCCAGTGAAAAACATGTCACAAATGCTTTTTAAAAACAAATCAAATACATTCTTACACAAAAGAGCGTCACCTCACAGTATTTTAAATACTTCTAATCATTTATGGACCCGAGGTAGTCATGCTCACCTTCCTCAACAACATCGGCTGATGCGCATGCCATGGTAGTATCTTTCAAGGAGAGACTGACTGTCTTATTATTAACCATACGCACAACGACTGCTTCCACCGTCCTGTGAAGCAGTGTTGGACGGTCAGCAGGTATAGCTGTGGGTGGGGCTTAGAGTGCAATGTGCTACGTGTGTGGAGCCTTGTCAAGTATCTACCCAATCCTTATCTTCTCCAAAAACGAGATACTTCAGACACAGTCTGCAAATACACTCACATGTCAACACAGCCCAGGAATTTGGAATCTTTCAAGTCTTTTTTCCGACCTGAATTTTCGGATTTGATCATATGAACGGTGTCAACGTTTATAAATTATGTACATTCAAAATAGGAAGAAGGTACAGATATGAGAGTTGTTCGTTGGTTAATGAGGGATCACCTTCGTCCGTGTTGACAAGTCACACAATGGCCTGGTGTTTGACATGCTGCAAGTGTCTGGTCACATCGCGTCGCATTAGGTAAAGGGGTTTGTACCGAACATAACGTGTCACTCATTAAAATGGCAGGCCACCCCCTCTTGTCATGAAACGTCATTCGCGGATTCAGCAGTGTGGAAACAGTTATGTTTTCTTCATTTAATATTCGTGAATAGCAATTTAAAAGATTCTTTGGTTGGTCACAACGAAAGTGAGATCACAATATTATTCTGAGACAATTTCCCACCAGCATAATGTGTTAGAGGTACATCTGCCAAGTTATTACCCAGTTTGACAAGTCTACAACTACAGTGCCACTTTTAAAACCTGCACTTAGATATAATGTAACACAGAACGGACTGGCAGCACGTGCAGCTTTGGGGATACACGTCATTAGGGAAAGTGTCATTATAGCGATTATTGGGTAACAGTATGTCAACTATCATAGAGAAATTTTATACCCGCCGCCACACTGAGAATATACGAAAATCGCTGAAGATTCATAAGTTAACGTGAGTCACTACAGTGATAACATGGACATGAAAGCACTGCACTGAATTAACTCAGAAGCACTGCAGTTTGTGAACACATGGGGACTGCAGTTTAGGAACACAGACGGACTGCAGTTTGGGAACACAGAAGCACTGCAGTTTGGGAGCTCAGAGGGACTGCAGTTTGGGAACACGGAGAGACAGCAGTTTGGGAACTCAGAAGCACTGCAGTTTGGGAACACAGAGGGACTGCAGTTTGGGAACACAGAAGGACTGCAGTTTGGGAACACAGAAGCACTGCAGTTTGGGAACACAGAGGGACTGCAGTTTGGGAACACAGAGGGACTGCAGTTTGGGAACACAGAAGGACTGCAGTTTGGGAACACAGAAGCACTGCAGTTTGGGAACACAGAGGGACTGCAGTTTGGGAACACAGAGGGACTGCAGTTTGGGAACACAGAAGGACTGCAGTTTGGGAACACAGAAGGACTGCAGTTTGGGAACACAGAAGGACTGCAGTTTGGGAACACAGAAGGACTGCAGTTTGGGAACACAGAGGGACTGCAGTTTGGGAACACAGAGGGACTGCAGTTTGGGAACACAGAGGGACTGCAGTTTGGGAACACAGAGGGACTGCAGTTTGGGAACACAGAAGGACTGCAGTTTGGGAACACAGAAGGACTGCAGTTTGGGAACTCAGAAGCACTGCAGTTTGGGAACACAGAGGGACTGCAGTTTGGGAACACAGAAGGACTGCAGTTTGGGAACACAGAGGGACTGCAGTTTGGGAACACAGAAGCACTGCAGTTTGGGAACACAGAGGGACTGCAGTTTGGGAACACAGAAGGACTGCAGTTTGGGAACACAGAGGGACTGCAGTTTGGGAACACAGAGGGACTGCAGTTTGGGAACTCAGAAGCACTGCAGTTTGGGAACACAGAAGCACTGAAGTTTGGGAACACAGAAGCACTGCAGTTTGGGAACTCAGAAGCACTGCAGTTTGGGAACACAGAGGGACTGCAGTTTGGGAACACAGAAGTACTGTAGTTTGGGAACACAGAAGCACTGCAGTTTGGGAACACAGAAGGACTGCAGTTTGGGAACACATCTCATGGTCTGTAGAGCGACAGTGATCGTGTCCAGACATGTATTGTGAGATTGGGATTGGATCATCGTATTACTCAACTTATCATGAGAATGGGCATCGGTGGTTATGCAACCTACGACATGTGCCTTGAAATGGGTGCTCAGTCAGTGACGTGAGGAGAGATGGGACTTTAGTTGGGACACAATTCATGGCGTGGGAGGGATGGGACGTTAGTTGGGACACAATTCATGATGGCAGAAGAGAGAGGACTTAGTTGGGACACAGTTAGTGGCAGTATGAGAGATGGGACGTTAGTTGGGACACAATTCATGATGGCAGAAGAGATAAGACTTAGTTGGGACAAAGTTAGTGACAGTATGAGAGATGGGACGTTAGTTGGGACACAATTCATGAGGACTTTAGTTGGGACACAATTCATGACGTTAGGAGAGATGGGACTTGAGATGTGACTCAGCTCCAGGTATGTGTGGTGAAGTGGCAATTTCTTTCACATAAAAACAAATACACTCGTTTGTTTCTAAATCATAACCGACTCGAAAGACGCCATACTACAGTGTATTCAGTGTTAATGGAGATAAATCTGTGTGTACTTGATTACCATTTTGACATGAATAGACCTAGAGCAAACTGACACGTAATTAGTGTTCTTTTCTATACCCAATAAATAGAACATTAACTGATCTGTCTGTCAAATAGAGGGTAAAGAGAGTGATCTCGTTACTCATATTATAGCTGGGTTTGCTGAACAGGTCACATTTCACATGTTATTTAATTTATTTGATGAAAGAACTATCTTTTATTATTACTCATCCGTTGAAGATATCACTGTTTAATAATTTTACAATGTTATTACACATGTTATTACACATTGTGCAGACACCTGTCTGCCTGAAGTTTGTACATTTAATGTGATTTAAACTTTCATTACAGTCAATACATGCTCAAAGTTAATACCACTTTAAGCCTCTTGTTGGAAGTAGTTAAGAACGAAAAGAGATTTTCCGGATAATCAGAATGTATGAGAAAAACACTAATTGTAAGAAAAGAAACAATAGGCGTTAGACGTGTACACCAGCGTCGATGTAATTTCCCAGCTTAAGTGGATCGATTGATCATTTGTACGCCCTCACAGGTAAGCCGGCAGAACAAGTAGGGCAAGATCTGTGGCCCCTGAAGCATGACCACGACAGGCTGGATCAGCTGACAACCCGAACAATGCAGCCGCTATTGTTGTAGAGTGACCGCTTATGTAATACAGGGCCTTCCCGTGTTGCCACGTTGTACGTTCTCGCCTAATTATGATACGCATTTGTCTTGACACTGACACAGCTTAATCCCCAGGGTACACAGTGAGCCCGAGTTGCAAACTATCAAACCCTGTTTAGAATATGCAACGATCAATGAATACAAGACACGGTGTCAATGTTTTACATATAAACATCTGTGCATGTTGTGAATGAGTTATATGATTCGAAGGTATGTACGAGTACCGACTCCGTTATGAGCACATAATGACATACACAAACATGCCAGTGATGATGGCGGAATATCTCAAAGTGGCCTATTTAACGCTCCCGAGTCCACACAATAGTAATAACAACCTACCTCCGTTCGATTGATACCCTGTGATAGGAGGAGGTATGTCCTCCATTCCATCGTCGCCAAGGAACGTGTCGGGGTCCACAACTTCAGCCTCGATCTCCTCCACACCATTTGTAAATTCTTGTTGGCTTGGCGAGACGTCATCTGATGGCACCTGGATGCAGATAGTTTCTGGCAGCCCCCCTCTGATCACTTCGTTGTTGTCACGGTATAGCTGGTCGGTCATGGGGTCTGCCACAAGGAGATCCACCCGGTCCCGTCGCTGGGCCACCATGCCCTGGACATCTGGTAAAGGTAGTCCGTCCACCGGTACACCATTGACTTCGTGCACTCTGTCCCCACTTCTCAGACCAGCCTGTTTGGCCAGCGAGTTGTCCACCACGATACCGACGTAGCGGAACGGCTCCGATCTTGTAGCAGTTACATTGAATCCAAAGGAGACCACACCCGGTTGTTTCACTAAAACAACAAGCCTCGGCTTTAACGTAGGCATGGAACTCATCTCGACGTTGGTAGTTCGATCAACACGAATAGTTAATACTCTGTCCGCTGAACACAACCCGGTACCCCTGAACCACCTCCTACTACCACTGGTCTTACGGGTGTTGCAGGGTAGAGCAAGTAGACGCCCCTCCTAAATAGCGGTGTGCGTGGAGCCCTGTCACAGCTAGGTCACGTGACTCCACTCGATATTACAGTTATAACTGAGAGAGTCGAAAAGCGTGTCTATTTTTGAACATTCAGCCAAGCGGTGCGAGCTGGCTGTACACAATGCCGCGGGTAGCGCGAGTATACGGAGAACAAAACCAGTCATGAAGAAACATACTCCTGGTATACACACAATGAAGCTGTATTCTTGTCACGGCGTTATGGACGTGGGCATGAATAATTACAGCATATGCTAGTCACAGAGAACTTCTGTTTATTTATCACACATATCTGGACAGAGCTACAACATCAACATCTTCTTCAGTGATTTACCAAAGAAAATGGCATGTGGTTATCATGTGACTGGGCGTGATCTTAACCCTTTAGTATAGTTGTAATGAGTGTCTCTCAAAAGAAGTTCAACGTCAGCCAATCTCCTGTCAAATTCTTTTGGTTGCGTGGATGGGGGGAGCATGTGTAGGTTAGGGTGGGTGGGGACAGGGTGTGTAGGTTAGGGTGGGGTGGATGGGAGAGCATGTGTAGGTTAGGGTGGAGTGGATGGGTAGAGGATGTGTAGGTTAGGGTGGATGGGGACAGGGTGTGTAGGTTAGGGTGGATGGAAGAGCATGTGTAGGTTAGGGTGGGGTAGATGGGAGGGCATGTGTAGGTTATTTTTGGGGTGGATGGGAGAGCATGTGTAGGTTAGGGTGAATGGGGAGGGCATGTATAGGTTATGGTGGGGTGGATGGGAAAGCATGTGTGAGATTACGGTGGGGTGGATGGGAGAGAATGTGTAGGTTAGGGTAGATGGGGACAGGGTGTTGTAGGTTAGGGTGGATGGAAGAGCATGTGTAGGTTAGGGTGGGGTGGATGGGAGAGGGCATGTGCAGGTTATTTTAGGGTGGATTGGAGAGCATGTGGGTTAGGGTGGATGGGAGAGCATGTGTGGGTTAGAATTAGGGTGGATGGGGAGAGGCATGTGTAGGTAAGGGTAGGGTGGATGGGAGGGCATGTGTGTGGAGTTAGGGTGGGAGTGGATGGGAGAGCATGTGTAGAGTTAGTGTAGGGTGCATGGGGAGAGGAAGTGTAGGTTAGGGTGGATGGGGAGGGCATGTGTAGGTTAGGGTGGGGTGGATGGGAGATCATGTGTGGGAGTTAGGCAGAGTGGATGGGAGAGCATGTGTAGGTTAAGGGTGGGGGTGGGTGGGGAGGGCATGTGTGAGGATTAAGGGGTGGATAGGAGAGCATGTGTAGGTTAGGGTGGGGTGGATGGGAGCATTGGGGTGGATGGGAGGATGGGATGCATGTGGAGTTAGGGTGGGGTGGATGGGGAGATCATGTGTGGGTTAGGCAGAGTGGATGGGAGAGCATGTGTAGGTTAGGGTGGGTGGATAGGGAGGGGCATGTGTAGGTTAAAGGTGGATGGGAATGCATATGTGTAGGAGTTAGGGTGGGGTGGATGGGAGAGGCATGTGTGGTTAGGGTTAGGGATTAGGGTGGATGGGAGAGGATATGTAGGTTAGGGTGGATGGGAATGCATATACATGTGTAGAGTTAGGAGTGGGTGGATGGGGAGGAGCATGTGTAGGTTAGGGTGGATGGATGGGAAGCATGTGTAGAGTTAGGGTGGGGTGGATGGGGAGAGCATGTGTAGGTTAGGGTGGATTGGGGTGGATGAGGGATGTGTATGTTAGGGTGGATGGGGGAGAGGATGTGTATGTTAGAGGTGGATGGGAGAGGATGTAGGAGTTTAATTAGGGGGTGGATGGGAGAGCATGTGTAGTTAGGGTGGATGGATGGGGAGAACATGTATAGAGTTAGGGTGGATGGGGAGGAGGATGAAGTTAGGGTGGAGATGTGGATAGTGTAGAGGTTATGTCTATGGAGTGGATAGGGTGGCATGGAATTAGGATGATAGGAGAGGATGTGTAGGTTATGATGGGGTGGATGAGGGAGAGGATGTGTTAAGATTAGGGTGGGGACGTGGAAGTGTGTATAGAAGTTATGATGGAGTGGATGGGGACAGGATGTGTAGGTTAGGGTAGATGTGGAGAGTGTGTGTAGGTTATGATGGGGTGGATGGGGAGAGGATGTGTAAGTTTGGGTGGACGTGGAGAGTGTGTATAGTGTATGTTATGATGGAGTGGATGGGGACAGGATGTGTAAGTTAGGAGTAGATGTGGAGGTGTGTGTGTATGTAGTGGATGGATGGACAGGATGTGTAGTTAGGGTAGATGTGGAGAGTGTGTATAGGTTATGATGGGATGGATGGATGGGGACAGGAAGTGTAGGTTAGGGGTGGATGGGGAGAGATGTGTGTAGAGGTTATGTGGGGTGGATGGGGAGAGGATGTGTTGGTTAGGGTGGATGTGGGAGAGGATGTGAAGTTACCCGTTGATAGATGGGAGAGGATATGAGTAGAAATTAGGGTGGAATGTGGTGTGTGTATAGTAGGGTGGATGGATATAGAGGATGTGCCAAGTGTAGGTTATGATGGGGTGGATAGGGACAGGATGTGTAAGTTAGGGTAGATGTGGAGAGTGTGTATAGGTTATGATGGAGTGGATGGGGACAGGATGTGTAAGTTAGGGTAGATGTGGAGAGTGTGTATAGGTTATGATGGAGTGGATGGGGACAGGATGTGTAAGTTAGGGTAGATGTGGAGAGTGTGTATAGGTTATGATGGGGTGGATGGGGACAGGATGTGTAAGAGATTAGGAAGTAAGATGTGGAGAGTGTGTATAGGTTATGATAGAGGGTGGATGGGGACAGGATGTGTATAAGTTAGGGTAGATGTGTGGAAGTGTGTGTAGGTTATGATGGAGTGGATGGGGAGGATGTGTAAGTTAGGGTGGATGTGGAAGTGTGTGTAGGTTACTGATGGAGTGGATGGGGGAGGGGATATGTGTAAGTTAGGGTAGATGTGGAAGTGTGTATAGGTTATGATGGAGTGGATAGGGGACAGGATGTAAGAAAGTTAGGAGTAGATGTGGAAGTGTGTATAGAGTTATGATGGAGTGGATAGGGGACAGGATGTGTAAAGAAATTAGGAGTAGATGTGGAGAGAGATATACTTAAATGTATAGGTTATGATGGAGGTGGATGGGGACAGGATGTATAAGTTAGGAGTAGATGTGGAGAAGTGTGTATAGGTTATGTATGGAAGTGGATAGGGACAGGATGTGCCAAGTTAGAGGTAGATGTGAAGTGTGTATAGAGTTATGATGGAGTGGATAGGGACAGGATGTGTAAGTTAGGAGTAGATGTGGAAGAAGTGTGTATAGGTTATGATGGGGTGGATAGGGACAGGATGTGTAAGTTTAGGGTAGATGTGGAGAAGTGTGTATAGAGTTATGTTGGAGTGGATAGGGACAGGATATGTGTAAGAAGGATTAGGGAAGTAGATGTGGAAGCGTGTATAGGTTATGTTGGGAGTGGATAGGACAGGATGTGTAAGTTAGGGTAGATGTGGAGAGTGTGTATAGGTTATGATGGAGCGGATGGGGACAGGATGTGTAAGATTAGGAATGTATAGATGTGGAAATTGTGTGTATAGGTTATGATGGAGTGGATAGGGACAGGATGTGTAAGGTTAGGAGTAGATGTGGAAGTGTGTATAGGTTATGATTTAGGGTGGATAGGGACAGGATGTATACAGTGCAGAGTTAGGGTAGATGTGGAAGTGTGTATAGGTTATGATGGAAGTGGATAGGGACAGGATGTGTATAGAAGTTAGGAGTAGATGTGGAGAAGTGTGTATAGGTTATGATGGGGTGGATAGGGACAGGATGTGTAAGTTAGGAGTAGATGTGGAGACAGTGTAGTATGGGGGTTATGATGGGGTGGATAGGGACAGGATGTGTAATTAGGGTAGATGTGGAAGTGTGTGTATAGGTTATGATAGGTGGATGGGGACAGGATGTGTGTAGAGTTAGGGTAGATGTGGAGAGTGTGTATAGGTTATGATGGAGTGGATGGGGACAGGATGTGTAAGTTAGGGTAGATGTGGAGAGTGTGTATAGGTTATGATGGAGTGGATGGGGACAGGATGTGTTTTAAGGTAGGATGGATGTGGAAGTGTGTATATAGGTTATGATGGAGTGGATGGGGACAGGATGTGTAGGTTAGGGTAGATGTGGAGAGTGTGTGTATGTTATGATGGAGTGGATGGGGACAGATGTGTAAGTTAGGGTGGATGTGGAGAGTGTGTGTAGGTTATGTTTGGTGGGGAGGTCATGTGTAGGGATGGGTTGATATAGAGAGATATCAATTATTCATTATGTTGATATGTATTTAGATGTGAATGATTTACACTTTGGAACCATAACCGCACCAAGGACACAGCCATTTGTTATGTTTTGCGGCTGCGAAAGAGTCTCCGCCCCCTTTATTTAACTTATGTGTTTAACTGTTAACAGCATCATAGAAATTATGTAAGGGATATTTCAGTTATCACTACCACATATTTGACCACTTTACCTTTCACCAGCGACTATGAGATTGACATTCTCCAACATCCAACCCACATTATTGTTTCATTACACTGATCTGAATAACCGATCAACGTACATTTTGTTACATCCCCTTAACTATAACGACCAAGCCAATATAATGTGTTCCAATGATCCCACAGGAATCGGTTTCGGTAGATAATGGAGACTGGTTATTCCCTAGCATTATATAGTAGGCCCCCTCATAGACAACGACTCAACCCGTGAAGATCAGGGTTAGAATATTGATCTTCAGTAACCCATGCTTGTTGTAAGAGGCGACTAACGGGATCGGTTGGTCAGGCTCGCTGACTTGGTTGACACATGTCATCGGTTCCCAATTGTGTAGATTGATGCTCATGATGGATTGTCGGGTCCAGACTCGATTATGTACAGACCGCCGCCATAATGCTGGAATATTGCTGAGTGCGGCGCAAAACTGCACTCACTAGACAACGACTCAATCTGTATACTGTGTTCATTCATCGATAACGGCTCGGGGAATATTCTGTTATATCCCTCCATCGATAACGGCTCGGGGAATATTCTGTGTTATATTCTGCCATCAATAATGGCTCAGCCATTACATTTAATAAGAGGTGATTGGCTTATTGTTATCACTGTGTGCGTAATGATATTCACCTAAATGGAATTCACACTGGGATCCGTTGACTGAGGCAATGATATCGACAGCTTTGAGCATTCGTATTGTTGAGACATTATCTTAATTATTTTGTACAGATTAGAATGATAAAGGTGATCCTGGCAGTCTGGTTGGTTGTACCGTGCAAACCCAAATATGAAAAAAATATTCAGATTCGGGATTCGAATCCCGAATCCCCAATCCCGAATCCGTTTCTAACTTCATGTTCCGGCATACGCAGCCGACTTCTCTCGGGCAGTGCTTGTTGGTTGCCTCCATCCTTTTAATCAGGCTGAATTTGTCTCTCACATGAACTTTCTCTCTACAGTATACACTTGGATTATTCAAAATGAACTTTTAGCCAATGATACTTAGTCTCTTTGTATTTTAGTAATTCAAAAAGACCAATGAACATAACCGTAGCAAATAAGGAGCCACATGACCATGTGGGTCATCCGCTTTACTTGATAGTTAATGCGTAAATCGAGTTTTCTATTAAATCTCTAATTTAAACACATTCTGTGTTTTTACTGATCAAAAACGTTGATAAACTGATACACTTTCAATTCAAAACAATTTTACAATAGAGCACACTTGTACTAGTTCAGTGGTAATTTCGAATTGCAGAATCGGAAAATCAAATTATTTTTGGTAGAACCCATTAGGTTTTCCAGGAATTCAGCGATGGGCCGACTGGTTTTCTAGAATCGGTTCGAAGCGTGTTCAGTACCGCGAATGCTTAGCGTTCATGTTATACCGCTTAGGAATCACTGCGCTAACCCACGTGCGCTCATAGACGCTGGCTCGGCAGTGGCACTTCTTAACAGTCTTAGTCTCGGATTCGTGAAGCCCTTGAAATAAGCTTCACCCCTCCCCTCCCCACCCCCAAATCATCTCACCTCCTTGTCACTAAATTTCTTAATTTACCCAGGTGCCTCCAGCGTTGCCTTTTCATTTTATTAGTTGAAATCACCAAAAACGTTTTTGAAAATGTAATAAACTCTGCAACAACACTGCAGGCTTCTGCATTATGCAGATGGTCAGGAGCGCTATGTTCCTAGCATCTAATCAATGTCAGCCAACAGATGGGAAAGTACCAAACCTAGGCAGAGTTGGGAGTTAGACAGAGCATTCAATGACATAATTGATTTCAGCAGTTTCAGTAGTAGTAGTAGTAGTAGTAGTAGTAGTTGTAGTAGTAGTAGTAGTAGTAGTAGTAGTAGTAGTAGTAGTAGTAGTAGTAGTGTAGTAGTAGTACGTAGTAGTAGTAGTAGTAGTAGTTGTAGTAGTAGTAGTAGTAGTAGTAGTTGTTTGTAGTAGTTGTTGTAGTAGTAGTAGTTGTAGTGGTAGTAGTTGTAGTAGTAGTAGTGCAGTAGTGTTGTAGTAGTAGTAGTGGCAGTAGTTGTAGCAGTAGTAGTTGTAGTGTAGAAGTAGTAGTAGTAGTAGCAGTTGTAGTAGTAGTAGTAGTAGTAGTTGTAGTAGTAGTAGTAGTAGTAGTAGTAGTAGTTGTAGTTGTAGTAAGTAGTAGTAGTAGTTGTAGTTGTAGTAGTAGTGGTAGTAGTAGTAGTAGTGGTAGTAGTTGTAGCAGTAGTAGTAGTAGTAGTAGTAGTAGTAGTAGTAGTTGTAGTTGTAGTTGCAGTAGTAGTAGTAGTAGTAGTAGTAGTTGTAGTAGTAGTAGTAGTAGTAGTAGTAGTAGTACAGTAGTAGTAGTAGTAGTAGTAGTTGTAGTAGTAGTAGTAGTAGTAGTAGTAGTAGTTGTAGTAGTAGTAGTAGTAGTAGTAGTAGTACTAGTAGTAGTTGTAGTTGTAGTAGTAGTTGTAGTAGTTGTAGTAGTAGTAGTAGTTGTAGTAGTAGAAGTTGTAGTTGTAGTAGTAGTAGTAGTTGTAGTAGTAGTAGTAGTAGTATGAGTAGTTGTAGTTGTAGTTGTAGTAGTAGTAGTTGTAGTAGTTGTAGTAGTAGTAGGAGGAGGAGGAGGAGGAGGAAGAAGAGGAGGAGGAGTAGAAGAAGAGTTTGTTCGTCGTGTTGCGTGAGCTGAATGGATGAAGAAGCATTTTAGACTATAAAATGTTTGGGGAAGGGATGCTGTGAATATTTTATGTCCGTTTCAGTTGTTGTCGGTCGGGATATATCGCTTTTTGCTTCTAATCCAAGCATGAATAGTCTACGGTAACGTTTTAATCCAAGAACTTGTACTTATTTGTAGTGAATCTGTCAAACAAAATGGCCATATTTTTTTTCTGTACCTTTGTAAAAGGACTAAAACTGTCTCGTTAGTTATATACTTCCTGAAAGAATCACATTATAAAGTGTTGAGTGTAACAGATATTCGTCATCGTAGGCACCACAATGACTGGCTGATTGATGCACATTTTTTATTCCATACTTGTGTGGCTAATCATGTTGACTAGACACAAACACTGGAACTATGAACGCGATAGTCCCCCGAATTAACATGGCTTGACTCCAACATTCCCAACCAGGACTGCCAGGACTGTTACATCTGTTCAGGATGAGGATTTCAAAGTTGGATGTAGGAGTGTCAGCAGGGGAGAGAGAGAAAACGAAAACATGGATGCCGTCCTCAGCCAGGATCCATGTGTTTGAAGATAGTACATCATTCCTGCATGGACACAAGCCTTCACATGCCAAAGATTTGTCCCCAACTGGTTCCTAAAATGCCAGTGGGTGAATTGAAGGCTGTGTTGCTCTGCTTATTATATACTGAACAGGGGCTCCTTTCACGAAGCAACCTTTACTAAGTTTAACCAGGGATACTCTACAACATATATAGTCTCCCTGGTTTAACTTTAACTCCCATTCTTTAACATTGCACTAAGATTACCTTTGTGACCCACGATCACCTTATTGCTTTGTGAAAGGAGGCCCTGACCAGGTGAAAAATAATGAGGCTGGACCGATCACCATGGCCCCCAGACCAAACAAGAATCCTGGGAATGGAAACAATTCGAGTGTTCCAAAACAACAACCAAACCTACTGGGAAAGTTGTGCCCACAGTCGTTTAGGACGCAATCAACAAAGGCATACTACACATCTATTATTCACCAATGAATGACGAATTCCTTGCCAACTCATTGCACAGTTTCGCGAGTTTATCGAAGAGAGGCGTCGCGGCAATCTCCCCACCAAGACAATGCCCCGGTGTTGCAATGACCGAGTAGGATCCGAGAAGATCCGAGTAAGAAGTGATCTTCGGTAACGTATGCTTGTCGCAAGTGGCGACTAATGGGATTAGGTGATCAAGCTGGGTCACTTGACTGATGCATGTCATGTTATCCCAATTGCGTAGGTCGATCCTCACGATGTTAATCACTGGATTGTCTGATCCACTCTTGATGATTTCCAGACCACCATCATACAGATGTAATATTTACAAACAAAGAAGAATCTTTAAAATATTATGAGGTTGTCCGGGATTTAACGAGTTACAAGAACTGGTAGCTTATGAGGAAAACAGGGGCGGTGCAATAGCCTAGTGGTTAAAGCTCGTCACGCCAAAACACGGGTTCGATTCCCCAGATGGTGTCCCCCCGCCGTGATATTGCTTGAATATTGCTAAAAGCGGCGTAAAACTAAACTCATTCACTAACATGAAGGAAACCAGAGATTACTGACCTGGAAAAGTCGAAGAGCAACATGTGTTCATTTCCCAAATTAATCCTTCAAAAGAAGGTGATTTTACGAGTCTTTGAGAAATAATTAGCTCTGTCAGTGACTCATTGCGTGCGACACCAGAAACGGGCTTCAAACATTGTACCCACGTGGAAAGTCTGATTCGGGCTTTCGACGTGAGGATCTACTCTACCACTTGACTGGCCCACCGTCCCCAGTTAAAGATCTATGATTCAGTGTATATTTCCAGTATACGCTTCGATGAAATTAGTGTCACATGTGAGTGAGTGAGTTTAGTTTTACGCCGAACTCAGCAATATTCCAGCTATATGGCGGCGGTCTGTAAATAATCGAGTCTGGACCAGACAATCTAGTGATCAACAGCATGAGCATCGATCTGCGCAATTGGGAACCGATGACATGTGTCAACCAAGCCAGCGAGCCTGACCACCTGATCCCGTTAGTCGCCTCTTACGACAAGCATGGGTTACTGAAGACCAATTCTAACCCGGGACCTTCACGGGTCGTCACATGTGAAGGCCAACAGGCCAGAATAAACGTTATCAGAACATTTGGGTTTGAAGACAAAGGAACTAATGTTTGTTGGATTGAATACCCTTGCTGGGACTAACCTTCCCCGTTAACATACGTAGTTTGGCTTCGACTTACGTGTTATTGTAGCGGCAATATCAACACTATGTGAGAACTATGTCCAATTGCTGTGGAGGCCCATTCGTTTAAGGCAGTGCTCTTGCTATGATCGTTGGTTCGAACCCTCTACCCAACCTGTATGTGTTTCTTGCTTTGCGAGCAGCACATCCGTATTCGCCTCGGGATTTTCACATTAGGCTAGCACATGATGTGATATTACTGGAATACTGTTAAACGCGATATTTAATCTCTCTCACTAACTCATTCACTCTCACACGAACACCAACCCTCTTACTCACTAAAATTTGTTATCACAGTTATCGATACCAGGCATACCAACGAACATCCTTAGTTGATGCCAATCCGTTTCAAGACTGTTGGGGATTGGTATACACGCCATCGACGGCTGAAATATATTACGATTTGGCAGCTATCCGTGTTGCCTTTCCTCATGGTGGGAACGTAGTTCTGACGTCCGTTTGCAACGGTAATAGTTCTGCGGCGGATCAGGGTGATGGTTGATACGACAGAAGCCTAACTCGGCGGGATCAATGACAATTCGTGGGCTTTCCTCCCACACCACGCTGAGACGCTGAGACATTAACAAAGCCTCATTAAGCCAAATCTGATGCTCTATAATGACTAATTCACGGGTTAAACCATTTTCCCAAGGGCATATGGAAGCCACTTCACATTATCTCGGGATATTGCGACACGCGTCTCATTTGTAATCGGTGATTACACCTTGAATAACTACCATTTCCGGCCGTTGCACATGTTTGAGAAAAAGCGAAACGTCTACATTCTCCACCACAGTAGCCGATGACGTTGACCCAGTTTGATTACGCTTGTTGCAGATATTGAACAGCATCCTTCAAGCTTTCGACAATCCTCATGGGGGTATCAAAGTGGTGACTCCGAAGCTTAGTATGTGTCAATGTTGGTGATAGTCACGCGAGATATTGACCCAAAGACACTGGAGCAACTGTCCGCTTTCTCAGGCTTTTCATTTTAGGTCGTCATTTCCTGGGAAGCTATTCGTAGTGAACGTATATGTCAACCTTGCCTCCTGCATCCACTGGCAACGCTCGTTAAGAGCACAGTTTAGTGTAGCGTTATTTGATTGGAGGCTCTTTCATTCGAAGAGTATGTAAAATCAATGGTTTTAACAAAAGAATATACTTTGTGGTGACTACAGCACTCATAAAATCAGCGTAAACCCACTGTTCTTCGTGTAAGGTCTTTCGTTGATATTTTGTAGTGTTATTCTGGCTATTTTAAAAGTAGGGAATATTTAATCTTGTGGGGTTATTATTTGGGAACCAAGTTGTAAGATTGTACATGGATGTAGAAAACGATTATTCCATTCAGAACGTGGTTTGAATTTCGTCCAAGCGTTTTTCATTATGAGAACATGAACATGGCAGGGGGTAAAATTCGAAATTTACAGTGTGTTGCAGTACATTTCAGTGATAAAGACCAGGCTGACAGCTCTTCCGACATTGTTTTAAACTCAATTACACGGTTTTGTGACATGCGGGGTTTGAAACGGCTACATGCAATTCGCATTTGTGGTACGAGCTCCGAACGTTTTACAATCAGTAAGTATCAGATTACACATTCGGTCCGGTATTCACATTCATGGCATATAATGGAGGACCAATGGCGGCACTTGACCATATCTTAGTACCTGAAGAACTGTGCAACCTTATAACTAACGCTAAAGTCAGAGATGATAACCCACTAAATGTGTCTGATCACAATCCAATCTCATGCTATCTCAAGCTAAATCTGCATTCTACAGAGGCAGAAGGGAAGCATATTTATGAAAAGTATGCTTGGAATAAAGCAGTGGAAAATGGCTCCATACTAGACTATACTTATGCAGTATCCAACGCCCTGTGGCCACTGACCTTAAAGATCAAACCATGTGATCAAGAAATAGAATGGTTGTACCAAACTATCACAGAGTCTCTATTCCAAGCAAGTGAACTGTGCACCCCCAAGAAACAATTCCGGAAGTATCTCAAGCCCTTCTGGAAGGATACCTTCAAAGATAATCACAAACTTATGACGAGAAGGAGACTTGAATGGGTGGATGCGGGCAGACCGAGGGGAATGGAATATAGCACATTCAAGCTCTACAAGGCTGCAAAGGACGTTTTCAGACAAAGTCTGAGAAAAGGAGGCTTCACGCTATGAATCAGAATACCTCAAAGACATAGATGACGCAGGTAATATAGACCAGAAAGGTTTCTGGTCCTTCTTGTGCCAAGGAAAGAAACAACAACAAATTCCATGCCTTGATGTAGATGGTGAGAGGATATATGACCCGAACAACCGAGAAACAAACTACGCTCGCTAGAGTCGGACAGAAGTAGTATAACCACATCTGCAAAAGAAATCTCCTCATTATGTAAAAGTCTCAAGAGCAACAAAGGAGCAGGAATAGATGGTATAAGTCATGAACATCTGAAATACGATGGATCTTACCTGTATGTAGCCTTAGCCAAGCTGTTCAACGCCATCTTGATGTCAGGATACATTCCAAGAGAGTGGTCCAAGGGTCTCATCATTCCCATATATAAAGGCGGCCAGAAGTCGAAGGTCCAACCAGACTCCTACCGGGGTGTCACGCTGTTTCCTGTAGTATTCAAGCTGTTTGAATCTGTCCTTAGTAAGCGGTTTCCGGAATTTGCAGATTCTACATCATTCCCGTCTAATCAACAGTATGGCTTCCAGAAAGGACTGTCTTCGTGTCACACATCTTTTGTCATTCAACAAACTGTTCACCACTACCTTGAGAGATCAGATAATGTCATGAGATGATAGCGCTAGAACGAGCACTATTCGGTTGTGAACTGCGGTCCAATATCTCCAGTCATGAGATGATAGCGCTGGAACGAGCACAGTGTTTTGCCCTTAAGATTATACAAGGCCTCCCTCGCCACACTAGAACTGACATATGCAGTGCACTCCTCGGCTGGACTTCACTGGAAGCACATATTGAAGCACATATTGATGTCAAGAAGCTCCTCTTTCTTGGACAGCTGTGTAATAACAAGAAGCATCTTCTCCCACGACAGATCCTCAGGACCAGGTTGTATTTACACAGACATAACGGTGGAAGACCCAGTACTGGTTTCATCCCAGACATTTACAGAATTCCCGGAAAACACAAACTACTGGCACATTTGGAGACTTTTCTAAATTCAGGCACATTCGAAAAACAACAGAAATGGAAAAGAATGGTAAAGACAGCAGTTCACAACACAGAGATCACCAACTGGAACACACGTCTCAACTCTGACCCTGACCTTCAACACTTCAAGACCATCCATCCAACACTGCGACCTCATACAGCTTGGCTGATCTCCAAAGACTATCCTGAACTGAAAAGAGCAGCATTATCCATCATAAGAAAATGTGCATCATGGAGACCAGGAAGAGACACGGGGGTGTGCAAACTGTGTGACAGAATATGTGCTGACCTCCTGACTCATGGTGTATGTCAATGTGAGCCGGCTACTAACCTGAGGGATATCCTGTGGTCTGACATCAGCTGTGTTGGTCCGCTTGAGATCAGAGTTTGTCTTCACCAGAAGCCAGATGTAGAAATTGTTGCATGCCTGTTGTCGTGCAACCCTCCAATACAGACCGATGCAGAAACAAGCCGACTATACGCCAAGAGTGTCACAAAAGACTTCTATCTTCACCTCAATTATCAGTAGCGCATAGCGAAGTAATCTCTCTGTAATCTATGTAAATATCTTTCGACATATCCTTGTACTCTCCTTTGGAGAAAATAAAAAAGAATATATATATGGCGACAACTGGCGCACAAGACCGTTTCACCAGTGCCTCTCAAATTGGGGATAAGCTTCACAGAGCTACAGCTAGACCCTCCCCGATGCCCGTTAACGTTAGACAAAACGATCATTTTGGAGATGGCTTAGTAGTGGTGTGAGGTGGGATCACTGTGACTGGAAGAAAACCGTTACATTTTATTCACGGCCGTCTCACTTTGCGTGGTGCCATCATGGACATGTTTCAGGATGACAACGAAAGCGCACACATAGCTCGCTTTGTTACACTAACAAGCGAACATAACCACCTTACCATGACCAGCATTCAGTTACTCAGTCACCCATCGATCATGCCTGTGGTATCCATGGACCACCGACCACTCTCAGCGAACATCGCGCTGCCCTAGTAGTATAGGTAATAGCAGGAAAAGCACGTGTAGGTGGACCCTCCTCCTCGAAGACCTCTGTCCAGCTTGGCCCCGTTTGTGTTTCGGAATCTGGGTCTGTTTGTGTCTCCGTGTGTGTTTTTATCTCGGAGCTTATACTGCATCGGATTCGCATATATCTGGATTGCGATATATCATAATTCTTCTTTGCCTCCTGAAGATACATATTGCCAGATCGGATCTCAGCATAGGCTTCTCGTGATAGCTTAGTTCCTGGCATTGTAGCGTCTGTTTATTCTATTTCCATACACCTGCATATCTCTAATTGGGGTGCACTCCATCGGTAGCATATGTGTGCGCGTGTGTGACTACTTTTGTGTGTTGGACTACTTTTGTGTGTTGGACTACCTTTTTGTGTCGGACTACTTTTTGTATTCCTGGACTATTTTTGTTCGTGTATACATCTTTTGTGGGGTTTTAGTGGGCTGTGGGAGCCGTATTGGACCGTTTGGAGGCTCCTAGAGGAGGGTGCACCTACACGTGCTTTTCCTGCTATTACCAACACTACCACTGCCCTGCAGGAGGAAAAATGGAATGGAATGAACCAATTTGGCATTGGACGTTTGATTAGGAGTCTGTCTCGTCGAATTGTCTTGAGAATATAAGTGGATTCATATTAATGAGTTTGAGTTTATCATGGTAAATGACCTGATGGACTGCAGGGAGCTTACTAACAAAATCTATAGTTACATGACGTTTAACAACTAGTGCAAATCCCAGTCAGATGTCCTCGTTACACCGTTCGACTATATATATATGATTAAACATATAATTTAATTATAAATTGAGCATTTATATTGAGCTAAATCCACACCGACAGCATGTTCATTGTGAAGACATTTCATTATTACCTCGGATAACCCAAGCTGCCTGTGAGGAGCCAAAAGGTTATAGTCACATGACTTATCCCACCGGGTACCCATTTTCTGCTGGGTGAACAAAGGCAATTTGAACAAACTCACTTGCCTAAAGTGAGACCACATGTATCTTCGTTGTAGGGCAGGACTGACGTCCTAGAACCTCTCAGGAGTCAAGCTGCCAAACATGGTCACCCATCCGCGCGCAACGTTGCTCAACTTCGACTGATATATGAACTCATCTCAATGCACAGGACCACACATAAAATAGCAATAGTTGTTGCATCTTTTTATTGAATATCCCTACGTTTTTGAAGATATATCGTTTTTGTTGATTCAGTGGACAGTGGTGTGCTAGTTACTATATTTAGACTTGTTCTGGAATGTTCTGAAATATTCCAGTATATAGTCAAATCCAACTTTATCCTGGATTCTCAGCCCAGGCCTGTTTTACAGACAGACAGACAGACTGATATTATATTTAGGTCTCACCTCGTGCAATGCAACATAAAAATAAATTATTATACATAAATTCATTGACGAGCCACCCATATAGGGTTACGAGACACACATAAACAGTTAGAAAACAGTATATACAGTAAAATATATAAAGTGTTTCAAACATTACTATATAAAATACCCCTTCTTCTTTCTAAAATAAACTTGCAGGTTTGGGCCGATAAAAATACAATATCTGGGCTAGACATAACTGACTATATAAAACTGACTTTATCACAGGCGCTCAAAAGATTAAAATTATCACAAATACTACTACATTCAGCTAGAAGAACTTCCCTGACATCAGTGTAAATAGCGCAATCCAATAAAACATGACATTCATCTTCAACACAGTTCATACATTTAAAACACACTCGCTCAGCTAGAGGTAGATTGTTGTAACGCCCAGTCTCCACGCGTAGAGGGTCAACTCCAGATCTGAAGAGGGCTAGCGCACGACAATGTGTCCTAGGGAGGGAACTCTGTACATACGGTTCTACATCACAGGAGCGCTTAAACTGGTAGTACAGTCGTAGTTTGTTGCCACCACTGCCGTGCTTACTGTTTGGGTTCTCCAATGTCGCCCGCCACTCCTCCTTAATAGAGCTCATTATTCTGCTAGCAACCTCTGATGTGATATGGTTGATATGAAACCAATTTCCAATAGGTATAAAGTGATCTAAGCCCATACTGTGTATCTTATTATGTATTCGGAGATTCCAATTACGTCGTTTATTTCGAGCCATCTCATTTGCCCAGCTAAATACTTTAAAACACAGTCTATCTTGATTTATTTCATACATACATACATACATACATACATACATACATACATACATACATACATACATACATACATACATACATACATACATACATACATACATACATACATACATACATACATAACATATAGCGCCGATATCCAGCTCAGCAGCTGCTCAAAGGCGTTTTGTTTTTCCCTCGTTCACTGGATGTCAATCTCAACGGCACATCGTATTGTCAATCTCAACTTCCTGGGGATCATACAACTCTTGCAGCCACTAGGCGTACCGAGTTATTATGGCATTCCCATCCTTAAGAGGTACCCATTTACAGCTGGGTGGACTGGGACACATAGTCACAGTACTTTGTCCATGCTTTACTGCATGTTGCTGTACCCGCAACTGGGTGTTTGCACGTATTCATGTGGCCACCATCTGGTCATATACCAACGGATTCGTGGGTTCTTTTAAGTGCACAGGGTTGTGTACCGTACACTAGGGGTTGTGACAACACTGAAAGAGTCTGCACACAAAGTTGACTCCAGGGTTTTTACACCCGGTCACAGGTGGGCTCGATCCCGGCACCTCAAGTTCGCTGGATCACTAACCTGGCGCTTTAGCCAGTTCGCCCACCCACCTTCTTGTAGAATCTGCAGACACTTTTCCATTGGCGTACAGCCGGGGGTACCCAGCCCATATCGCCTGCTACACTGCTGGTAGGAGTGAATCGTCTCACACCTAAAAAGAATTTCATTGCACGATTATGCACGGTGTTCACTGCTGGAATGTTATATGTTCCCCATGTTGCCGAACCATAGTCAATAGTGGACCACACCATGGCATCGTACAACTTTGTAAAAGTCCCATACTGCATTCCTCCAAGACTCTTCCATTTAGAGGGGGTGGTGGGGTAGCCTAGTGGTTAAAGCGTTGGCTCGTCACGCCGAAGACCCGGGTTCGAATCCCCACATGGGCACAATATGTGAAGCCCATTTCTGGTGTTCCCCGCCGTGATGTTGCTGGAATATTGCTAAAAGCGGCGTAAAACCAAACTCAGTCAGTCAGTCAGTCGTCACGCCGAAGACCCGGGTTCGAATCCCCACATGGGTACAATGTGTGAAGCCCATTTCTGGTGTCCCCCGCCGTGATGTTGCTGGAATATTGCTAAAAGCGGCGTAAAACCAAACTCAGTCAGTCAGTCAGTCCATTTAGAGATTAGCAGACCCAGCGCTCTACCCGCCGGGCTAGCCACAGCCTTACCCAACGCATAAAACTTATAGCACTAAACAAGCTCCAGATTCATGTCCCCGCACTTGAAACTAACTTGCGTTCTTCCGACCGACGGACGTCTAAAGTGAACTATTTTGGATTTCGTAAGATTGACAGTCATCTTGTTAAAAGTACACCACGAGTTCAGCCCATCTAAAAGCACATTCAAGCCATTCTCCTCTTCTGCAAGCAGCACCATGTCGTCAGCATACGCTAAAACACTTATTCGTTTATCATCAATCTGCACACCAACATTCAGACTATTGAGATATGTCAACAAATCATTGATATACAGGTTAAATATAATTGGAGATAACAACATCCTTGTCGTAGGCCACCCTTCACGTTAAAGTATCCTGTGCTGATTCCATTTATTCTGACACATGACTGAACGTTTTTATATAAGGACACAATTGCATGGTACATATTTCCACTTATTTTCTCACACAGAACACTTCGGTCTATACAGTCATAGGCTTTCTTGAAGTCGATAAAAGCGGCAAAGGTCTGTTTTCCCATACTTTTTCTGTTCTCAATGAGCGACGTCAACGTCGAGATATGCTCAGTTGTACTCCTCTTCTTCCGAAAGCCGTTTTGCTCATCGCATAGAAGTTCATTAGTTCATTTACATGTAGCCTGTCTCACAGTCCCTGAACCACATTATTTTCCCTACTGCCAAGCCCTCTCTGCAGTGCTAAAACCCTAAATAAAGCAAGTTTAGATTTCCTCAATAATCTCTCCCTGAGGCTCCTTTTCAATTTAATAGGCTTGTTTGTTACCATCAAAATTATATATATTCAGAGACTAAACATTAGTCTAATTTACATGCTGCAGTGAGGTGAATGCCAGCATCACTGCCTTTGATGCTACCGCCGCTGCTTTTATATTCTATTGATTTACATTATTTCTGCTGCCTCTGCAACTCCTATGTGCTGGTTTATACTGATTTGTAAACTAAGTGAATTTCGGAATTATACAATTGTTAATTATGTCACATTTCTTTGTTGTTGTTAGGGTTGTTGTTGTCGTTGTTGTTGATTTACGCTATTCAGAAATATTCAAACTGAATGACAGTGATATGTAAAGATCAGAATTTCCCTTGTTTGACCACGTAATTAGGATACAATGAAAGGCAACGACAAAGTAATCCGATCCACTGCCCGCCTCTTATCGACAAGCATGTATTATTTAGGAGCTTCTAATCTTACCTGGTTGTTCCCTGGGGTTAATATGCTGTGAGTGAAGACAAATATAACGGAGTCTAAACGCAGCATTGTATGGGCAACGTACGGACTAACGATTAGTCTCTGTGTATAGCTAACTATGCAACTCCAAAGACATAATGACGTCAAACACATAAATTGTGCGTCGCCTGTGACTACGCTCAGTTTTTATTACACCTGAAGAGCCGTTGGGTGGCGAAACATCTTATGTACAAAGAGGGGTTTTGACAGACAGAAATATCTGGACTCCATATATAAGTATCAGATATATATGATATATATGGAGACCATATATATATATACATAATAGAGTCCAGAAATTGGATACATTTCACAGAATCATATATAAATTGTTATTTAAAAAGCGCCAGCGAGACTGATACTGAGGAAAATTTACACTAGCTTCATTTGGAGTGTCATTTTTTCATTACAGTAAGAGCTGGGTGTGGACTTGAGCTGGTATGTGTATTATGAGTGGGTGTGAGTCTCTGTGTGGGGACTACGACGTGCGAGCGTAAGATGACACAGAATCGGCCAACTCCAACATTGTATGGTAACTACTGTAACGACGTCCAGCCGGAGCATCTCCTCCTGCCGACAATCTCCACAGGGTATAATATCAGATCCAATGGCTCAATGGAGTTTATTCATGTTGTGATTTCAATCCCTGGGCTGTAGATCAGCTTGATGGCAGGATTAATGATGATGTTGATTAATTCCACACATCTGATAACATTTCCTGTCCCATTCCATCTCTAGATGACATCATAAGCAATAATGACAAAATTTTCCCGGATGTCCGTATGGTATTTTATATTGTTAACGGAATATTCAAGTCATAGAATACATGCAGTCGGACATACATTACACATTCTGAGTGCAACTGATGTTTTTATGTTTGGGGTTTCCCTTTAGCAAATAATACAAACGTGTGTCGTACGGTACACTGAGTCATATCATAGGCCACTGTTAGACTCTCTTAATAACAATATACCCCTGGGCCTGGAACGTTTTTGTTTTTAAATCTGACATTTAAGTACACACCCTGAAGATAAGATAACTTCGTATTAAAACCTTGCATGCAACAATGTTAGAAAGGAAACGTTCAATGAATGCAGCGTGTTATTCGACGAGAACGTTGATACTGCTGTTGGAAAATGTAATCTTATTTTAATGCACTGTTGTATAAATACAAACACAATCCACCAAACCGCCCTGGTTTGCCATAGGCTGTGCTAAACTAACATTACGAAACAAAATGCTGTGGAACAAATTAGGAACAAAATATATTATAACTATCACCTTTTTTTACAATACGAAATCTCAGTAGATGAAATGTTGTGCAGGAAAGAAGAATGCAGGAAACGCTAAACTGTCATGGTATGGAATCCTGGAAGGGACATTGTCGCGTTGTCGCATTGTCGCGTTGTCGCCCTCTCAAAAACAAGCAAAATGAGGCAAAATTAACCAAAGCCCGACAATGCGACAATGCGACAACGCGACAATGTCCCTTCCAGGATTCCATATGATGGTGTGAAAGTGGCAGCTACACAAGGAGGCTGTCAATGACTTTGGGAGTACATTAAGGGCGACACAAGGTAATGCATCTTGTTTTATACATCTTGTCAACCTCTGTCTAATTCTCATGTTTTAGGTATCACCTCAAACTTGTACTGCAACACTTACTATTAGTAGCTCAATATTAGGGAGAGACATTGGAGATGCGCTACAAAATCTGAAAGCTCGTAAATCTGCTGGTGAAGAATAAACACAAGACCTCTTCGGGTTCAGATACACTGATTTCTTAAAATTCTATATTTGAAACTGTTGTTCAATATAATTATAAATACTGTACTGTTTCATGGACGTCGAACATTGTAATGAAGCTCAGAACCCAATAATTACACATTTATATTTCTGTTAATGTCACAGTAAGGTATTTACTTTTGCTATATAAGAGACATTAGAGTCTGGTTGGATGTGATTATTTACAGAATAGTCTTCCAAGTAAATGTCAGGCTGTGTTTTCATTAACTATACTAGGATTGGCTATTGATTTATATTGCAGTCTTAATGTTCTTAATAATGATGTAACCCTAGAAAGGTTGTCCTTGTACACTTGTAGATTTCCCCAAAATGCTTTCGAGTATGTAGCTATGGAGAAAATGTTATATGAACTTCTTACTAAAGGATGGGGAATGTATTTTAGTTTCAGTAATCACCGAGAAAGACTTGGATTAAAACAATATCCTGGTCAAGGACAGCGCTTCTCTATAGAATTACAAGGATGCTAACGACAATGCTAATAAAACCCAGTAACTCTAAATCAGTGTGTGCAATGCAATCAGGTAGGAGAAGTAGTGGACAATAGATCTTTCGCTCACCTGATTATTATTATAGCCTCACCCCTCTCACATTACTCCACCTATGCAGTCTTGTCAAATGTAT
Organism: Haliotis rubra; assembly: GCF_003918875.1. Lineage (NCBI taxonomy): Eukaryota > Metazoa > Mollusca > Gastropoda > Lepetellida > Haliotidae > Haliotis > Haliotis rubra. The sequence goes on from NW_025767235.1 coordinate 57,344, forward strand.
CTTGTTGGTTATACACAGTCACTAAATGTTCCCACTGTTCCCATTGTCCCTGACATTTGGCATCCCCGCGCGTTGGAAGTTGTATTCAGGCTTTAATGTCTAGAAGTCATTTCTCACCCAAGGGAAAAGAAATGTGCTGACATTTCATTTAAGCAGCTTGCCCAACCCATTACTGTTCTTACTGACCATCCTGCCATATTTCCCCTGACTGAACTATGTTCCATAAATGTGATTATGCATCTGACAAGGACACAACGTCCACTGGTGCGATGCTGGAGTGTTCTTGATAGTCGCTCATCACAGGGTGGACGAGAGGGCAGAGGGACACAGCACCAGCCCTCATGCACATACTCAGTTTAATACTGACCTATCAACAACATCCTTGAGATACCAGAATAATAGTGGTATAAAAGTGAGTAAGTGAGTTTAGTTTTACGCCAAACTCAGCAATATTCCAGCTATATGGCGGCGGTCTGTAAATAATCCAGTCAGGGCCAGACAATCCAGTGATCAACAGTATGACCATCGATCTGCGCAATTGGGATACGATGACATGTGTCAACCAAACCAGCGAGCCTGACCACCCGATCCCGTTAGTCGCCTCTTACGACAAGCATTGTTTACTGAAGGTACATTCTAACCCGGACCTTCACGGGCAGTGGTATAATAGAAATTTGATAAAGCGGCAGTGCTATTCGACACTATTTAGCAAACAGTGTTGAACAAATCGGGGAAGTGCTTCTTAGTGTCTCGTAGACACATCTGTAATTTTTACATGCATGACCAGATCGTACATGGATACTCATGTCTCTTAATATACTACCCATCAAAAGTTTAGACTCACTAGTGTAAATGTAGCCACTTACTTGTCCACTGTTCTAAACTAGCTTTTTGCAAAATATTCCATACTGTTTAAAGGTACTGTTTAGTTATGAACTGGTGTATTGTAAAACATATTCGTAACATTGAAAAGATTATTGTCATGAGTTCAGTAAATGATTAAAATCTGTGAAAATTGGCGAATTCTTAACAAAACTTTACACCAAAACGCATCTGTTCACATGCACGACATTTGCTCATGCCTTTCGCAATTTGAAGCATCATCCTTGTGCAATTCATCTGCATAAGGTTTTCAGTTGGTTCCCCCAAGTTGGTGGAGAAATTCATCTTCGATGTAACCACATACATATACATAACATATAGTGAGTGCTTTAAGTGAGTCTAAACTTTTGATGGGTAGTATAGATCTCAACGACTTGTCAAGGTAACGATTAACAGGTTGGTTTTATTCATGTCAACAAACATACATACAAACTGTTTGTCGATTGTACCGATAATGCAGCTGTGCATAGATTATAATCGTTCATGTTCTATTTTTTGCAGTTGAAACACATCATCTTGTGTTAAGCGAATACCAAGTACAACATAGTACTGCGTAATGGCCTTTGCTCTGCGTGCGTGCGTGTGTGTACACACTCTCGTATTAGATTATCATGAGCCTGAGCATTACGAGCACCCGTTATATCTGCAATGTGAGAGGAGGATGTCCAACGGAGGTTTTTTTATATTGGTAACCAGGTATATCCATGAAAATCCCGAAAGTTAACAGAAAAGATCGCAGGAGTGCGTACTTCATCTCAGATCTGACAAACTGCAGATTATCTCTATAATCAATTCGAAAGGCCTATTTTCCACGCTGTAAGCAGATGAGAAATTGGGGGTGATCACTCAGCAAAGTGTAAAATAAACATAACTACTGTATCTAGATTATCTGTGTTTTGTCACTGACTTTAAACACGATCTCACCTCATTCTAATACTACAACAATAATGAAAAATAAGTCTTTATATCATAAACATATATCAAAAGAAAGTATATGTTGTTGGGTGTTTTAATTTTCAAAATAACTTTAATACTCAAATGAAAATCTGCATAATAGTGATATGTGTCCAAGTATAGAGGGTGACATACATATAGCCAAAACGAAAGAAAGTGGTAAAACACTTTTTCTCGTGCTATGCGAAAATGCACGTGCAGAACTTGGGTATAAAGCAGACGTTTTTACACGTTCCCATGTCACTTAACCAAAACACATTAAAGTAATGCCACGTTTAACCCAGGAGCAGAGAGAGAGAGACATAGGTATGGCAACTATGGGTGCCACGCAAGCCCATATTGCAAGAACGTTCGGCTGCAATCCCCTGACAATTTCAAGATTGTTCCAGCGGTACAATACAACAGGGCGAACTCAGGACAGGCCACGAAGTGGGCGACCGCGTGTCACCATTGAACGAGAAGACCGCTATATCCGCACCCTTCACCTGCGAAACCGCTTTTTGACGGCAACGTCAACGGCGGCAACGGCGTTGGGTCGACGCATCAGCCTGTGGACCGTGTTGAGAAGATTGGGAGCAGCGGGAATCAGAGCTCGGCGTCCCTTCCGCGGCATGGCCTTGACCCTTCGACATCGACAGAACCGGTTGCGTTGGGCGAGACAAGTTCTACGGTGGCAAGTGCGAAATTGTCATGGAGTGCTTTTTAGTGATGAAAGTCGATTTTGTTTGTTCCGCAACGATGGCAGAGAAAGGGTATTTAGGCGTCGAGGTGAACGATTGGCGTCAGTTTGTGTTCGTCAGGTTCATTCTTACGGCGAAGGTGGCGTAATGGTATGGGGCGACATTTGTGGTGATGAGAAAACGGACTTGGTGATATTCCGGGGACATCTAAACGCAAACGAATACAGGCGTCAAGTTTTGGAACCAGTTGCACTGCCGTTCTTGAACAATCGGTCACGAGGAACGTTGTTTCAGCATGACAACGCAAGACCCCACATTGCAAGAGCCACGTTAGATTTCCTCAATCAGCCTTGGCCAGCTTGAATTCGACTGAACATTTATGGGACGAGTTGGACAGACGACTACGACGTCGCCAACACCCTCCACAAAACGTTCAAGAGCTTCAACAGGCACTAACAGAGGAATGGCGGGTAACGTCATCCGACGTTTGACAACGTCCATGAGGCGACGTGTGCAGGCTTGCATTGGCGCCGCAGGAGGTCACACTCGATATTGACATTGAAATTATCCCTTAATTAAAGTCTTGTTAACTTGAAAATGGCATTGTTTTTTTTCACACATTGACCAAAATGGTAAATTCTGACCAAGACGTGTTTGGCATACATCTTAAGTCATTCTCTAGCAATGTGCAAATATTGAAATGGGTTTGACACATTGATAACATAAAACAATTCTTGTCTGAATATCTACCATATTCTGCTTGTTATTTAAATCTACAAATGACCTATACTTTCTTTTGCAAGGTTGTTTATGATATATGTTGGATGTAATTTTTACGTACATACTCCCAATGATCCAAATCATCTTGTTCCAAGTAAACCAATATTGGATCCATTTGGCACAATGTTAATAACATTCTAACCCAATCCATTCCACGTAGACATCAAGTGCTACATTCATACAATGAGATCATTCACTGGGTTGACATTATCATTACACAGCAAGGGTGAAATAAACCAAAACGGATCTACAAAGGATCTGACGCTGTCCCAAGATGTCCAATAATGAAATACGTTTGATAGCTTCTTCATTTTTGTGGAATAATTGAATCTGAATGTAGATTTCAATGTTAGTTCATAGTGTTTTGGCTCGATAAGACTTCAGATGGCCAAATCATGTGAAAAATGATAACGACAAACCCCATAAATGTTCAAATGTTTATGAAAGTAATCAAATCCGCAATTACTTACGATTCCCAACTCTCCATAAACGGTAGTGGCGGAGCATGGCTATCGCAGCGCACATCGAGTTGGGAACCAGACCGGAAGAGAGAATCATTTCCGTTCGACCGTTGGAGTATAATCAACCATTCCAGATATCATTAATTAACACACATCAGAAACTGAATAACTGATCTATAAGAAAAAGTAAACGAATTTGTCTATATCTTTAAATCCTGTCCTGAGGGGCGATGGGGTAGCCTAGTGGTTAAAACGTTCGCTCGTCAAGCTGAAAACACGGGTTCGATTCCCCACATGGGTACAATGTGTGAATCCTATTTCTGATATCCCTAGCCGTGATGTTGCTGGAATATTGATAACGCGGCGTAAAATTAACTCTAATTGAAGATATCATCAATTATCTTCACGATATACTTCTATGTCCTGAATATATTTCGTGATACAATCATCTCTATTCAAGTTTTTTAATTCATTTCAATATGTCTCAAATTTAATTCACGATATCTTTACAATGTATCAGTAATTTGTTAATAAATAGGAAAACGGTTTGCATTACGAACGTACTTTGTATGTTAAACTTCAGTAAAGATACAGATGGCAAACCACCACCTTTGGCCTCAATTACACAGTATAAAATCGCATACCCATTACGTGGGTACCCAACGAAAGGAACTTGTTATGGGATTTCAGCTCAGATCGCTGTACCAGCAGCAATTATTCTCAGTTGGTCAATCTCAGTTTTTAGTTGCTTCGACTTCATGAATTCACTGTACCCGCAATGGCAAATGGTCTTCAGTCCGTCGTCGCTTTCCGTTAGACAAATCTTTAAATTGTCTTCGCTTCTAACAAAACATGGCTCTGTTTCCTGCGAAAATCGATTACGGTCCTTGCAGCTGTCGTTATTTAGATAAAAAAAAACCTTGACTGTTTTAATTTGAAACATTTGCATTTTATCAGTTTAAACCTAGTGTGTCAAGACAAATATAAATGGCTTGAAACAATTTTTATGTTTCAAATGTTTCTATTGTGATATGATAAAGATATATTATGATTGCTACTGTCTCTTTGAGGATATAGCATATGGAGTTAATTAGACCATACAAGGTATATTAGTTGGATTCGTTGAAAGCATCTGATAATATTTCTTGTCTTTAATGATGTATGTTCCGAGGAGAAATGAGAATAGACTTGTCGGCGCAGCTTGTCTAACACCTCTAATGGCAATACACAATGGACCTCATTATATCAACTATGTTTTTCTGACAGACATTTGATAGCTACAACCATACAAGGAAGTCAGCGACGACAGCAACACGTGACATCAGCATATTATTCCTGTCACCAAATCAATGTATCGCGGTATGATAAGCTGGCGATAATTAATTACTGCATTTGTAATGTTGTCAGAAACATGTTATGGTGTGTGATGTATGGGAGAATAGAGAGGTGAGGCAGGGTGCAGCGTGGGGTAGGCTAGTATTTATTATCTCCCTCTCTCACTTCCTTTATTACAGGGAGGTTTCGTTCTGCAACCTGGTACAAAGTTCAAGTGTTAGTCTAGACGTTTGACATTGATATATTCTGTCTATGTAATAAATCATTTATCGACTTCGGTCGCAACTCATGGGTCAAACGACCAATCAAATGACGGATTGATAAACAAACGACCAATCAAATGACGGATTGATAAAATAATTCAAACCTCCAATCACTCGTAATCAACCGACTTGATGGCGATTATAAAAGAAAGGTTACATGTCTCGTAAACTGGACATACATGTATTGGCAAACCCCGTACCACATCAGACAGTCTACGTCCCTGTAAAAGTCCTCGTAAAGATGACGAAGGCAAGGCTCCTGGTTGAATGTCACATGTGTGAACCGACCGCCTCCGTGGTGTTGTGGTTAGAGCGTCCGCCCGGAGAGCGGAAGGTCGCGGGTTCGATCCCCGACCGTGCCATACCAAAAGACGTTAAATTATGGTACTTGTTGGTCCCTGCCTGGCGCTCGGCATTAATGGGTACAACAAGGACTGGTCGGTTCGGAGTCAGTATAATGTGTCTGAGTGGGGTATTCATGCTTCACTGCGGCATGGTATCTCAGTGGCCTGGCACTATAAAATCAGCTTAAGTCTGGGCTAGTACAAGCAGCCGCACATACACATACATACGCATGCACGTCGTCATATGAGCGAAATATTCTCAAGTACGACGTTAAACCCAATTTCACCTCACCTCACCTCACATGTGTCAACCCAGGTAGAAAAATGGCACGAATATAATGACATTTAGCCTCATGGTAATCTCTGACGTTGTCACACTACCATACCACTATACCACAGCACTGAGTAGAGATGAGAAGCGTCTGGTTATCTGGCGCTGATAGAGTGAACATCGCTGGCCATTTCCCAGGATTACCATGAAAACATGTCATGTCACAACAACGTTTGTCCCTGAGTATATAATGCTATCATACAATATCATTCTATTTTTGACACAATGTTGCAAGATTTTTCCTTTTACCATTCCTACAATACACACTGTAGTTATTACAGATTGTTGCAATTCACCTTTTTTACTGTGCCTTATTCCGTTGTTACAATATCAATATCCACTGCTCACCGAGTACCACTTAGGGCTTTTAACCTTTGATAAGGCACCATTCATCGCTCTTGCAGCATCATATCCGCTTATCACAACATTGGTAAGCTCACACGGTATTTTACGCCCGTCTTACTATATTATTCCAGCCATTTTCGCTCTCACAGTAAAGTTGACCCTTGTTTACAGACAGACAGTTTATTCTCAAAAGAACCCACCAACGGTGGTACATGAGAACAGTACAATATAAATTTGCATATGATAATATAATCAATCAAGATGACAGCAATATAAGGTATATATATATATATATATAAGTTACAAAATAAGTTAACATGATTCTCATGCAGCTGCAACTAGTCTAAAGATGACGTTGATGAATTTAGACAGGTTTTTCACATTTTTTACTCTGATGCTACATAAACATTTTTTTTTAGCTTGAACATATTAGGCCATTCGTAGAGATCTTTACGTATGTGTATAGACCGCGGCTGGAGAAGGGCTTCACACCTGAACAGGTAGTGGAACTCATCACCAACCGCCGGGGAATTACATAGATGGCACAAACGTTCCACTCTTGGGGTATCAGACCAGCGTCCGGGGTCAACTGGTAGGTTGTGATTTGTTGTTCTAAATTTCAAGATTGGATAATAGACGTTTTAAGGTAGATAAAAGTATTTTTCAAAACTTATATTTTCTTTAAACATGTTATAGTACACACCTTTCGGGCTTTCAGTAATGGAGCTATGCCAGTTCTGCAGGAACTGGTCTTTCAATATTTCTTCAACTTTTGAAGCTAACCACCGTGAAGAACACATAAACGGATTGTCAAATATATCACCTAATCCACAGTTATTTAATATTTTCTTAACGAACGTTGTCCATAGCAGTTTTTCAGTGTTGTCAGTGAAATTACTGGTGATAAATCTGTAGTTAATATTTGTTAGTTTTGGAGTTTCATTATGACTTGCCATTTTGTGCCAGAATAGAATAGCACGTTTATATATTTTGATGTAGAGGGGTTCCCTACCAAGTTCTCCATAAATCATATAGTTTGGTGTTGAATTTCGAAGACCTGCTGCCAACTTTAAATTTTAAATGAACTTTTCCAATTAGGTTTATGTTTTCAAATGCCCAGGTTTCAAAGCAGTACATTAGGATCGGAGCAATCAAAGTGTCAAATGCCGATATTAAACAGTCCAACGGTAGATTAACTCGTCGTGCTTTTTTTAATAATAAGAACATAGCTTTTGTTGCATTTTCTGCTAAGACTTTAATGGCTTCTACAAATCTCCCGTTTCTGTGTTACGTTATCCCAAGGTAGGTATAAGTATCAACAATTTCTATAGTTTGATTGCCGAACGTGAATCTATATTTTAGTTTACTGTTTTTAGCACGCCCGCTTCCAAAAACTATTATTTTGGTTTTGGACAAGTTTACTTTTAGTTTCCATCGTGAACAATATACATGAAAAGTGTCGAGTGATTGTTGTAAGTCTTCAGGGTCTTCACTGAATACGACAGCATCATCTGCATATAGCAAGACAATAAACTGCAGGCAAAGTATCAATTTGGTTTCGGTTTGGTATTCTAGATTAACACCTTTACTTCCTCGTTTCAGTAGAAAGGGCTCAATATCATTTATAAAAAGTGAAAACAGAAGTGGCGATAGATTTTCCCCTTGTCTTACTCCCGTGTTGCATGGGAAGAATGAGGATATTTGATTATGTAACATGACAGTGGATTTTATATTCTTATACATGTTCTTTACTAAGTTAAGAAATTTACCAGATATTCCACGGTTTAGCAGTTTATACCACAGACCAGCCCTCCACACAGTGTCGAACGCTTTTGTGAAATCAACAAAGAGGCAATAGAGTTTTCGTTTAGTTTGTTTTAAAATTTCCTTAATAGCATGTAGAGCATATACATTGTCGCTGGTAGAGAAACCTCTTCTGAATCCTGCTCGAGCTGGAGTTAAAATATTATTTACTTCGACAAACTTAAACATTAAGTATACTTGTGAATAGTTTACCGAAACAACTGAAAATTGTTATTGGTCTATATGAGTTTGGATCCAGGTGTTCGCCCTTTTTCTTATATATCGGTCTTATTATACCCTTTAGCCAATAGTCTGGTACAACTCCGGAACAAAGTATCAAGTTAAAGAAATGGGTTAGGAGTGGTATTAAATGTGTGGAAGCATCAATAAAATAATCATTTTCAACAAAGTCTAGTCCAGTAGCTTTATTTCTTTTAAGATTATTAATTGCTGAAAGGATTTCCTCACCCGTTATAATGTGACAATGTGATTACTGGTCAGCCATGGAGGCAGACTTGGTTTGACGGCAAGGTTTACAATGGAAGATATACTTCAGCTCCCTTTAACTGCATGATGTACTGTAAAAGTGAAACGTCAAGGTTTCGAGCAAAATTTTCAATGAAGCTTTCACTGAATATAATCTGACGACGAAACCGCGTGTACTCATTACTGAGTGTTTGAATCATTACTGAGTGTTTGAAAGGATTTTTTATCAGCATTGACTCAGTGCGGTCAATATTTCTAGAGATCATCTTTGTTGCTATATCAGCACTCGATGTTTTACTTACACAGGTAATCTAGTCTTCCACAAGCAAACGCTTAGACAGGATGTAAGCCAATAAGGCTTATGAAGGAGTGAAACATGAAAAATGATACTGCCACGTTAGCAGTCGGTGTTCCCTTATCATGTGGCATTGTCGATTTCTTCCATTTTTATAGTTTCTTATTTTGTGTTCAACGCGGCACTCAGCACTATTCCAGCTATGTGACGAGGTCTGTAATTAATGGAGTCTTGCCCATTCGATCCAGAGATTCACATCAAGAGCATCGATATACGCAATTTGGATACAATGACATGTGTAAGGACATTTCAAGCATATATAATTATTTATACTCAAAACCAGTACCAACCGAGAACGTCAAGTTTAACTTGTGGCGAATCATAGCAACACGGATTGTTGTTGTATAGGCCCGCACAAGGCGGACAACGTTTATTAACCGTTGATGAAAATCTAATTACCGTAATAATTAGATGTATATAACAAATAGGCCACAAAGGTGGGGAAGCCCACACCAGAGAAACATACAAAGGTATAGAGAGATGTCCTCCCATTACGCAGACAGCCAGTTCGCAGGCACCTTAAAACAACAACATTTACGGTTCAGTGAACAGATTATCCACTACCTGTTACCTACGCGTTATAATGGAATAGTCCAAATAAAAACACAGGAACAAACTGAAGCTATATTAGTTATTTTGAAAGATGGACGAAAAGACAGTAATTTGAATTTTTATTGCTGCTATAAAAACAGTATATTTTCAGAATGTTTTCAAATATGTACATATCTATACCTCTCCAACAAAACGTTTTCTCAGTTAACTTCTGTTGTACATATGCTATTATTGGGAGGGGGTCTTTTCTATCAATAAACACAATCAAACCTCTCAGTGACAAAGCTGTTTTATATTCGATTGTAATTGATAGTAAAATCAATTTTGAGAAGAGAAATCATTTATCATTTAATCACAACAAAGTTCTATTTACCCACAATCAAACTTCTCAGTAACGAACCTGTTTCAGGCTCACCCTGCTCTACTCACTATACAGTGGACTGTCCCATTATACCCATAGGTGTTACCCTAATTAACCTTCTAGTTCAGTGTCTGTCAATTGGGTGTCTGTCAAATGGGTGTCTGTCAATTGGGAGATAACCTATATAGAGAAAGAGAGGAGGAGGCTTGGGAGGAGGTGGGTTTAAATTCCTGTGCAGAGATGCGATGTAGCGTCGAAGCCGGCCTGAAGTGAACTGAGCAGCACCACGAAAAGGCAAAGATGGCGTGTGCATATGACGTCACAATTTACGTCACACCCGTAAATAAGGCGTAGGGTTTCGCGCCAAGATTGTATGGGAACTGTGCGGAGAAATTGAAAACATGAAAGTTTCTTTTTTCTTATAAAATGAATTTTCATTTAATTCTGCATTTATGTGCACTGAATTGATCAAAAGTATTATTTCCTCATCATAATAATGCGTCTGTAATACCCATAACGTACCCTATGTTGAAGACGGACAAATGTTATGGATTGACAACTCCTGTGTTGCAATAGATGGTATGTTTCAGTGTAGACGATAACACCGTTGTCAAGCAAGCGATATAATGCATGTTGTTTTTCACCAACACCACTAGTTCATGTACAACACTTGAGATATTAACAAACAATAAAGAAAAGGTACTACCTGGTACAACTTTACAGGTTTATAGGCTTTTGGTATTACATCTTTCTATGATAACATCATATTGAATCTATACATATTTGGATTATAGCAAAATGGTTGTTAAATACATCTGTCTTATAACATCGCAATACTTTCATTGCAATGTAAAACGATATTTATCCTTTGAAAGGGTCTCGCGTTCATATCATACTACCCACCTTTGTTCACCTTTAGTCTTAGATTCCTAGCTCAAACCCTTCTCATAACATTACGATATTGTATTTCAGCAACAAAGAAAAGGCCCTTTTCACTTTCAAACCTTTTATACAGGATGTGGCAGAAACTTGATGCATGTTGAAGACGTATGCCCGCTTGGGGAAATCCACACGCACGTGAATGGTGCTGAATACTAAGAATTATTATCAGTGCTGAAATAGGATTCGAACCCATGATTATAGGATCCTGGATCGGAAAAGGAAGATGCAACACTGCACAGCAACTGCTTACAATTTCAAGTGGTTTTTCCATGCCCTATCACACTGCACCTTATGTAATGTACTATTACTATCATTACGTTTTATTTTCTTAGCAATAATATCTATCACAGCTGCAGCGTAACCTACCGATGTGACATTTGGTCTCTCTCTTTGCTCCTAAATTGTTTTAAATAGTTAACTCAGTGTTGTCAGTTGTCAATATTGTTAAAGTTTACCACTGATGTTATAAACAACTATTGTTTGTCTGACATAAGCACGACTCTCCTTGCCAGATGTTGAGAAGTTATAGTAGCCTTCATGGACTGAAGGGGTAAAGAAAGTATGCATTTAAAATTATCAATACGTTACTTTGCACTACTAATATTCATATACATTCATATACATCATGTTCATTGCCATCGAATTACCATTTCATTTATTTTTTGTTTCTGTAACAACAATATGTCCGGCAATATAGTTTAGAAAACCCGGATGTACTTACATATACATATCAATACATGTGAATTTAACATTACAACATTACAAACCCCAAAAGACAAATGTTCTTGCTATTTCAAAACGTTTAATAGTCTCTTCTCGAGTCCTACTTTCAGGTTCCATAGGTTTTAGGCTTAGCTTAAAAGTGCATGAGTTTAGTTTTATGCCACTTTAAGCAATATTCCAGCAATATCCCGTTGGGGGACACCAGAAATGGGCTGCACACATTGTACCCATGTGGGGAATCGAACCCGGGTCTTCGGCGTGACGAGCGAACGCTTTAACCACTAAGCTACCCGACCGCCCCCTTACGTAAAGAGATTTGTGTAATAGGCGACTAACGGGAACGGGTGGTCAGACTCAATGACTTGGTTGACACATGTCATCGTATTGCGTAGATTGATGCTCATGCTATTGATCACTGTATTGTCTTATCCAGTCTCGATTATTTGCAGCGCGCCGCCATATAGCTGGAATATTGCTGAGTGTGGCGTTAAACAACAATCAAACCAAACAGATTTGTAAATCCCAAAGTGTACATACACTCTTGAAAGGAATCAATCTCCAATCCAAAGAGACATACAGTAAATAAATAACAGATACAGTAGCTCCAATCAACACACTCTCCAATATCGTGTTTAGCTTCCTTGGAGACAGGATCACAAAGAGATGATCCAATCTTCTAGCATGTTCCACGTCAATACCGAGCATGATGTCCCAGGTTTATCTCTGTCCTGCTTTATGCTACTTCCTGTCATATGTACTGGCGAGATCACACCCTTGACCTTAGCGCTGGGAGAACGCGTCTACGCAGTTAGGGAGACTGCTGCCATTTCCGAGATAAGGCTTCACAGGATTTCTCTGTAATTGGATGAGTGGGAGAATCAACATGAATTGTACTTGAATGTACGTTTATGAACCAAAAACTGTTCTTAAGATACACAAATGATGATGAGTGACAGCAATTTTTATACTTACAAATTTTATGTATACAAATACATAAATCACTTTTTGGCATCATTATAAATGAAACCCCGTCATTAAAACTACTCATTTCGATCTTTAATTAACTTAAATCGACCTTTTTGACAAAAGTGAACTATTCTGACCCGCGAACGAAATTTCAACCAATCAGAGGGACGCGTCTCTGTGACGTCACATGAGGAATAGATATGAGGGCCAATGCAGAATTCATGTACAATTCAGGGGGTAAATTATCTTGTTTACAGGTTAGTATAAACCTGAAATCGTGACAACTGTTGTGAAAAATGAAAGCCATATGTTCTCACAATCTACTGTCATTTAATTTTGTCTCCTGCTTTGCCTAGCTTCCGAGTTACAACTTGTTTTCATAGACGATTCTGTCAAAATCGCTTGGTGTCCCTAGGCCTTATTTGTTCGAGCCAGACGCTAGTGATAGTGAAAAACGATGATCAGCCTCGCTCACCAAGGTTACGGTTAATTTCTGCAACCTAAACAATGCGACATTAAGAAGGGTGGATGCCCATCAGATGCAGTTATTTGAAAATATCCCCGGTAGTTCTTGTCTGATTGTAATAAAGTTTCAAAGCAGTAAAGCAGTGTGGGCTTTTTCAGGCTTTCTAATGCCTGGATGGTATAATGACTGATCCAAATTGATCCCATTTCTGTGTTTTTTTACCTCGATATTTAATCATGTCATGTAAAAATATGACGTCTATTACGCATGATATTAAAAATTGACATTTGATTTATTTGATGTCGAGAAATCATCAAAATGACGAGCTTGCTACATACTTTATATACAACTAACTAAAACTCCTACCTCATATGATGTCACAGCAGTGCTCTGGCGACAGAGTTACGTAACCTGTATGTGGTTTCTTTGGCGGACGAGAGTGAAGCAGGCGACTTTTTGGCAACTTTTAATCGCTCGGTATTAATTAAGCACAAGTTTTTTAAGAATGAATCTTTCATATGTAATGGGTAAAGAGTACGAAAAACAAAGTTTACTTGTTCTTTAAAATAAAGGCGACCTTAACTATTATGTTGATATGCCTTGATGTAATGCACATATGACACCATTTTGTAATTATCAAACATACCTTCACATTTCTCATTGTCTCATAAAGGATATTATTTGTAACATCCATTCCAATTCCAAATGTGGCTTTGGTTTTCGTGCTACAATTCCGGATGACGCACACACACACGGTTTTGTGTACTGGTGTTAATTATTTTGGAGGAAGGATGCTGACTAGATGTAGGGTTCACCACATGAGTTGACGCCGAACCAACTTTCCGATGTGTGATGCATTGAGACCCACCACACTGATGTGGTGTCAGAGTAGTTTTAGAACTTGTTCACTACAAGAAGGCATCTTTCGGGACCCGTCTGTTTTGGTGTCACAAGTGAAGTCAAGTATTAGTTACCGTGCGCCCGAGTTGTATCTAAAGATGGCCCATTGTTCCCAATCTCGTCAAGCACACAACTTTGGCCTTTGCATCAAATTTCTTCAGTGTACCTGTTCAATCAATCACCCATTGAGAGCACTCTCTTTTAATCACAAGAAGGTCGGATGAATGACCAATCACTCGGCATTCATTAACCGAAATTCCCTTCTTTCTTTATGAAAAAAAACATTTGAGCACACTTATTTTGATTAAGTGTACAATTACTTCGGATACTGAATGTGCCTGGATGGGCCTGGCATCCAGCCGGTATTGGTATGGGCAGCAGGATTTATGGTCTTTATCTGTGGGAAGTAGAGGACTGATTATCGACCACCAGACCTTTTTTCAATATCTCGGCTCCCGGGTTCCATCACATAACACTAACAGTAACAGGAATGATACCTGTTTTCTCACAGTCGTATAAGCATGCAAAAAGTCTGTAGCTTACTCGTATTATCTGATTTGGGAGAGAAAGAACAGGCTAGGAACATGTTCGTCTGGCCATGTATAAATACCTCAAGAAAGCAACAGTTTATCAATATTCTTGCCATGACCAGGCAACTGTGATTGACAGCCCCCACCAGTTGTTGCCAAAGACAGGAATGTGTTTAGAGATCTGTCTTGAGGTGCGATTCTCAAAGGACACTTTGACACAAAGACAGAGTAATGTGCCTTGTTGTGCCCCACCGCCAGCTGAGTAAAGTAACTTGACACTAATGTGAGTCATATCTCTTTACTGGGCCTTGGTGCCGCCAGACGAAAAAGACACATTCAAACAGATATTGATTAACGTGTCGTCATTTTCTGTCCCCTTGAAATAATTGACATTGCATCATTAGCCAAGACATTAAGCATTTAACTTGAAGTATCCCGACTCTGATATTGGGAGAAAGGTGGGACACGTTGACACACTTTTGTAATGGTATGCCGCATTGTGGCTCGGCTCCGACGTATTTACGGGGACTCTAAAACCGCGGATACCACATCCTGTTATCTGTTCCTGTTACGTTTTCTTTCTGTGCCACGTCATAAGGCTGTACATCTACAACATTGTACATCTTCAGTCAACATAGGAAAGATGTAACCAGATAACAAATCATGAAATCTGTTCATTAAATGGAAGCCTCGTCTTTTCTTTCTGTTGGTAACAATCTCTCTTTCGGGTATTTGAGTTTTGAAATATCAAGGAAGAACTTTACCTAGTAATAGCCATATCCCAGTTTATAAAATATAAAAATATATAAATATTATTGAATACGTGGAGGTCCGGGTTAGAATGTACCTTCAGCAACCCATGCTTGTCGTTAGATGTGACTAACGGGATCGGGTGGTCAGGCTCACTGGTTTGGTTGACACATGTCATCGGTTCCCAATTGCGCATATCGATGTTCATGCTGTTGATCACTGGGTTGTCTGGTCCAGACAGGATTATTTACAGACCGCCGCCATATAGCTGGAATATTGCTGAGTTCGGCGTAAAACTAAACTCATTCACTAAAATATATATTGAGGGTGTGTAACTGTTGTAAAAAGTAAGAAACTGTCACAAAAATCGTATCAATCTAAACAAAAGTACGGATAACTATTTGAATATATATCCCCACAACTATGCTTACATCAACTAATTTCAACATACTATTGCTCGTTTATTTCATAGTTTAGGAACCACCAACCATACTTTTTCTACGAATATTTCAAATTGTTTCATACAAATATTGCTCCCAATCGTTTGATGAGGATCACCATATTTATGGCTTCAAACAGTTTAGTTATTACCCTTTTTTATAGAAATGAAAAGATTTAAGCAAACGTTTTCCAACTTAAAACGCAGAACGTTTTAGGGTAGACATGTGGAGGATATTTACAAAATTCACATATCAGCGATAATATAATATCCTCCCTTGACTTGGTGTCTTCCGGTGCTTTGTTTAGTCTGGCATTTCTTGGCGAGAACAACTGATTTGTCACTTCTACTGGGTCGTGTGGTCATCAGTCATTCGTTCAGTGACACATGGAATTTAATATGACTTATCTCGAGACAGAAACCTTTGCAAATCCTTTTCATGAACTACTTTGAATCGTCTCCTAAGGGTCTGGCGAGACAAGCGACAAAAGGCACATCTGGATAATCAGAGATACGCTGATTTAAGTTTTCTTAGTACAACCGAGATCAAACGTACACGAACCCCTCGAGAAAAGCTAAAAGAAAACTTCATCAAAACTAAATGATTCCTATACATATTTTTCAGGCGGCTTTTTTCCATCTAGTTATATGTAAGGAAAGGTGTTTGACAAAATAATATTGTCCCGCATTCTGCTTTAAGATCACCTCTTGTTTTTAGCTGACAGAAAATGCATTTTCGTTTCTCCACCAGAGTTGGAAATCACTAGTCTTTACTATCCCTACAGGAAGCAAGATACATTTATCAAGGCAAAATCTCCGACATTGAATGTTACAGGGACATATACACACGGACAAAAGTATCGCAACAGGCCATATCCAAACCTTAATTTCACTTACTATCTCGATACACTGACCATCAACGAATAATTATATGGCAAATCTAATCGTTAAAAGAACGAAAACTTGTCCAGTATCATGGAAGCAAAAGTGGCAAGAAATTGACTCATTTTGTAATGCTGATAACATGACGTAACAAGTGCGGTTATTTGACAGATTCTGGCATTCAATACTCAAGAAATCATATAAGTAACTGATTTTTGTAACCAAGGATATCCATTAAAATCTCGAAGGTTGACAGAAAAGATCGGAGGAGCGCACTTTATATCACATCTGTAAAACTGCAGATTATCTTTATAACCTTTTCGTAAGGCCTATATTCCATGTTGTAAGCAGCAGACAATTTGAGTCTTCTGAGACAGTGAGGAAAACATCTCATGCTGTGGGATGGGGCATGCTGCTTCAGATGACACTGACCAAGGGACAATTGAAGTCATCACACTGCAATTATTTGTGCTGTTATGTCATTGTTTTCGATATGGCTTCATTTGTCCAAATCATGTGAAAAATGATAACGGCAAACACCCAAAATGTTGAAATGTTTCTGATAGTGATCAAATCCGCAAAACCTTCCGATTCCAAACTGGGGAGCAGGGGAGATTGGAGAATCATTTCAAAAGGAGAGTTATATGAATATAATCACCCATTCAAGATAGCAATAATTAATTAATTATATATGTATTTAATTGCAATACATTATTCCATTTCAATATTTACCTGATTTAATTAAGATCAACAATTTACAACAATTCAGTATATCAGTAATTTGTTAATACATGGGAAAACGGTTTGCATTAAGAACGTAGTTTGTATGTTAAACATCAATAAATGTCAGTAAAGATGACTCCAGATGGCAATTCGTCACCCTTTGCCTCAATTACACAGGTATAAAATCACGTACCCTTTACGTGGGTACCCAACGAAAGGAACCTTTTACGGGATTTCAGCTCAGATCGCTGTACCAACAGCAATTATTGTCAGTTTGTCAGTTTAAGTTTTTCGTTGCATCGAATTCATGAATTCACTGTCATGGTCTTCAGTCCGTCGTCGTTTTCCTTCAGACAAATCTATAAATTGTCTTCATTTGTCTGGACTGTTTCAATTTGAAGCATTTGCTTTTAATCATTTTAAACCTAGTGTGTCAAGACAAATTTAAATAGCTTAATACCTTTTTTATGTTTCAAATGTTCCTATTGTGATATGATAAAGATATATTATGATTGCTACTGTCTCTTTGAGGATATAGCATATGGAGTTAAGTACACGATGAAGGTATCAATTGTACTCGTTGTAAGCATCTGCATCATATTTCTTGTCTTTAATGATGTATGTTCCGAGGAGAAATGAGAATAGACTTGTCGGCGCAGCTTGTCTAATACCTCTAATGGCCATACACAATGGACCTCATTATATTAACTATGTTTTTCTGACAGACACTTAGGGTTTTGCACCTTTGATAAGGCACCAGTCATCACTCTTGCAGCATCATATCCGCTTTTCACAATATTGGTGAGGAAACACGGTATATTAAGCTCGTCTTACCATTGTTTCAGCCATTTTCGCTCTCACAGTAAAGTTGACCGTTGTTAACAATGTGATTACTGGTAAGTCATGGAAACGGACCTTGTTTGACGGCAATGTTTACAACGGCAGATACTTCAGCTTCTTTCAACGGCATGATATACTGTAAAAGCGAAACGTCAGGGTATCGAGAAATTTTTTCCAAGAAGCTGAAGATAATCTGACAAAGAAACAGTGTGTACTCATTACTGAGTGCTTGAAAGGATTTTTTATCAGCATTGACTCAGTGCGGTCAATATTTCTAGAGACCATCGTTGTTACTTTACCGGCTCTCGAGGTTTTACTTACACAGGTGCGCCGTGGGGTAGCCTAATGGTTATAAAGCGTTTGCTCGTCACGCCGAAGACCCGGCCTCGATTCCCCACAAGGGTACAATGTGTGCAGCCCATTTCTGGTGTCCCCCGCCGTGATATAGCTGGAATATGGTTAAAAGCGGCGTAAAACTGAACTCACTCACTCACTTACACAGGTAATCTAGTCTTCCACAAACAAGCGCTTAGACAGGATGTAAGCCAATAAGGAATTATGAAGGAGTGAAACATGAGAGAATGATACTGCCACGTCAGCAGTCGGTGTTCCCTTATCATGTGGCATTGTCGATATCTTACATTTTTATAGTTTCTTATTTTTTGTTCAACGCGGCACTCAGCACTATTCCAGCTATGTGACGAGGTCTATAAGTAATGGAGTCTGGAATAGACGATCCAGAGATTCACATCAAGAGCATCGATATACGCAATTTGGATACAGTGACATGTGTAAGGACATTTCAAGCATATATAATTATTTATGTGCACTGAATTGATCAAAAGTATTATTTCCTCATCATAATAATGCGTCTGTAATCCCCATAACGTACCCTATGTTGAAGAAAATGTTTATGGATTGACAACTCCTGTGTTGCAATATATGGTATGTTTCAGTGTAGACGATAACACCGTTGTCAAGCAAGCGATATAATGCATGTTGTTTCTTACCAACACCACTAGTTCATGTACAACACTTGAAATATAAACAAACAATAAAGAAAAGGTATTACCTGGTACAACTTTACAGGTTTATAGGCTTTTGGTATTATATCTTGCTATGATAACATCATATTGAATCTATACATATTTGGATTATAGCAAAATGGTTAAATACATCTGTGTTATATCATCGCAAAACTTTCATTGCAATGTAAAACGATATTTATCCTGTGAATGTGTCTCACGTTCATATCATACCACCTACCTTTGTTCACCTTTAGTCGGCACCCGTGAAGAGCCACCTCCTCGTGGTGGGTGCTGGGTAACTTCGCCCCTTACTTCACCTAGACGGGTGGTTGAATTGGCCCGGTTCAATCAATCGGCTGGTCACGCCGAGCCCTGTGGTTTGCATTTTTGCTATGTCTTGACTCGGTACACTCCATTTTGAATACTCCTGTGTTCATGAAGTTATTTAATATTCTTGCCTAGAGCTTATACCCAGAAGTCGGTGGCTCATGGGCCAATCTGGTTTATCCTCTTGATTAACTGGTGTATATCATTTTTGTAACCCTTTGGTGTCAGTTTGCTGGAACACCGCATACGTATGACATCGCCCTTGTTGGCGCTCCATAGTGGGCAGGGAACAGATTTGATGAACCAATATACAATTCACTATGGGTAAGCAAAATAAAAAACAAAACAAAACGGCAACTTTCCGAATCTGATTCTGAGCTTGACTCTGATGAAGATGAGGTTGTAACTAAACTGTTATATTCTGAAAGGGATTCTTGGCCACGCTTTTTTGTTTTGGAAGCAAAGGGTGAACGAACACTTGCTTCCTATTCACCATTTCTGTTAGAAAAGGGACTACAAGGTAAAGCCGGTGAGTTGAAAAACGTTACCAAATTACGGTCTGGAGGTCTTTTGGTTGAATGTGTCAGGAAATCGCAGGCCATTAACCTTATGACGTCAACCAAATTAGCTGACATTCCAATTACATGTTCAGCACACAAGATCCTTAACTTTTCCAAAGGTCTCACCCGTGAGAGAGACCAAAGTCTCGCCGATGAATCTGTTGAAGACATTGTATCTCAGCTTAAATGATAAGGTGTCATTGAGGCCAAACGATTTACATATCGTAAAGATGATCGTGTATTCCCCTCGAACACATATCTTTTGACATTTGACACCCCGGTTCTGCCAACTTCTATTAAGGTTGGATGTTTTTCCATGACTATAGATCTCTTTATCCCAAGCCCTACTCGTTATTTTAACTGTCAGAAGTTCGGCCATGGGCAAAATTCTTGTAGGAACACGTGAGCTTGCTTCAGATGTGAAGAACCTGATCATGATGGCAAAACATGTACAAACACCATCAAGTGCTTACATTGCAAAGGTGACCACATGGCATCTTCAAAAGACTGTCCTGTGTGGAAATATGAGGCCACTGTGCAGAAACTAAAAAGTGAGAAACGACTCAGTTACTCCGATGCCAGGAAACAAGCCAGACTACTTGCACCTGATTCAATACGTCCATCATATGCTTCAGCAGCCAAAAAGGTAACTGCATCTATTCTCTGTCAGACAGACCTTACTTAGGTAAAATCTGAACATCCAACATCCCTCTCAGAAACTGAACTAAACACAGTAAGTTCCAAACCGGCCACAGATCCACATCAGTCGCCAATAAAGCAAAGAGGAACATCTTCTATACAAACAGAGTCAAATCAAATCAAATCGTCAAAATCTACCAACGTGGATATAAAGAAAAAACAGATTCAATCTGACAGATTGCCAAAGGCATTAAAAGACACAGTGCAATTCCATAATAAATATGGATTGCTTGAAGATATGGATATGGATCCATCCGTGTGAGCGCTGGTGGCCATACAAGTGGTCACTCACCGAAAAAGAAAGGTAGAGCAGTATCTCCTGTTACTGCTCCTCAGATGATTAAACCACCATGGGTCCTTCACCTAATCTAGTACAATGGAATTGCAGAGGACTTAAAAATAACTTTAATGAAGTACTGTTGTTAGTTCAAGGCTTTAAGCCGTCAGCACTATGTCTCCAAGAGACGTATCTCAAACATACTGATACATTTGATTTAAGGCAGTATAGTTGTTATCATTCATTTTCTCCTCCAGGGGATAAAGCGACTGGAGGTTCAACTATATTCGTTAGACATAACATCATTCATAGTGATGTTCAACTGAATACCAATCTCCAAGCCGTAGCTATTCGCCTCAGATTGCACATTGCGTTTACTCTATGCTCTTTGTACATTCCACCCTCATCTGCTCTTCGACAAACTGATCTTCAGAATCTATATGATCAGCTACCAAAGCCCTGTATCATCATGGGCGATTTGAACGGGCACAACCCTCTATGGGGAAGTACAAATACAAACAATAAAGGCAAGATTATTGAGGATTTTATATCCGATAACAGCTTGTGTGTTTTTAATGACGAATCAAACACCTATTTACATCCTGGTACAGGAACCTATTCTACACTTGATCTGTCCCTCGCTGATTCGAATGTCTACAACGAATTTAAATGGTCTGTTCATGATGACCTTTGCGGAAGTGACCACTTCCCAACTGTCCTAAAAGCTATCAAACCGGATGATGACCCACCTTTATCACAATGGAATTTTAATAAGGCCAATTGGTCTTTGTATGAAACATTGTATATGGAAAAATTAATACCGGAACATTATATAAATGTATCAGATCCGATAGAGTTGTTTTCAGCTCAGTTAAATGAAACTTCTGACCTGTCAGTTCCTAAGTCCTCTGCAATTCCTCACATTCGTAAACCATGGTTCAACAATGAATGTAAACAAGCAAGAAAGTGTAGGAAGAAAGCAGAAAAATACTTCCGCAAACATCCTACAGTTCATAACTTAAATAATGTTAAAATTACTAGTGCCAAGGCACGGGGAGCTTATAAACAAACAAGAGCCAGTCTTGAAGGAAATATGTTTCCAAGAGAATAAAAGGCAACGGCTCCAAGTCTTCTGTTAAACATCTTAAAGAAGGTGACAAATTGATAACTGGTGAATGTGATATTGCCAATACAATTGGTGAAACTCTTTCCAGAAATTCTTCATCATCAAATTATATCCCTGAATTTCAGAAATATAAAAATCGACAAGAAAAACAAAGAATTAATTTTGACTTTAATAACGGTGAAGATTATAATGAAGTATTTTCATTGCATGAGTTACGTACTGCTCTTGAGCAAGCTCATGATACTGCAGCTGGTGATGACAACATTCATTACCAGTTACTGAAACATTTGCCTGAATCATGTCTTTTGACACTTTTGGAAATATTTGACCATATTTGGATTTCAGGAAATTTTCCTCCTTCATGGCACCATGCCATTGTAATCCCCATACCAAAGCCTGGCCGGGATCATACAGATCCCTCAAATTACCGCCCTATATCGTTAACCAGTTGCGTTTGTAAAACCATGGAACGAATGGTAAACAATAGATTAGTTTGGTATTTGGAAACGAATAATCTTATCACAGATGTTCAATGTGGTTTCAGGAAAAACCGAAGTACTATTGATAATTTAGTACCATTAGAATCCTATGTTAAGAATGCTATTGTCAATAAACAACACGTTGTATCAATTTTCTTCGATCTGGAGAAAGCATATGACACTACTTGGAAGTATGGCATTTTGAAAGATTTACATGATTTCGGTTTGAGAGGTCGTTTACCTCATTTTATATCACAATTTTTAAGAGACAGGCAATTTCAAGTCCGAGTGGGTTCAACCCTGTCTGATCATTACAATCAGGATCCAGGGTGTAGTATTTTGTCTGTTACTTGATTTAGCATTAAAATAAATAGTCTTTCTAATATATTTCTTGTCGTGGTAAAAATATGCATACAATAGAGAGGCAGTTACAATTATGTCTTAATAACATTCATAAATGGTGTCTTGAAAACGGTTTTAAATTTTCTAAATCCAAAACAAATTGTATACATTTCTGTAGAAAATATAAACCGCATAAAGACCCAGAATTATTTTTAAATGGCACACCTATCAAGGTTGTAAAGGAGGCCAAGTTCTTGGGACTTATTTTTGATTCTCATCTGACTTTCTTACCACATATTAAATACTTAAAAAATAAATGCCTGAAGGCACTTGACTTACTGAAAGTAAGTTCTAATTCAAAGTGGGGAGGGGACCAAACTACCCTCCTTCACTTATATAGATCACTAGTCCGATCTAAACTTGACTATGGCTCCATCGTATAAGGTGGAGCCTGCAAAAGCAACTTTACACTACTTGATTCTGTTCACCACCAAGGTCTAAGACTTTGTCTTGGATCCTTCAGAACTTCTCCCAATTGACAGTCAGTATGTCGAGGCCGATGAGCCATCTCCTAACCATCGGGTACGTAAGTCCCAAAACTTTCAAAGTAAAATGTAAATTTACCATATTTTAAACGTAGTATCTTTGTTCTTTTAACTGCCGGCTAAATTTTCCTACAATCGCCAGCGGCTGAAGGGATGGTGTAAATCCAACTAGGGTCCATGCAGGTAGCAAAAGTAATGTAAGTCCCAATGGTTCCTAGTATGGTGATCCACCTTCAGTTGTTGACGATCTATAGCCTGTTTTTATCTTGTATTGTCCTAATAGTGCTATTAGTTTTATCCTTCCACACTAGTTTTAAATCTAATTGTGATATTCTAGTTGTTTTACCGTCCTTCGATGACGGGTTTTATACTGTACACATATTCCATTTCAATGTAAAATGTTCTCGTCACGATATGGCTGAAATATTGCCAATGTGACGTTAACTATTTACTCACTCACTCACTCTTAACCATCGCCGTAAAAAATTATCCTTACAATATATAACAAAACTCTATTCTAACGAGTCTAATCCTGCATTTAACTGTGTTTTCAATGCTCTTTATGAGGATTTGTACAACAAAAAGGTCTTCTCTTGTTCCGCCTCTTGGGCACAGAATTAAACTATTTATTTCTGCTGCCGGCATTGAGCTGCAAAATATATCTCCTTCCCGTCTTCTTTCTTCTCCTCCTTGGCAACTGGTGAGGCCTGAAGTTGACCTAACTCTGACAAAGTTTAAGAAATCTGAAACTAATGAATTAAAATATAAACAAGAATATAATCAATTAAAAACTAAATATGATACATACAAATCCTTATTTACAGATGGGTCCAAGGATGATGGCGCGGTGGCATGTGCCACTGTCAATGGATCCAGAACAATATCTTCTAGAATACCGGATAACAGCTCTATTTTTACAGCAGAAGCAAACGCCATATTAACGGCTCTTAAATATATTCAAAGACACACTAAACATAAACAATACATAATCTTTTCCGATTCTCTTTCGTGCCTTCAGGCTATTAAAAATCTTTCTTGTAAACATCCACTTTTATTAGATATTCTTGAATTGTATAATGAGCTTGCTACTGGCCAATGCGACATCGGCTTTTGTTGGTTACCCAGCCACGTTGGCATTTCTGGTAACACAATGGCTGATCTTGCTGCTAAGGCAGCACTCAACAAATCTGTGACACCACTTCTTATCCCATACTCTGATTACAAAGCTAGCATTAGAACCTACATCCGTGATCTGATGCAGAAGAAGTGGAACACCCAAGTAGGTATAAATAAATTACATGAAATAAAACGATTGGTTACACCTACTTGGGATGTCAATCCAGATTTGAAGAGGTCATTATGCGACGATGTCGCATTGGCCACACTAGATATACTCACGAATATTTACTGAAAGGCGAAGATCCTCCGTTTTGCATCCCTTGTGATGAAAGAATCACAGTCAAGCATGTCCTATTATTATGTCCATCCATCTATAGATAAATTTTATCCTTATTAAACTGCAACAGCCATGATATGATTCACAATGTTGCTACGTTCATATGTCATGCTATGAAACTCAGATAAGAATGATCGCCATCGAGCATCGTCGGAACGTCATAATTGTATGAAAACATAATATCAATATCGTATATAAAGCTGTACTATATTGTACCACTATATATTGTACTAGAGGCCTGTGGCCTTTGAGTATTGAATAAAAATTGGTTGATTGGTTGATTGGTTGATTGGTTGCTTGCTTGCTTGCTTGCTTGCTAGATTGAATTGCGTAGATTGAATCGCGTAGATTGATGCTCATGTTGTTGATCACTATATTTTCTCATTCAGATTATTTACAGCCCGCCGTCATATAGCTGGAATATTGCTGAGTGTGGCATTAAACAACAATCCAATCCAATCCAAACCAAACCAAACAGATTTGTAAATCCTAAAGTGCACAGACACCCTTGTTACGGGTCAATCTGCAACCCAAAGAGACATTCAGTAAATAAATAACAGATATAGATATTCTTCAACGTCTTGTGTTTAGCTCCTATACAGACAGTATCATAAAGAGATGATCCCCTCTATATGAACGAATCTTCTAGCATGTTCCATGTCAATACCGAGCATGATGTCCCAGGTTTATCTGTATCCTGCACAGTGAGGGAGACTGCTGACACTTCCGAGATAGGGCTTCACTGGAATTCACCTGTAATTGAATGAGTGGGAGAATAAACATGCATTGTATTTAAATGTAACGTTTATGAACCACGACCTGTTCTTAAGATACTCAAATGATGGTGAGTGACAGCAATTGTCATACTTTTATTAAAATAAAGGCGACCGTAACTATTATGTTGATATGCCTTGATGTAATGCAAATATGACACCATTTTGTAATTAGCAAACATACCTTAACATTTCGGTCTCATAAAGGATATTATTTGTAACATCCATTCCAATTTTCTAAATGTAGCTTTGGTTTTCGTGCTACAATTCCGGATGACGCACACACACACGGTTTTGTGTACCGGTGTTAATTATTTTGGAGGAAGGATACTGACTAGATGTAGGGTTCACCACATGAGTTGACGCCGAACCAACTTTCCGATGTGTGATGCATTGAGACCCACCACACTGATGTGGTGTCAGAGTAGTTTTAGAACTTGTTACGTACTCCTCCACCGTAGTCTTCACTACAAGAAGGCATCTTTCGGGACCCGTCTGTTTTGGTGTCACAAGTGAAGTCAAGTATTAGTTACCGTGCGCCCGAGTTGTGTCTAAAGATGGTCCATTGTTCCCAATCTCGTCAAGCACATAACTTTGGCCTTTGCATCAAATTTCTTCAGCGTACCTGTTCAATCAATCACCCATTGAGAGCACTCTCTTTTAATCACAACAAGAAGGTCGGATGAATGACCAATCACTCGGGATTCATTAACCGAAATTCCATTCTTTCTTTATAGAAAAACATTTGAGCACACTTATTTTGATTAAGAATATCAAAGCTACAAACTGGATCTGAATTGTGCAATTACTTCGGATACTGAATGTGCCTGGATGTGCCTAGCATCAAGCCACTATTGGTATGGGCAGCAGGATTTATGGTCTATATCTGTGGGAACTAGAGGACTGATTATCCGTTAGAGGTTATTAGAGATCCGTCTTGAGGTGCGATTCTCAAAGGACACTTTGACACAAAGACTGAGTAATGTGCCTTGTTGTCCCCCACCGCCAGCTGAGCAAAGTAACTTGACACTAATGTGAGTCATATCTCTTTACTGGGCCTTGGTACCGTCAGACGAAAAAGACACATTCAAACAGATAATTGATTAACGTGTCGTCATTTTCTGTCCCCGGGAAATAATTGACATTGCATCATTAGCCAAGACATTAAGCATTTAACTTGAAGTATCACGACTCTGATATTGGGAGAAAGGTGGGACACGTTGACACAGACTTTTGTAATGTGTCTAACTGTATATCCCATGTCAGTAAATGAACATGGCACCTCGACACACACATTGCAAATCTAGGTAACCAGATACATCTACACCCTGTCTCCCTCATGTAAGTACATGACCAGGAGACTGTCACACACACACACACACACACACACACATAATGCATCTATGAAACTTGTTTTACTGTATAAAATAAGTGTGAAGCTTACATTGTCTTTATGGCAAGGAAAGGTCCCAAGTGTGCCATACTTGTGAGAACTGACTAAATGTATGGCATGCCGCATCGTGGTTCGGCTCCGACGTATTTACGGGGACTCTAAAACTGCGGATACCACATCCTGTTATCCGTTCCTGTTACGTTTTCTTTCTGTGCCACGTCATAAGGCTGTACGTCTACAACATTGTACATATGTTTAACAGGTATCTTCAGTCAACATAGGAGAGATGTAACCAGATAACAAATTATGAAATCTGTTCATTAAATGGAAGCCCCGTCTTTTCTCTCTGTTGGTAACAATCTGTTTTTCAGATATTTGAGTTTTGAAATATCAAGGAAGAACTTTACCTAGTAATAGCCATATCCAGGTTTTTAAAATATAAAAATATATATTGAACCCGTGAAGGTCCAGGTTAGAATGTACCTTCAGCAACCCATGCTTGTCGTTAGATGTGACTAACGGGATCAGGTGGTCAGGCTCACTGGCTTGGTTGACACATGTCATCGGTTCCCAATTGCGCATATCGATGTTCATGCTGTTGATCACTGGGTTGTCTGGTCCAGACTGGATTATTTACAGACCGCCGCCATATAGTTGGAATATTGCTGAGTTCGGCGTAAAACTAAACTCATTCACTAAAATATATATTGAGGGTGCGTAACTGTTGTAAAAGTAAAAAACTGTAACAAAAATAGTATCAATCTAAACAAAAGTACGGATAACTATTCGAATATATATCCCCACAACTAACACTTTATATGATCTTAGTATTTTGTAGCATTTATTCAGACAAAAGTACCTCGCTTTCTCACCTATGCTTACATCAACTAATTTCAACATACTATTGCTCGTTTATTTCATAGTTGAGGAACCACCAACCATGCTTTTTCTACGAATATTTCAAATTGTTTCATACAAATATTGCTCCAACTCGTTTGACGAGGATCACCATATTTATGGCTTCAAAATTCACATATCAGCGATAATATAATATCCCAATTGATTTCCTCCCTTGACTTGGTGTCTTCCGGTGCTTTGTTTAGTCTGGCATTTCTTGGCGAGAACAACTGATTTGTCACTTCTACTGGGTCGTGTGATCATCAGTCATTCGTTCAGTGACACATGGAATTTAATATGACTTATCTCGAGACAGAAACCTTTTCAAATCCTTTTCATGAACTACTTTGAATCGTCTCCTAAGGGTCTGGCGAGACAAGCGACAAAAGGCACATGTGGATAATCAGAGATACGCTGATTTAAGTTTTCTTAGT
This sequence comes from Haliotis rubra, assembly GCF_003918875.1. Lineage (NCBI taxonomy): Eukaryota > Metazoa > Mollusca > Gastropoda > Lepetellida > Haliotidae > Haliotis > Haliotis rubra. Next base: position 85,773 of record NW_025767235.1, read on the forward strand.
ACAACCGAGATCAAACGTACACTAACCCCTCGAGAAAAGCTAAAAGAAAACTTCATCAAAACTAAATGATTCCTATACATATTTTTCAGGCGGCTTTGTCCATCCAGTTATATGTAAGGAAAGGTGTTTGACAAAATAATATTGTCCCGCATTCTGCTTGAAGATCACCTCTTGTTTCTAGTTGACCGAAAATGCATTTTCGTTTATCCACCAGAGTTGGAAATCACCAGTCTTTATTATCCCTACAGGAAGCAAGATACATTTATCAAGGCAATATCTCCGACACTGAATGTTACAGGGACATATACACAAGGACAAAAGTATCGCAACAGGCCATATCCAAACCTCAATTTCACTTACAATCTCGATACACTGACTGTCAACGAACAATTATATGGCAAATCTAATCGTTAAAAGAACGAAAACTTGTCCAGTATCATGGAAGCAAACGTGGCAAGAAATTGAGTCATTTTGTAATGCTGATAACATTGCGTTAACAAGTGCGGTTATTTGACAGATTCTGGCATTCAATACTCAAGAAATCACAATTGATTTTTGTAACCAAGTATATCCATTAAAATCTCGAAAGTTGACAGAAAAGATCGCAGGAGTGCACTTTATCTCACATTTGTAAAACTGCAGATTATCTTTATAACCTTTTTGTAAGGCCTATATTCCATGTTGTAAGCAGCAGAAAATTTGAGTTTTCTGAGACAGTGAGGCAAACATCTCATGCTTTGGGATGGGTCATGCTGCTTCAGATGACACTGCCCAAGGGACAATTGAAGTCATCACACTGCAATTTTTTTTATCAAATCCGCAAAACGTTCCGATTCCAAACTGCGGAGCAGGGGAGATTGGAGAATCATTTCAAAAGGAGAGTTTTATGAATATAATCACCCATTCAAGATAGCAAGAATTAATTAATTAATTATGTATTTAATTGCAATACATCATTCCATTTCAATATGTACCTGATTTAATTAAGATCAACTATTTACAACAATTCAGTATATCAGTAATTTGTTAATAAATGGGAAAACGGTTTGCATTAAGAACGTAGTTTGTATGTTAAACATTAATAAATGTCAGTAAAGGTGACTCCAGATGGCAATTCGTCACCCTTTGCCTAAATTACACAGGTATAAAATCACGTATCCTTTACGTGGGTACCCAACGAAACGAACCTTTTACGGGATTTCAGCTCAGATCGCTGTACCAACAGCAATTGTTGTCAGTTTTAGTTTTTCATTGCATCGAATTCATGAATTCACTGTCATGGTCTTCAGTCCGTCGTCGTTTTCCTTCAGACAAATCTAAAAAAATTCTTCGTATCTAATAAAACATGGCTCTGTTTCCTGCGAACAATCGATTACGGTCCTTGCAGCTGTCGTCATTTAGGAACATTTGTCTTGACTGTTTCAATTTGAAGCATTTGCATTTTATCATTTTAAACCTAGTGTGTTAAGACAAATATAAATGGCTTGAAACAATTTTTATGTTTCAAATGTTTCTATTGTGATATGATAAAGATATGTTATGATTGCTACTGTCTCTTTGAGGATATAGCATATGGAGTTAATTAGACCATACAAGGTATATCAGTTGGACTCGTTGGAAGCATCTGCATCATATTTCTTGTCTTTATTGATGTATGTTCCGAGGAGAAATGAGAATAGACTTGTCGGCGGAGCTTGTCTAATACCTCTAATGGCCATACACAATGGACTTCATTATATTAACTATGTTTTTCTGACAGACACTTAGGGTTTTGCACCTTTGATAGGGCACCAGTCATCACTCTTGCAGCATCACATCTGCTTTTCACAATATTGGTAAGGAAACATTGTATTTTAAGCTCGTCTTACCATTGTTTCAGCCATTTTCGCTCTCACAATAAAGTGACCGTTGTTAACAATGTGATTACTGGTAGGTCATGGAAACAGACCATGTTTGACGGCAAGGTTTACAACGACAGATACTTCAGCTTCTTTCAACGGCATGATATACTGTAAAACCGACACGCCAGGGTATCGAGAAAAAAATTCAAGAAGCTGAAGATAATCTGACAAAGAAACAGTGTGTACTCATTGCTGAGTGCTTGAAAGGATTTTTTATCAGCATTGACTCAGTGCGGTCAATATTTCTAGAGACCATCGCTGTTTCTATACCGGCACTCGATGTTTTACTTACACAGGTGGGCGGTCGGGTAGCCTAGTGGTTAAAGCATTCGGTCGTCACGCCGAAGACCCGGGTTTGATTCCCTACATGGGTACAATGTGTGCAGTCTATTTCTGGTGTCCCCAGCCGTGATATAACTGGAATATGGTTAAAAGCGGTGTAAAACTGAACTCACTCACTCACTTACACGGGTAATCTAGTTTTCCACAAGCAAGCGCTTAGACAGGATGTAAGCCAATAAGGCTTATGAAGGAGTGAAACATGAAAGAATGATACTGACACGTTAGCAGTCGGTGTTCCCTTATCATGTGGCATTGTCGATATCTTCCATTTTTATAGTTTCTTATTTTGTGTTCAACGCGGCACTCAGCACTATTCCAGCTATGTGGCGAGGTCTATAAGTAATGGAGTCTGGAATAGACGATCCAGAGATTCACATCAAGAGCATCGATATACGCAATTTGGATACAGTGACATGTGTAAGGACATTTCAAGCATATATAATTATTTATGTGCACTGAATTGATCAAAAGTATTATTTCCTCATCATAATAATGTGTCTGTAATACCCATAACGTACCCTTTGTTGAAGAAAAATTGGATGGATTGACAACTCCTGTGTTGCAATAGATGGTATGTTTCAGTGTAGACGATAACACCGTTGTCAAGCAAGCAAGCAAACTCCATCTTTCAGGTTCCCTGGGTTTTAGGTTTAGGTTAACAGAGTTTGTGTAAGAGGCGACAAACGGGATTGGGTGGTCATTCATTTTCTGCTTGTATGTCCATTATATGATCAACTAAACTGACGAGCAAAAGAAAGTACACAGCTGTAATTGTTGTAGCAATCCCAAATATGCGTTCTAACTAATAAAATTATTGAAAAACATTGATTGTATAGAACGCAACCATCATGTTTCATTTGCCAAAATGCAACCAAAAACATTTGTACGTGTTTTGCACGAATTTTTTGCAAGATTGTGATTATTGTCCTATGCACCAGCACTTTTCTGACAGAGAGTATAAAACCTGTGTGTCGTGAAGACTGAACAATCACTAGACAGAAATCTCACGAGAAAATGCCAAGATTGACGTCGGCGCAACGAGAACGGGCCAAAGGAATGACACAAATGTGTGCTTTCAACAGCGATATTGCAAGGACATTGGGTTGCACAAGACAAACTATAATTCGGCTGTTTAACCGTTTCAGTACGACAGGCCAGACATGTGATCGGCCCAGAAGTGGACGTTCCAGAGTCACAACACCCCAAGAGGATCGCTATCTGCGGGTTATTCACCTACGCAACTGGATGTTGACGGTGACGTCATCAGCAGCCACATCATTGGGTCATCGCGTAAGCCGATTCACAGTGACAAGACGACTTCGTCCTGCTGGCATGTATGGGCCTACCGACCGCTGCGTGGAATGGCCTTGACCTTCCAGCATCGCAGGAACCGTCTGCAGTGGTCATCACTACATCGCTGTTTATTGTTACAAAGTCATTTTGCTGATAAAACACGTGTATTGCAGTGTGCTTCAACATACATTTTCCATTTCATCAAAAGGTTTTGTTATTTTTATCTTATTGGAAGAAACACAACCTGTGTACTTTCTTTTGCACATCAGTTTACGTAGAAAATACCTAAAGAATTTTATTATGTCCATCCATCTATAGATAAATTTTATCCTTATTAAACTGCAACATCCATGATATGATTCACAATGTTGCTACGTTCATATGTCATGCTATGAAACTCAGATAAGATTGATCGCCATCGAGCATCGTCGGAATGTCATAATTGTATGAAAACCTAATATCAATATCGTATATAAAGCTGTACTATATTGTATCACTATATATTGTACTAGAGGCCTGTGGCTTTTGAGTATTGAATAAAAATTGATTGATTGGTTGATTGGTTGCTTGCTTGATTGCTTGCTTGGTTGCTTGCTTGGTTGCTTGCTTGATTGCTTGCTTGCTTGCTTGAATTGCGTAGATTGAATTGCGTAGATTGATGCTCATGTTGTTGATCACTGTATTTTCTCATCCAGATTATTTACAGCCCGCCGTCATATAGCTGGAATATTGCTGAGTGTGGCATTAAACAACAATCCAATCCAATCCAAACCAAACCAAACAGATTTGTAAATCCTAAAGTGCACAGACACCCTTGTTACGGGTCAATCTGCAACCCAAAGAGACATACAGTAAATAAATAACAGATATAGTAGCTCTAATCAACACATTCTCCAATGTCTTGTGTTTAGCTCCTATACAGACAGTATCATAAAGAGATGATCCACTCTATATGAACGAAACTTCTAGCATGTTCCATGTCAATACCGAGCATGATGTCCCAGGTGTATCTGTATCCTGCACAGTGAGGGAGACTGCTGCCACTTCCGAGATAGGGCTTCACAGGAATTCACCTGTAATTATTTGAGTGGGAGAATGAACATGCATTGTACTTAAATGTAACGTTTATATACCACGAAATGTTCTTAAGATACTCAAATGATGGTGAGTGACAGCAATTGTCATACTTTTATTAAAATAAAGGCGACCGTAACTATTATGTTGATATGCCTTGATGTAATGCAAATATGACACCATTTTGTAATTATCAAACATACCTTCACGTTTCTCATTGTCTCATAAAGGATATTATTTGTAACATCCATTCCAATTCCAAATGTGGCTTTGGTTTTCGTGCTACAATTCCGGATGACGCACACACACGGTTTTGTGTACCGGTGTTAATTATTTTGGAGGAAGGATGCTGACTAGATGTAGGGTTCACCACATGAGTTGACGCCGAACCAACTTTCCGATGTGTGATGCATTGAGACCCACCACACTGATGTGGTGTCAGAGTAGTTTTAGAACTTGTGACCTACTCCTCCACCGTAGTCTTCACTACAAGAAGGCATCTTTCGGGACCCGTCTGTTTTGGTGTCACAAGTGAAATCAAGTATTAGTTACCGTGCGCTCGAGTTGTGTCTAAAGATGGTCCATTGTTCCCAATCTCGTCAAGCACACAACTTTAGCCTTTGCATCAAATTTCTTCAGCGTACCTGTTCAGTCAATCACCCAGTCTCTCTTTTAATCACAAGAAGAAGGTCGGATGAATGACCAATCACTCGGGATTCATTAACCGAAATTCCATTCTTTCTTTATAGAAAAAACATTTGAGCACACTTATTTTGATTAAGAACATCAAAGCTAAAAATTGGATCTGAATTCTACAATTACTTCGGATACTGAATGTGCCTGGATGTGCCTGGCATCCAGCCACTATTGGTATGGGCAGCAGGATTTATGGTCATTATCTGTGGGAAGTAGAGGACTGATTATCGACCGACAGACCTTTTTTCAATATCTCGGCTCCCAGGGTTCCATCACATAACACTAACAGTAACAGGAATGATACCTGTTTTCTCACAATCGTATAAGCATCCCCAAGCCTGTAGCTTACTCGTATTATCTGATTTGGGAGAAATAGAACAGGCTAGGAACATTTCCCCTGGCCATGTATAAATACCTCAAGAAAGCAACAGTTTTATCAATAGTCTTGCCATGACCAGGAAACTGTAATTGACAGCCCCACCAGTTGTTGCCAAAGACAGGAATGTGTTTAGAGATCCGTCTTCAGGTGCGATTCTCAAAGAACACTTTGACACAAGGACTGAGTAATGTGCCTTGTTGTCCCCCACCGCCAGCTGAGCAAAGTAACTTGACACTAATGTGAGACATATCTCTTTACTGGGCCTTGGTACCGCCAGACGAAAAAGACACATTCAAACAAATAATTGATTAACGTGTCGTCATTTTCTGTCCCCTGGAAATAATTGACATTGCATCATTAGCCAAGACATTAAGCATTTAACTTGAAGTATCACGACTCTGATATTGGGAGAAAGGTGGGACACGTTGACACAGACTTTTGTAATGTGTCTTACAGTATATCCCATGTCAGTAAATGAACAGGGCACCTCGACACACACATTGTACATCGAGGTAACTAGATACATCTACACCCTGTCTCCCTCATGTAAGTACACATGACCAGGAGACTGTCACACACACACACACACACACACACACACACACACACACACACATATATATATACTATATAAAATACGCGTGACGCTTACATTGTCTTTATGGCAAGGAAAGGTCCCAAGTGTACCATACTTGTGAGAACCGACTATGGTATGCCGCATCGTGGCTCGGCTTACGGGGACTCTAAAACCGCGGATACCACATCCTGTTATCCGTTCCTGTTACGTTTTCTTTCTGTGCCACGTCATAAGGCTGTACGTCTACAACATTGTACATCTTCAGTCAACATAGGAAAGATGTAACCAGATAACAAATTATGAAATCTGTTCATTAAATGGAAGCCTCGTCTTTTCTTTCTGTTGGTAACAATCTGTCTTTCAGGTATTTGAGTTTTGAAATATTAAGGAAGAACTTTACCTAGTAATAGGCATATCCAAGTTTTTAAAATATAAAAATATATAAATATTATTGAATCATTGTCATTAGATGTGACTAACGGGATCGGGTGATCAGGCTCACTGGCTTGGTTGACACATGTCATAGGTTCCCAAATGCGCATATCGATGTTCATGCTGTTGATCAATGGATTGTCTGGTCCAGACTGGATTATTTACAGACCACCGACATATAGCTGGAATATTGCTGGGTGCGGCGTAAAACTAAACTCACTCACTAAAATATATATATTCATGGTGCGTATTAACTGTAACTGTTGGTAAAAGTAAAAAACTGTAACAAAAATCGTATCAATCTAAACAAAAGTACGGATAACTATTGGAATATATATCCCCACAACTAACACTTTATATGATCTTAGTATTTTGTAGCATTTATTCAGACAAAAGTACCTCGCTTTCTCACCTATGCTTACATCAACTAATTTCAACATACTATTGCTCGTTTATTTCATAGTTGAGGAACCACCAACTGTGCTTTTTCTACGAATATTTCAAATTTGTCTGGCATTTCTTGGCGAGAACAACTGATTTGTCACTTCTACTGGGTCGTGTGGTCATCAGTCATTCGTTCAGTGACACATGGAATTTAATATGACTTATCTCGAGACAGAAACCTTTGCAAATCCTTTTCATGAACTACTTTGAATCGTCTCTTAAGGGTCTGGCGAGACAAGCGACAAAAGGCACATCTGGATAATCAGAGATACGCTGATTTAAGTTTTCTTAGTACAACCGAGATCAAACGTACACTAACCCCTCGAGAAAAGCTAAAAGAAAACTTCATCAAAACTAAATGATTCCTATACATATTTTTCAGGCGGCTTTTTTCCATCCAGTTATATGTAAGGAAAGGTGTTTGACAAAACAATATTGTCCTGCATTCTGCTTGAAGATCACCTCTTGTTTCTAGCTGACTCCACCAGAGTTGGAAATCACCAGTCTTTATTATCCTTACGGGAAGCAAGATACATTTATCAAGGCAATATCCCCGACACTGAATACACATATACACACGGACAAAAGTATCGCAACAGCCTTATCCAAACATCAATTTCGCTTACTATCTCGATACACTGACCCTCAACGAACAATTACATGGCAAATCCAATCGCTAAAAGTATCATGGAAGCAAACATGGCAAGAAATTGACTCATTTTGTAATGCTGATAACATGGCGTTAACAAGTGCGGTTATTTGACAGATTCTGGCATACAATCGAAAAGAAATTACATAAGCAATTGATTTTTGTAACCAAGGATATCCATTAAAATCTCGAAGGTTGACAGAAAAGATCGGAGAAGCGCACTTTATATCACATCTGTAAAACTGCAGATAACTTTTTTGTAAGGCCTATTTATCATGTTTTAAGCAGCAGATAATTTTAATCTTCAGAGACAGTGAGGCATCTATTGCTGTGGGATGGGACATGCCGCTTCGGATAACACTGACCAAAAGACCATTAAAGTCATCACATTGCACTTTATGTGCTGTTAAGTCATTTATTTTTATCTATTCAAAGAATATTAATTACACGAACCCTTTTGATAGAATCACCAATGGCCTTGTTTTGGTTGTTTTCTTCAACGCACAAGGTCACCTGTAATGAAGGTAAAGGGACTCAACAAAGCGTAAAATAAACGTCACTACTTAACGCTATATTATCTGCGTGACAGAATCAGACTCACTGACTTTCAACCCGACATCACTTCATTAAGATCATCACATAGAAAAAAATAATATTCATTTCTTTTAATCTTTATAAACATATTCTTACTGTTACTACAATGGAAATAAATAAATATGTGTTTTCATAATATGATATATGTTGGATGTCGTGTTTTCATACATAATCCCACTGACCCTAATCATCTTAATCATCTCACACCCCATGCCACCTATAGACGTCGTGCCAAATTCATACAAGAGAATGATTCACTGGGTTAAAAAACATTTGTAACAGAATACGAATTCGAATTCGATTTAAACGCGTAATATGTGATTTGCTCACAATGACGTTTTAAACTGGATTTTAAATTTTTGGTTCGATATGGCATTGTGTTTTGGTTCGATATGGCTTCAGAGGGCCAAATCATGTGAAAAATAATAACGACAAACCCCCAAAATGTCACTTTCTATCTCGTCTCGTTCATTGTTATAGTATATGATTTTGATTTTTATTTGATTTAATTTTAACAAATCTGTGATAATCTAGTAATTTTACTGTCTTTCGTTGACAGGGTTTTATAAATTACATGTATTCATCATGAATTTAGAACTAGTTTTAGTGACGATATGACTGTAAAATGGCCGATGTGACTTAAAATTTTAACTTACTCACTGTTCTTTTTATTTCATTTCAACATATACCTGATTCAATTCAAGATATCTTTTCAACAATTGAACATATCAATAATTTATTAATAAATGGGAAAACGGTTTTCATTACGAACGTGGTTTGTATGTTGAACATCAATGAATGTCCGTAAAGGTGACCATCATCATGGCACAGGCATAAAATCACATACCCATTAACGAAACGAAATTGTTATGGGGTTTCAGCTCAGATCGCTGTACCAATAGCAATTATTGTCAGTTTGTCAGTTTCAGTTTTTTGTTGCATCGACTTCATGAATTCAATGTACTCGCAATGTCAAATGTCTTCAGTCCGTCGCCGTTTTCCTTTACACAAATCCATAAAGTTTCTTCCTTTCTAACAAAACATGGCTCTGCTTTCTGCGAACAATCGATTACGGTCCTAACAGCTGTCATTTAGAAATACTTTTTTCTTGACTGTTTCAATTTGGAACATTTGCATTTTATCATTTTAAACCTAGTGTGTCAAGACAAATATAAATGACTTGATGTTTAATATATATTTCAAATGTTTCTATGTGATGTGATAAAGATATATTATGATTACTACTGTCAATTTAAGGATATAGCATATGGTGTTAATTAGACCATACAAGGTATATTAGTTGGATTCGTTGAAAGCATCTAATAATATTTCTTGTCTTTAAAGATGGATGTTCCGAGGAGAAATGAGAATAGACTTGTCGGCGCAGCTTGTCTAATACTGCTAATGGCAATACACAATGGACCTCATTATATTAACTATGTTTTTCTGACAGACATTTGATAGCTACAAGTATAAAAGGAAGTCAACGACGACAGCAACAGTTTACATTAGCATATTATTCTTGCCACCAATCAATGTATGGCGTTATAATAAGCCGACGATTATTAATTGTACAATGTCGACAGTTTTGTGTCCTGTATGTGAGATGAATGTTATGTCTGTTTCAGTGTTGTTTGTTTTAAAGTATATTTTATGCAAAAGGTCTCCAGTAACAACCCTCCTCTCTCTCTCTCTCTCTCTCTCTCTCTCTCTCTCTCTCTCTCTCTCTCTCTCTCTCTCATTTACAACTCTTGAAATATGAACAAACAATAAAGAAAAAGCAATCCCTGGTACAACTTTACAGATTTGTAGGCTTTTATTGTTACATCTTTCTATGATAACATCATATTGAATCTATACGTACTAGTATTTGGATTATAGCAAAATAGTATCCAGCTGTCTAATGTCATCATAATACTAACATTGCAATGTAACACGATATTTATTCTGCTAAAGTGCCTCACCTATTACAAATAGCGTTAACGTTCATCAATATCATGCATTCCACCTTTGTTTAGCTTTAGTCTTAGATTCCTGACTCCAAACCTTCTCATAACATTACGATATTTTCACCTTTAAACCTTTTATACAGGATGTGGCGGAAACTTGATGCATGTTGTGGACGTATGCCCCTTTGGGGAAATCGTGAATGGTGCTGAAAACTAAGAATCATAATCAGTGTGAAATAGGATTCGAACCCATGATTGTAGGATCCTGGGTTGGAAAAGTAACATGCAACACTTGGCGCCTTATAATTTCCAGATGATTTGTCCATGCCCTCTGACCAGAGACAAACGTGGACTGTTTAGAAGAGTTTTCATTTCGGCAGAAATGGACAGGATAACACTCGCTACTGTTTGACATTACCTTGATATCAGTCGTAAAATAATGTTTATTCATCACACTGAAGCTTACATGTATGCAATGTACTATTCGTACCTTTCCAATTTTTTCTCAGTGAAAATACTTGTCACAGCAACAGCGTATTTTTACCACCAAGATATTTGGTTCCAGTATGAACACCTCTCATACCTATTAAATGGTTTTGAATCAATAGGTAACTCATTAGTGTCAGTCTTTCCGTGCCGATAACGCTTCTGTCACCATTAGTCAAGTTTAGTCTTGATGTTATTGACAACGTTTGTTTGTAGGTGGAACAGCACGACTCTTCTTGTCAGCTGTTGTGGAGCTTGGTTGGTCTGCGTGGACTGTGAGGGTAAAGAAAGTATGCACTTAAAACATGCATTTGGCAAAAATATGCGTTATCAATACGTTGCATGCTGAAACAGGTCGCATTGACGCTGAAAACTTACATTAGAAATTTGTCCTGTATCATACACATCGCGATCGAATAACCATTATGTGTTTCTATTTGTTAAACATCAAACATAGGTGCATACATTTCTTTGGCCGTCAGTATGGTTTAGAAAACCCGAATGTACTTTACCGAAAATAGACTTTCTTATTAGAAATAGATACATATAATTTTTTTCATGTGAGTCGCGGTCTTGCTATTTCAAAATGGTTTCTTCTGGAGTCCTTATTTTAGGTTCCCCTTCCATCCATAACGGGTCGATCTGCAGCCCAAAGTGAAACGTAGTAAAAAATAACAGATACAGTAGCTCCAATCAACACATTCTCCAATATCGTGTAATCAGCTTCCATGGAGACAGGATCACAAAGAGATTATCAACTCTATATGATCCACTTTTCTCGCCTGTTCCATGTCAATACCGAGCATGATGTCCCAGGTTTATCTCTATCCTGCTTTAACCTACTTCCTGTCAGATGTACTGGCGAGTTCACATCCTTGACCTTAGCGCTGGGGGAAACGGGTCTCCACAGTGAGGGAAACTGCTGCCATTTCCAAGATAGGGCTTCACAGGATTTCTCTGTAATTGGATGAGTGGGAAAATGAACATACATTGTACTTAATTGTACGTTTATAAACCACGAACCGTTGTTATGATACACAAATGATGGTGAGTGACAGCAATCTTCATTCTTACTAGTATTAAAATATCAATATATTTCATATGCCTTGATGTTATGCAAGTCTCGCACCATTTTCTAATTATCAAATTAAATTTGTAATATTCATTTCCATTAACAGAGCCGACTTTGGGGTTTGTGGGACAATACTGGATGACGCACACATACGTTTTGGTGTTCCGGTGTTAATTATACTGGAGGAAGGATGCTGAATCTTCCCCACTGCATGCACCCGTTGTGTTGTGAAAGTAGTTTTAGTACTTTGCTTGTTATGTATTCCGTCACTGTAGCCTTCCCCACCAGGGAGCATCTGTTGGGACATGTCTGTTGTCGATGACGAAGTCAAGTATTAGCTACCGTGCGTCCGAGTTGTGTCTAAAGTTGGTCCATTGTTCCCAGTCCCTTCAGACACACAACTGTGGCCTTTGAATCAAATTTCTTCAGCGTACCTGTTCAATCAATCACCGATTGAGAACGCTCCCTTTTTACCACAACGAGAAGGTCGGCTGAATGACCATTCACTCGGCATTCATTAACCGAAATCCCTTCCTTTCTTTCTGGGAAAAAAAATTGCGCACACTTAATTTGATTAAGAATAGCATAGCCTCATACTGGATCTGTATTCTGCAATTACTTCGGATACTTAATGTGCCTGGATGGGCCTGGCATCCAGCTACTGTTCGTATGGGCAGCAGGATCTATGTTCTTTATCTGTGGGAAGTAGAGGACTGATTATCGACCAGCAGACTCTGTTTCAATATCTCTCGACCCCAGGCTCCATCACATAACACTAACAGTAACGGAATTATACCAATTTTCTCATAATCGTACACACTGCCCCAAGCCTGTAGCTTACTCGGATTAACTAATTTGGGAGAACTGGAACAGGCTAAGGCACATTTCCAGTGGAGATGTATAAATGCCTCAAGAAAGCAACAGTTTTATCAATATTCTTGCCATGACCAGGCAACTTAGATTGAGAGACCCCACCAGTTGTTGAGTTCCGTCATGATGCGCGATTCTCAAGGGACTCTTCTGACACAAAGAGTAATGTGTCTTGCTGTCCCCGACCGCCAGCTGAGCAAAGTACATTGACCGCAGTGTGAGAAATATGCTTGGACTTGGTATCGCCAGACCAAAAGGACACTTGTAAACAGGCATTTGATCAACGTGTCGTAATTTTCTGTCCCCTTGAAATAATTGACTTTGAATCATTAGTACAAACATTAACCATAGAGCTTGAAGTTTCAGACTCGCAGTAAAGTTGGACGCGCTGACACACACATTTGTAATGTGTCTAGCTGTATATCCCATATCAGTAAATGAGTGAGTAAGTTTAGTTTTACGCCGCACTCAGCAATATTCCAGCTATATGGCGGCGGTCTGTAAATAATCGAGTCTGGACCAGACAATCCAGTGACCAACAGCATGAGCATCGATCTGCGCAATTGGGAACCGATGACATGTGTCAACCAAGTCAGCGAGCCTGACCACCCGATCCCATTAGTCGCCTCTTACGACAAGCATGGGTTATTGAAGGCACATTCTAACCCGGACCTTCACGGGTTGTCAGTAAATTAGCAGGACACCTCGACACACACACAATGCACATCTACGTAACTTGTCTTACGCTATATTCCTACCCCCTCTCTGTCTGTCAGGCAGACAGACAGTTTATTCTCAAAAGAACCCACCAACGGTGGTACATGAGAAAAGTACAATATATATTCGCATATGATAATATAATCAATCAAGATGACAGCAATATAAGGTAAATACATATATATAGTGAAATTTTCAATGGAATATGACCGAATAAGTTAACAGGATTCCCATGCAGCTGCAACTAATCTATAGATGAAATTGATGAATTTAGACAGGTGTTTCACATTTTTCACTCTGGTGCTAGATAAACATATATTTAGCTTGAACATATTAGGCCATTCGTAGAGATCTTTACGTATGTGTATAGACCGCGGCGGGAGAAGAGCTTCACGCCTGAACAGGTAGTGGAACTCATCACCAACCGCCGGGGAATTACATAGATGGCACAAACGTTCCACTCTTCGGGTGTCAGACCAGCGTCCGGTGTCAACTGGTAGGTTGTGATTTGTTGTTCTAAATTTCAAGATTGGATAATCGACGTTTTTAGGTAGATAAAGGTATTTTGTCAAAACTTATATTTTCTTTAAACATTTTATAGTACACACCTTTCGGGCCTTCAGTAATGGAGCTATGCCAGTTCTGCAGGAACTGGTCTTTCAATATTTCTTCAACTTTTGAAGCTAACCACGGTGAAGAACATATAAACGGATGTCAAATATTTCACCTAATCCACAGTTATTTAATATTTTCTTAACGAACGTTGTCCGTAGTAGTTTTTCAGTGTTGTCAGTGAAATTACTGGTGATAAATCTGTAGATAATATTTGTTAGTTTTGGAGTTTCGTTATGACTTGCCATTTTGTGCCAGAATAGAATAGCACGTTTGTATATTTTGATGTAGAGGGGTTCCCTACCAAGTTCTCCATAAATCATATAGTTTGGTGTTGAATTTCGAAGACCTGCTGCCAATTTAAGAAATTTTAAATGAACTTTTTCAGTTAGTTTTATGTTTTCAAATGCCCAGATTTCAGAGCAGTACATTAGGATCGGAGCAATCAAAGTGTCAAATGCCGATATTAAACAGTCCAACGGTAGATTAACTCGTCGTGCTTTTTTTAATAATAAGAACATAGCTTTTGTTGCATTTTCTACTAAGACTTTAATGGCTTCTACAAATCTCCCGTTTCTGTGTAACTTTATTCCAAGGTAGGTATAAGTATCAACAATTTCTATAGTTTGATTGCCGAACGTGAATCTATATTTTAGTTTACTGTTTTTAGCACGCCCGCTTCCAAAAACTATTATTTTGGTTTTGGACAAGTTTACTTTTAGTTTCCATCGTGAACAATATACATGGAAAGTGTCGAGTGATTGTTGTAAGTCTTCAGGGTCTTCACTGAATACGACAGCAGCATCTGCATATAGCAAGACAATAAACTGCAGGCAAAGTATCAATTCGGTTTCGGTTTGGTATTCTAGATTAACACCTTTACTTCCTCGTTTCAGTAGAAAGGGCTCATTATCATTTATAAAAAGTGAAAGTAGAAGTGGCGGTAGCAAGCAAATGTCTGTCTGCAAGCAAATGAGCAGGACACCTCGACACACACATAAAGCATCTATGAAACTGGTTTGACTGTATTCATACAGACCTTACTCAAACATCGTTTGACCAGGATTACCACATTTATGGTTTCAGCAATGTTTTCAAAACTTTTACTTTTAAACCTGTTTTATTGAAATCAAAAGATTTAGGCAAACGTTTTCTTAAAACTTAAAACGCAGAACGTTTTAGGGTAGACATAAGGAGGACATTTCCAACATTCACATCTCAATGATAATATAATATATACCTTGACTTGGTGTCTTCCCGTGCTTTGTTTAGTCTGGCTTTTTTGGCGAGAACAACTGATTTGTCTTGTCACTTCTACTGGGTAGTGTGGTCATCTTTTATGAACTCTTTTGAATCTTCTACAAAAGGGTTGGCGAGACAAGTGACAAAAGGCACATCTGGATATCAAAAGATAAGCTGTTTTAAGTTTTCTTAGTGCAACCGAGAACAAACGTACACTAACCCCTCGAGGAAAGCAGAAAGAAAAACTTCATTCCATCAAAACTAAATGCGTCCTTTACATATTCTTCACACGTCTTTGCCCATCTGGTTATATGTAAGAATCTTTGTTTGACAAAAACTATAATCCCTTATTCTGCTTGAAATCACCATGCCAATTTGAAATTGACCAAATGTAACATATTTTATATTTGGGATTACACTTTCTTAGTATAGACAGTACAGATTCTAGTACTTTTGTTGGGTTGAGTCCCATCCGAGATTCGAACCCACACTCTCAGAGTAATCGCCAATTGCAAGTCAGACGCCTAACTGGCTCAGCCACCGCGGCTTCCACAAAAATGGAAGTCGGACAACTGATAGTCTTTACCAATGAGTTTGTGGGAAACATAATATCAAATAAGAATACACAGATTTTCAGATTGCTTCTGATTACTTTCATGACATTTATGTACACCATTTCCAATTGCTATTATAGAGGGGAGTCAAATTGCACAAACTCGTGAACGTAATTAGATTCAAAAAGGTTATGAAAGCGCCATCATTAAGGGTTATTTAGAAATGTAAATTTTTGTCTTGTAAAGTTCGTCATGTTTTTGTCTGGATTCATTTATGAGAGAAATAGGCAAAAACTGTGAATAGATCACTTTTTTGATTGGCATTCTAGAAGATGGGTAGATGAAGAATGAGGACTATTTTTGTAGATATACAACTTCTTTATTCTGTATAGGCGACGTTTCGACATTGATGAATGTGAATAGATCACTTGAAACCAGTCAAGACACCAGGTGTTCGCGAAATGACTGAGGATATCCTGTCCTAACGGTAAACCTCGGCACTCACACATGTTTGTGGCCTGATGCTGCATCCAGCAACACCCCTGCGAAATGTAAACAGTGTGCGAAATAGTCACTGGCCCACTGACCCGCTGGCCCGTGGATAGTAAAAATCCAATCGGGCCAGTAAATCTCCACAGACACTGGCCTGACTGGATAGTGAATTTTCATGGGGTCATTTTTAAAATATATTACTCTTTCCAACTTGTTAAGTTATAATACACTTTTAATCATGCAAGATTATGGCCTGATAAATCATGGTATTTTACGTTTATGTAATATTTTGCTTAGTTTCTACATTTAAATTTCGGAATAGTGAATTATTTTGTGGGCTAGTAACTTTCAAGCATAGCTAGCCCGACTGGTGAGCAAAATTTAGAAACTATTTCGCACACTGCCTGTAAATCAAATCTGGACTAGACACTCCAGTCATAAGCATCATGAGCAATAACATGGATAATATGCTGACAAAACACGCATAATTTTTAGTAAATGTCTCCGACACATATTTTCTGTCTTGACCGGGTGTTTGATGGTGAAATCTTGATTGCAAAGACCATGCAATTTGAAAAATATGTACAATCATGCTTTGGGTTACCAAAGTATACGGATCTGGGTAGAAACCTTCATGAGTTCATTCAGCATTGTAATTTAGAAAACTCTGAATACAAAATACGTATAATAATAGATATTGTTTTGGGGTACTTTGAGGTTCTTTTATAACAAATAATATACACTGTAATCAATTGGTTCAAGAATATGGATAATATTTTGGAACAAACAGCTTCAGTGAAATGCCATGGTGTTGGTGTTTATGTTATTTCAGACGTTTTGAAACAACACCACTCGCTATTTTAGAAAACAAATGCGTCATGTGATCATGACATGCAAATCATGATTCACCAATACTGGTCGAAAGCTCGATATGAATATATACATGTCGTTATTACAACTGGAATTACCTCTGATAGCTAAGAATCATCATGTTATTATCTCTGAGGAGTTTTTCATTCAAATCCTATTTCCTGAATATTATGTAATATAAAACGTAAAATACAATAGCCGAAACTGTTTGTAAATTCCAAACGAGAAAATAGATTTGTTGTAAAAAAAATGCCGTGTAACGTTCACAGCCTTTACGAAAATATTCATCATCACAATTTCATCAACATCTTAATGAATTACAACCGTAATGGAACGACGTGGGCAGCTCGTAATAATCCTCCAAATCTTACAATGATCACCTTGTATCTATGTAACAACGGATGGTGATAGACATAGAAGCCAGTGGCTTTATAACGGAAATATGTTCCTGTGCATAACTGACTATCACGGGAAATGTCAGATAATTTCTCAGTAAAGGTCATGTCTTGCTTAAAGTTGCATGGGTTCAACTGTCAGTTCATAAGCCAGTATCGTGCGCCTGCCAAGATGCCATCGATTGCCTCTGGATGGCAGTAATACACCCACACCACTACACCCCCAACACCGAATGCAATACACGTTGAACAACACACGCTCAGGGTAACGTTCTCTCCGACGGTTATCCACACGCTGACGGCTAACACTGCCGTCGGGATTACATCTGGACATATCTGTGAAGAGCATCAACCTTCACTTCTGTAACCTGGGGTCTTGATCATGTTAGGTGTGTTGTACAGTGACGTGGCAGCAAAACTCGGGATCGGATGTTTTGCTCACATGATCAATTCCTCAACGTTTTTGCCCATGGAGTTGGGGCTGTCCAAGTCTGAAACTATTTTCAGAGAGGGATGAGATTATCCTGCCGACGTGACGTCGTTACTCGTTGACGACAGAAACGTGGTCGGTCCCTGGTCTTGCCAGCTTGTTAGCGACGATGCAGTGAGTGTATGGTGTTACTATGACCACCAAAACGCATAGCAACAACGTAACTGTTTGGATCAAATTCCAGCTTCAGGCATTCCATTTACATGCAAATTACCCATTTTCAGACATTCATAGCATAACGTTTACGAAGTTTGGCTCTAAACAAACAATTAAAACACTTCGATGATTTGCACGGTTCATTCATCCCGGCCCCATTAGTACTGCGGAGGTGTGGAGAATTTATTAATGACATACCGGGATGCACGTGCAATATCAGGGTCATGACGGATGACCAAGGCTAGGCATTTGTACATATGAGAATCTTGCATGATTCGAAACAAATCCATCGCTAATTGATGTACATGTACATGAGGTTTGGGCGTTTTGTTTTCTTTTAGAATTTTATCTTAGTTTTGAACATAGCTGCAATGTTATTCGGAAATGTGATATATTTCCAATGGACGGAATACTGATATAACAAAAGTTGTAATCAAAATTATACGTGGTATTAACAGAGATGTATTTTTCAAAAAGAAATATACTAAGGTGTTGCCTATATTAGGCTATGGGTGTGAAATCTGGGGCCAAGTTTGACAAAATTGAAAGAATCAATATTTTTGCTTGCATGACATTTTTGCAAGTGAACAAGAAACCTAATTCTCATGCCGTTCTTGGCGAGTGTGGCCGTTACCCTATATATACTTATACGTTAATAAATTCATTAAATATTGGTTGAAATTGACAACAATGCCCGAATACCGTTATGTTAAATAAGGCTACAATATTATTCTTCTCTATGATGAATCCGGAAAAACAAACTGGGTAACCGCTGTAAGAAATATGTTATGTTCTAACGTCTTCGTGTTCGTATGGTTGAATAAGGCTGTTGAAAATAAAGAAGCAATTTTATACCACAAAGGATAAGAGATGTATTTATCTTAGACTCGATTCGTCATCTACTTTCTACAACTTTCTACCTTTCGTACTTTTAAAACAAGTTTTGAACCAGAGAGATATTTGAAAGCTGTGACTATTAATTCAGGCGTATACTGGTTAACTTTAGATGTGGTGTGGTGCGTCTGGAATTTGAAAGGATAGGCATTTGGTGTTTGTAGAGAAGAAAGATATTGTAAGCTTTGTACAAATGGAAGTATTGAGCATGCATTTCATTCCATGTTCTTGAGACAAACTTCTATCCCACAAAAGTTATTTTACAAACCATTGTTTCATAATATGTTTATGTTAATGACCACTAACAATGATGTTATAATTCATAACACAGTTCAGTATATTTATGATGCATTTATGCTTAGAACATCTTGTTAAAATGACTCGTATTGCCTGCGCACTGTTATGTACACATATTCTCCTTATGTAATTTTTGTTATGGGCCGGTGGCCTTAAGCGATAATAAATGATGATGAAACATAAGTTGTAATTTTATAAGTTCAATCGTATGTAATCTTCTTATATTGAGATTTTCGTTTTTGAAAACAATTGACCTTTTCAGATTAAATGCTTTCTCGATTTCGGAATTGGATTCCTGAAGTAGTTCAAACTGCATATTGTTGATTAGCAAGACAGAACGCATAATGAATACAAGGTAGGGTACAGTTATCCACGAAAGTGAGTTTCTTTGGTTTGTCGCTTTACAACTGAGATGTATCAACATACATACCTATTATAACAACAACATATTATTACTGGGAATTTTAACTGAAAGGTGAATTGAGACTGGAGTTGGGTATGTTCACTGAAGAATGTTAAAGGGAATACCTGATATTATTCTGAATATAAGAGAGACGAGATCGTTATGACAGTTGCATGAATCATCGATCTTGATAACCCAAGCCTTAAAATGCAAGAAATTCTAATTGTGAAATCGCAGATGATGAACGTTTCAAAGTATTGTTTTCAATGAAACGTTTTTAATTCCAGTAAAACGGTTTTTAATCGATATTTTGAAAGGGTTTGTTCACAACGTGCTTTATTGTCATCAATTTTGCATACGCAGGGAAAAGCATTTGAAAATTAACATTTTTTCATCGCTGAAGTGAGATATTGCGGCAATGAAATTGCATCAAAATGCTTTGCCGACCCCTAGTATGTTTCGTTACTATGACGTCACAATCAAATCCATCATTCATCTCTTTCACACTGGGGATCGTAGGTGAACTTTCTACATTCAGGACACTGCCTTTTACTGTTTATAACATTATACAGTAAAAGAGGACAGACAGAAAAATTCTAATAGAATTTCACCATGATTATTCGAAATTATTACTGTTGACTGTTTTAAGTTGTATTTCTTTATCGACTCGTTTTGATGTACTTGATATCAACTTTCCCTCCGTGACATTCCCATGAAATGTTTTAGATCATATATTAAAACAAGCATTCTTACTGTGAAAGTATTATCTTCCATCACTGCAAGTTCAGTGGTTTTGAAAAAAGAGACACAAAGCCAAATATACACAATATGTATTGACCAGGCACGTTACTGGGAAACGTTCTCCAACTAGCTGCAAATCATGATCACGTGTTAGAGAAATATTCATCAATCCAAAACTGAAAAAAAACCATTCTCGGTCAAACACAGTGGTTTGCTTTCGATCTGGAATTCTTACTTAGAATTGAAATAACGAATGCTGCTCTCTAAATATAGAATGTGAAGTTCTTGATTACTCCACCCAAACAGATTTCAGTTGGTGTAACTTAAAAATATACACATGGAAAAAGTATCGCAACATCCCTGTGGTATAACCACCCTGTCAAGGATATCAGTGATGTACCGTTGTCCATTCAGAATTTATTTGACTGTCACTATGTCAGATATACAGTCACCAAACACCAAAGCAGCACTTGTTCTAAGTTATTCCTACGTACATATGCAGTGTTTCTGCGGCGAAAAACTGGAGTATGACTAAAAACATCGACTTGCGCCCAACAAGTGGAACCTTTCCCATGACTTCAAATTCCAGTGATGTCGAGACTGACACCAAGTAAGTCCTGCTGCTTTGTGTTCTCGGGATAAAAAACGGAGGTCTCTTAGGTCCTCTGGCTCTATACTCGGTCGACTTTAGGTGAATTCAGACAGTTCGTTGGACAAACGACGATGTGAGAACCACTCTGTTATTAACACGCCACATGAGTTTATGAAGTATTTGGATTCCGAGGAGTTGCCACTCGTGGTCGACCAGATTTGTAGTGTTTTCCTTAATCACTGTTTAACTGTTGACAGGATAATACCGTGATGTCAAAAGTGAGTTAACAAATTAATTATCATGTGTGTTCACCACTGGTGTTGATGCAGGTTTGACAACGACGACGCATAGATGACACTAAGTTTTTGAAGAAAGCTTGGGAAATGTTGTTCCATGTCTGAACCAACGCTTGTCCCAATTCAGCTAACGTCAATGGCTGATTCCGGACTTGACGTAAACGTCTCTCCATTTCATCCCAAGCGTTCTCAATAGGGGTGAGGCTCAGAGAAACAGCCGACCAGGGGAGTACCGGAATGTTCAGCTGGCTCAGGAAATGTGTCACGGGCATTATATTGCTGAAGCTTGAAGTTACGAGAGATTATGTATTGTAACTATGTATTATTTCGGGTGAGACTTGAATAGATAACCTCTCTCACCTCAATATATTAACTATGTTTTTCTGACATTAGACTATTGATAGCTACAATTATACATGGAAGTCAACGACGGCAGCAACACGTTACATTAGCATATTATTCTGTCACCAATCAATGTATAGCGTTATAATAAGCCGACGATTATTAATTAATAACTCTCTCTAGTGTTAGTCAAGAGTTTGACATTGATATATTCTATCTATGTAATTAATCATTTATCGATTTCGGTCGAAACTCTTTTATCTAAAGACCAATCAAATGCTGGTGGAATGAAATTATTATTCAGACCTCAAAGGAATCCTCTTCAACCGACTTCATGGCGATTATAAAGGAGAGGTTACATGTCTCGTAAACTGAACATATTTACAAACCCCTTACCACATCAGAAAGTCCACGTCCCTCATAATTCTTTTGGTGAATGTAAAACTCCTGGTTGAATGGTTGACTGTCGCTTGTACTCTCTTATAAGGCAAAACAATGGGTCCAGTTTGTGGACCCTAACTAAACCTAGTCCCTATACATG
The DNA here is from genome assembly GCF_003918875.1 of Haliotis rubra. NCBI lineage: Eukaryota > Metazoa > Mollusca > Gastropoda > Lepetellida > Haliotidae > Haliotis > Haliotis rubra. The sequence continues at coordinate 108,165 of NW_025767235.1, forward strand.
AGTCATTGCATGAGTATGTCTGGGATTTGTCCCAGATGAATGTCTTTAATGAGTCATGGATCCCAGTTCTTGAATCATGTTGTAAACATAAAGAAATGTTTTCAGATCAGCAGTCCGTCCAAACTTCAAGTCAGTACAAAAGATCTCCATAGTCACGCTCTTATCCACTTTTTAAATAATTCTAGATACTCGGAAGAGAGATTTGTTTTAATAATAGCTGCATGATAATATATAGCCGAATGAGGAACACATTACCGCGTAAGAAGAGTTGGGAAAGTCTGTTCCAATCCTCTTGTAGCTGTAGCGCCTAGCCACGTTCAGCCAGTGACGTTGAATCAAGCTCCAGATGTGCCCATTGGGGGAAGGTCTTGGCTCATTCCTGGACCTAGTGTTCTGTGGATATTGTGCAGCGGAAGTGAGCATCGACGAGTTCTGCACTGTGAGCTCAGACGCTGTTGTCCTGTGTGACAAAACGATCTGCAAACTGGACAACAAAGGGTGTTTGTGCGTTGTTTTGATAGTTCTTTGCAATGAGGACAGGGATTTATTTCGACGTTGCCATACACGACCACGCGTGAAAACATGGCAACTCATGACAATGACGATTACCAGCGTTTCGACATCTGTTGGAGATGAGGGCGGCACAATCTCGAACGCCGAGCATGACCCGCATGTAGAACATTTCTAATTGTCTGACCCATAACTCGTACTCCAGTAGCCTAATGAGTGTATGCAGACTAGTTAGACTTCGAGTTCACGGAGCCTGGTTCGGATCTATCGATCCTGTACTCTTGTCGTTGACCTGGGACGGGGTTGACTCTCAACATTTTGTGTTTGTTGATTACTGGTCCAGAGTCACACTTCACACTGACGCCGACCAATTTCTAGCATACCAATAAAGTAAGCAGATGCCAGGAGCGTTGCTGACGCCCACTCGTGAGCTCATATACAAAAAAATGAATGAAATATTAACGATACCATGCCAAACAGACAGACAGACAGACAGACATTTTATTCAGTAATAGGCCACTGGCCCAAAATACATTTATACATATGATAAGAAGTTACATGCGTTTTACCAGGGAGACTATATAACGTTGTAGATTATCCCTGGTTTTACATAAAAACATCAGAATCTCTTATTTTCCCAACATTATATAAAAGTAGGCACAAATTATTTATAACATTTATGTTTGTTGAAGTCATTATGTTTATAAAACTGTGTTGTGAAATAGGATGTTTCAAATATTTACCCAGAAAATTATTCCTTATATCTAAGTAGGCTGTACAATAAAGTAAAACATGTATTTCATCTTCAATTAAATTAAGATTATTTTTGTAGCAAAGAGGACAGAATCTTGAATAATAAGGGACATTGTTATATCTACCGGTCTCAGAACTAAGTTTAAATTTACCGCATCTAAATTTTGTTAAACAATTTCTTAAATATTGGGCAATACCTAAACTGAGATAAGATTCAACATTCAGGAGGGACTTGAAAAGAATATAATTAGAACACTTGGTTCTACTATGTAGGGATGAGTACCAATCTTGTGAAAGATTATCAGACAATCTTTGCTTAAAAACAGAAATGAAACCATCAATATCTCCAATATCCTGTGAAATCCAAACAAAGCCAAACCCAAATCTAAATAAAATATTCTCGATATGAGATGCTCATGTCGTCCGTCCAGATTCATCCAAAGACTTAAGCATTAAATAAAACTGATGAGGTAATCTACAACTTGGAAGAGTTAAAAGTCTACACCAATATTTAACTGCCCTTGACATATAAGTAAGTTGAAGAGGGAATCTGCCACATTCACCAAGAACCATATTGTTGCATGTATTTTTACCAACTTTTAAGAAATATTTACATGCCAAACAAACGCTAATAATGACCCAAATATGAAATTTCAGACTTCTCAGACTGCTCTAGAGAAATTAGGATGGAATATACAACAGGACTATTTTATGAGTATTATAACTAAATACCCACAAAGTATTACTTACATCTATTTACTCGCCCGTGGAAGATACGGCAGGGTAATACACTAGTGTAATACTGCTAGACTATAGTTATGACGTCACAATGCTAATGCCTCTGTCGCAATGGAATTAGACTTCAATTGACTCGCGGAAAATTGATATCAGAGTCATCACACTGTAGGCAGTTTCTATCAATATATGTTGGAGAGTAATATACAGCATACTAAACTCGCTCCCGTAAAAACCCATTTTCATAAAACTCGCTTTCGCTCGTTGATACCAAATCATTAACTCGTTTAATGAAATAAATTACACGGAAGGTCGTTTAGTATCCTCTTTATATCGCATCGCTCTCATAATCATAATATACGCAATACGATCTATACGTAATACCATTCGTCGTTCTTAATGTACTATTCATCATTTTAACAGATTCTTTCTTTGTTCTCTGTAAAGCTATGATGTTTCAACGCTGATTTACCTCTCCCACAACATCTTACATCATTTGTACCTTAGCATTGCCCGTTCTTACCATACCAGTAACTATTCACCGTTCTTATAACACGATTCGTCGTTCTTCGGAGTTGTTACCCTCAGGTAAGAATATGCAAACCTGAAACGAGACTGCAGAAACGTGAATAAACCCGTCCCATCCCCGCCATCTGTCATCCAAAGTTTGCAGCAGTTCCGACGGACAAGGCCTCAAATAATATAACCATTATTTGCAAGCAGTACTACATTAATTGCCAAAGACCTATAAGTGGCATATCAATTCTTTAAAAGATGGTATTCGTTATTCTTCCTCACCTCACCTCACCTCACCTCACGTGACAACACCTATTGAGGTTAAGTCGTGAACAGAGTAATCGGATAAAAGACTGGAGGTCAATGGTGTTTGGATTACTGTGTAATTAAGCTGAGTGGATGATGATGTGATTGGCCTGTACACAGTCCCAATATCACGATAACAGTACAGGGTCACGTATTGCCAATATCACAGTTAGGCATATGCTAGTTAGTTGTCCTGACTTCCGCTTCAACTTATTGTTTCTTGGAGTTGTAAGGCTTCATTCAGAGGTGTGATGGTTGTGGGTTTCTCGAGATGGTAAGAGTTCTTGTCTTCACAAAGGGCTGATTCTACGTCTCCACGGCTGTTCAATTAGCAATGTCCACAGACTGATGAACAGAAACACCAGACCGGAGTATGGCTGATTACATTGTAGGCATAATGTAAATTGATTATCTCTCAATGTTTTTGTCTGAATAACATTCTTGAGAATTTGAAACAAGGAATGGTGGTTATGGTGAATCTCAGGTACACGAAGAAAATAAAAAGGCTTCCACGCGCCCATTTTAATAAAAGTGACAAACGCTTCCAAAACCATTTTAATCTTACTTAAAAGCCAAGGTCAACGTACGATTCTGATTATAAGCATGTGTTTATGAGGCATTATCAAGTAGTGATGATACCAGGTATTGGCAACACGGCGAGCTTACACTATCCGTATAATCGGCTGACATCCATATTATGTTCATCAACAGATTATTAATCTTAAAGTAACCAAGTCATTTCTTAAAATTGTCCAAAATCATAAACTATGAAAACCAGAAACGTCTCATTTAGCTCTGTTACATTAAGTCTTTTCCGTTTTCCTTGAAGTGGTTTATTCATCTTTCCCACAAGTATGCGAGTTGGCGAACAGAGTAAGGCCCCTGATTGGGAGCACACCAAGTCAGCGGCTGTGTTGGTTAGATCGCTGACCTTGTGTACTGGCGATTAGGAGCCTTACTCTGAGAGTATGTGTCCGAATCCCGGATGGGACACCAGTACAAGAATCTGTACGTTACTGAGAAAGTGTAATTCAAACTATAACATATGTTGCATTGTACTACTTTCTGCTAGGCAGTTTATTCATAATTTCTTTTGATACCAATGTGAACGCACAGATTAATTGATGACAATATAATCTAACAATTACATGGGCGGGAAAGGGATATCCATTAAAATTGTGTTTACATATACAATGTAATTAGTACAATTATTGGTACTACAATTATTTGTGATATGATTAAATCGGTTGGAAGTAATGCAATCTGGTCTGACATTAAGAAAGTTTATTCCGTGGATACTCCAAGCTGACATATAACGCTATTTGGGCCCATGCTATACAACATGCAATAGCCGCAGTCAGTCAGGAAACTGAGAGTGCATCCCCAATGGTTTGCTTCATCACGTTAACATGCTTTCAAAATGACACAGTTATCACTAGATAACAATACCTCGATTGACAAAACAAAACGCGTCGACTTTAACTTTGTAAAATGTTTAAACAGACTGAGTATGATATCGAATTAAGAAACACTGCTCGGATGCAATACTGATATGATAAGCTTACTACAATTGTAATTCACCCTGTCAAGTTGTTGTATTTCAGATACTACTCCCGTGTACTTAATATTAGGGGCGGTGGGGTAGCCCAGTGGTTAAAGCGTTCGCTTGTCACGCTGAAGACCCGGGTTCGATTCCCCACATGGGTACAATGTGTGAAGCCCATTTCTGGTGTCCCCCGCCGTGATATTGCTGGAATATTGCTAAAGCGGCGTAAAACCATACTCACTCCACTCCACGTAATATTATAGCAAGGCTCCGCTCCTACATCAGCACAACTCTGCCGTTTAGCAGCCACTGATTGTCACAGCCCATTTGAGAAGGATTAGCAGCTACCAGAACTATTATTAGCATTTGATCATCTCAACAACAAACAAAGTTATACAACAATACAAAATGTTTCAATTAAAAGGAAAGATCGCAATGTCAACAAGAAAGAATACAAGAATTACTCCGAAGAAAAGATCCCCAAGAACACCTGGAACATGTTTCAAAACAAGAACCTAAAATATTATGAACACTATACTGAAAGGTAAAACTCATTGTAACACACAAACAACAAACAGAATCCGTGTTAAACTTTACTGCCGCCAATGAAATGTGAGTGAGAGAGTGAGTTTATCTTTATGCCATGTTGGTTATTGCAAAGGAAGTCAAATGGTTCAAGACACGGGAACAAGCAACAGTCCATAACGCCAGAGCCACAACACAAGAGGAAGTGCTTAAATGATGGTTTGACGGGGCGGTGGGGTAGCCTAGTGGTTAAAGCGTTGGCTCGTCACGCTGAAGACCCGGGTTCGAATCCCCACATGAGTACACTTTGTGAAGCCCATTTCTGGTGTCCCCCCGCCGTGATGTTGCTCGAATATTGCTAAAAGCGGCGTCAGTGAGTCAGTCAGTCAGTAAATGATGGTTTGACGTTGTTTTTGCGTTTATCGAAGGATAACAGTCAGACAATGAGTAGAATCGTAGTGAAGCAGACGATGACTGCATTTGTGACTGTTATCCTACGATAAATGCAAAAACAACGTAAAATCATCATTTAATCCACTCACATAGATGCCACTCCTCACACAAACAATTCATCACAAAAATAGTCGAAAAATCCTTTGAAATCCCAAGCAACGACTAGTAATGATAATATTTGGTTGATATTGTAAGATTTACCGTAGCGAGTTAATATACAGATAAGCATGAACATCATCACTGCATCCGCCAGCTTACAACGTTGTAACTCCACTGGATGACAAACATACATCTTCTCATGTTACTGGGACTAATTTGTCTGTTTAACCAACAGACACAACAGAAAGTACTGACACCAAACGTCTTCATAATTATATTTTATTGAATTGGCAGAACTATTCTGTTTTGAAATTTGAACCAGTATCTGTGCTAGCACGTCACACAAAGTATATTCGAGAGCGATGTTGGCGAAAGAAAGTTTGATTTTGGTTGTTGTCACGACGAACGAGCAAAGAGCTAACGGCCTGACAATAACAAGTGCTCCAGCCGAAATGTTCGTGCTCTGTTGTGCGGCTAACATGTCGCTTATATAGCGTTCATTCTTTGAGGAGCAATATCCCAAAAATAGTGCATTTGTATCAGGATATTTAGACCATTCAGCCGCACGAAATGTTTCCCCTGTGGCATCCATCCTTTGATTAGATGAAATTTCTGAGTCACAAAGCTCTCCCTGTATATAAATTCTATTTATGAGCGTACACTTGCCAAGGTAAAGGTCAACGGGAAACACCCCTTTGAAAAGTAGTCACTTTCCTCTATAATTTCCCGCGGTTACCGAAAAGGCCACGTGTTCACATATGTACTTGCCGTGCATGTAATGGCCTGTAACGTTATATTCGTATATTATACTCTGTATGATCGAGTTTCACCTCGGCCAAATCTGCCCTCATACACGGTCCATATTGTATTATTGTATGTATACTGTTTATTGTATGTATGTATGTATGTATGTATGTATGTATGTATGTATGTATGTATGTATGTATGTATGTATATATGTATGTATGTATGTATGTATGTATGTATGTATGTATGTATGTATGTATGTATATTGTATGTATGTATGTATGTAATACTGTTTATTGTATGTATGTATGTATGTAATACTGTTGTATGTATGTATGTATGTAATATGTGTTTATGTATGTATGTACTGTTTGTATGTATGTGTATGTATGTATGTATGTATGTAATGTAATACTGTTTTGTATGTGTATGTATGTATGTATGTAATATTGTATTGTATGTATGTATGTATTGTATATTGTATGTATGTATGTATGTATGTAATACTGTTTATTGTATGTATGTATGTATGTATGTATGTATGTAATACTGTTTATTGTATGTATGTATGTATGTATGTTGTATGTATGTATGTATGTATGTATGTATGTATGTATGTATGTATGTATGTATGTATGTATGTATGTATGTATGTTTATGTATGTATGTATGTATGTATGTATGTATGTATGTATGTATGTATGTATGTATGTATGTATGTAATACTGTTTATTGTATGTATGTATGTATGTATGTATGTATGTATGTATGTATGTATGTATGTATGTATGTATGTATGTATGTATGTATGTATGTATGTATGTATGTAAGTAATACTGTTTATTGTATGCATGCATATATCCTGTAACTACACAGTTGATGACAATTACTAATGAACAACCGGTTCCTTCATATCGCATATCATTCATTATGTGAGTTGCACCATGCTTGTGCACAAGGTTCACAAGGTTTTATGGCAGATATGTGAATACATTTAAGCATTTATCCCCTCAAGTTCAAGCTAAAGGCACATTTGTGTGGTAACATTTATCACTGCGAACACAACACATCGCCTAGAGTGTAGGCTCGGATGTAACGTAAAGTGTCAATGGTCTGTTCTACAAGAGCTTATAATTATCGCTTCAAAGGAAGCCTTTCACAGTCCGCCTGCACTCTCCTGCTCTTATCATTCTGTGACTTTCTCTGAACTGAGTGGTCCCATTTTCTGTGGCCGAGCTGAAGAATCTAATTGACTATTCCTGACTTATCATGGGGCTACTCCAGTACAGATCAAGCACAATACAAAATCAATTGATAATAAAGTAACGTCAAAACGTCTGATCTAGAATACGAGATATGAAGATTTTGTCTGTCGTGGTAAAGGCACTTTGATGGTCATAATACGGACAATGTATATTCTCTATTTTACAGATAAGAGCTTCCAAGTATTAGATATATGAATACTGCAGTGTCCAAATACAGAGAATCGGCGTGTGTGTAGACCCGAAGAAGTGACTCCGAAATGTGTAATGTGGCTTAAATGTTGCGTCGGATCTAACCGAAGTGTCACTGCGTCCCTCTGGTGGTATACCGACAAGACATGGTATTGATTTTGCTTAAGATGTTAATCTCACACAACGAAATTGCCTGGTACAACTGTCAACATACAGGATATGCTTAAGAGATTCTGCAAGCCAACATGGTTACACGTTTGCTACAGGAGACAATTTTCAGTTTCAGCGAATAATGTGCAAGGTACGAGCGCTATAGACAATGCTACACTTTTTTTAATCAATACATCACACGCAATTAAACAAACACACACTAAAAGAAACCGTGAGGACTTTATTTCTTCATGTTTTACTGAAAAAAATATTTCATAAAAACGCTCAACAATATGAAGCACATGTACTAAATGCCAGTTTTCATTATCATTGAATCCTTAAAACATTGTGTATCACTTTGGCAGAATGACAAAAGTCTAATTTATTACTTCCAGTACAGATACACTGGATCTGTGTCTTAATAAAACAAACGCCTTATCCTAGTGAATATATATACATGTATACTGCACACTTCTAAAACCAACACCTGCGTTACCTGTCTTATATACTTGAACAAAAAACTTCATATAAACCTTGGCTGAATTGAATGTCATATTTAGCAGGTGACGATGAAGTGTTGCTATTGCCGTAAAACTATGATCGAAGGTTCCAGTCAACGTATCCTGTAATAATATACTCATGCCAATAATAATTGTCACCCCCCTCCCCACCCCACACCCCCTCTCCAATTAAAAAAATTAAAGGGGGTGACAACCATTATTGGCATGAGTATATATATGTGTGTGTGTGTGTGTGTCTTTGCGAGAGAAGAACGTGGACTCTCTTTAATGGAGGTATATATCAATACGTCAAAATCCTGAAATAACCACTCTATTAGCGGAACAATGCACCTGCTATCCCTAACCATGTTCATCACATTCAGTATAAAAAAGCGGAAATAGGAAAGTGAGAAGTTGAATTTCGTATTTACGTTCACTAATATAAGTATAATTGACATATTGTTCATTGGAATACAGAGCAATGTTAGAAAATCAGACCCCGAAGCATTGCAACAAACACTGGAAAAAGATAAAATACTATACTAGTATATCTTAAATGCATGACATATCCGAAATGCATTAGGGTTGGCAGGTGGACACTGTCAGATCAGACACAATACTCAGATATTAAAGATTATGTACCGCATGGGACAAACTAAGGGTTGTTGTGAAGATCAAGGTGTCCTTTGTGTTCAATGCTACTTTCAGAATATATCAGAAGAGTTTATCAGTCCTTCCATATGGTGTTGTTTCAGTATTGAACAACTGAGTCCAGTTTATGTGTCTATCAGTTTACAAGATATGGATCTGTGTAAGCCAAACTACTCCATGTTGTGACATATCAAAAGGCGCAGGACTCTCCTTGTTAAACCATCTGTTTACCATGTGTAAACGCTCTGCTTGTATGTGTATACTGGATCGATGTCCTTCAAAGATGATGCAATCAGTGCTACACAGCTTTGTATTCGTCTCAGAACTGGACGAGGAGGCCCAGAGTGTTCCATTACCAGCAACATACCATTTTTAATATTTGTCCAGAATGTTCAGTGAACAACTTGTTTGGGTAAAACATCAAACATCCCCTTCATGCACGCACGCACACACTCACGCACGCTAGCACACACACACACAAACACAAACAGACAAACACACACACACACACACACACACACACAGCAACTCAAAGGTATTGTTAGGGGTTGATCCCAAGTCGAAGTTAACCGGAAATCAGTCCATATAAAAACTTGGTGTCAAACCATCAAACAACTAAGTAGTAGGACATATTAAAAATTATTCTAAAATTGACTAAGTTTACAAATTAATTATATCGCTTCAAAGGCAGTACAGTGACAGTACAGAATACAGTGGCAGTAGAAATTTGAAGGCAGTATAATAGAATAGCAGTGATTATAGCAATAATGACGGTAATCTTCACCTCACTGCATCAATGGTCAAGTTTCCAAAATAGACCTAGTCTCAGTATCCAAGCTAAGAATGATCTCCACACAACAGCTGGTCTTCCTATAACTTGATATGTAATACGAGATAAGATGCGAGGCAAGGGTTAGCTCCCCTTATGTGCGTACGAAAAAGACCCTAGACCTTCCTTTAATGCTCTTTGCGCCAGAACACACTGGAAAAGGCCTAAACGGTTGCAGTACATTCCAGAACTTTCTAAAGCACAAAAATCTAAATACAGAGCACACTACTGACTATTCATATGCACAATGCGTTACAGTTGGAACATTTTTACACAATTAATAACACTGCCACATAATTAAAACACGAATTCAGTAGCGGCTCCAAGGGGGATTCGGGAGATTCAAACCCTACCATCCCCCTTGTAAATTCTGATCCGCCTATGGTATTAAAACGTATAGGATAGATGTTCTACACTCCTGTGTGACGCCATTGTCTATGAAAATACATGAATACATTTCATATGGATAATGTGTTCCCGATTCCAGTCTTGCTACATGGCACCAGTCTTTATCTTGTCAGCTGTCACACCATTCGATATATCTACATTTTTTCATGACGCATTAGTCGGATAGATTTTAATTTAGAGGACAATAGGGAAAATCCAGATCCATTGTACAATGTGAAAATGTGATAACATTATCTGGGCAGTTGCAACATTAGCCTCTAAATTCTACGACATTTGATACAGTCGATACCAAGCTAGATTACAGCAAGATGCTATAGGCAAGCAGTGTTGGTTCATTAGGTGCTTAGCAGGTGTGTAGAACATCAATTTATAGCTTCATGAAATGAGAGTGATGTAGTGTGGTCCGGTAATAACAGTAGGTAATGTGCTTAACGGAATATTCATTTCTATACTGAATAGCAAGACATTAACTGCGATTGATTCTAAGAATTCCAACAATACAACCAATCTAGGCCAAAAAGCCCTTTTCATAATCACAAGAAATGTCTAATAATCGCAACTGTCTGAATCCGTCTATATCATAAAGCATGTGCTCGTGAATCACTATCATGTACTGATAAAAGTTGAGCGTATCTTTCCCCACCCGAGGCCCCTGTTGAAAGATTAACGAAACCATTAGTATTATGATACTGAAATTACTCCTGCAATGGCATGTGGTCAGTGTTTCCTTATGGGCAATAGCCGTTTTAAAGTAGGAAATGGAATTTCTGATGAGGGCTCTTGAATGTATTATTGTGACTGAAATAAGATTTAATAATGGCCTCGAAACTGTAACACGTGTTCGCAAACATACTTAAACTTAAAAAGATTGATATGAGAATATGTGCAGCCAAATCGTATCTTTTTCATGGAAAGTGTAAATCTCAACGATAGATCGAAGACGACAAAATAAGAGTTTATGTTGAATCTGCTCTTAAACAAACATTATCAGTATTAATAATGATCACAAGTGTTTATTCATATCATCAGTAATAGGAAAAGTCAGCGCTAGGGTCGTGCCTCGAGTAGGTTATATTGAGTGGTACACCTTAACATACACTGAAAATGAGTTCGATCAAAGAACAGTTACTGTTTGGCCAGATCCAGTCAAGGCGGGCGTGTTTACGAGGCGGATTAATCGACTACGACCAGGTTTTCCTCTTGAGATACTGTTAGCGGAACCACTGCAGAGCAAGCAAGACTTTTCATTTCTGTGTAATAACGAGAAAAATTTGCTAGCATATTCATCTGTTGGCGCTCTGGAGGAGCTACGTCTCTGGTGTATGGTGGCAGAAGTCGTTAACGACACTGCGACCAGTTGTCACCCATCAATCGAAGCGGTTGAACGGAATCAAAAATAGTATTGGAGTACTTCACAGCTGCGAGAAGGCCGTGAAACCACATCGCCAGCGTAGCGAGAAGCGGAGGTAACGTCAGCAGCGGAGGGAAGTGAGGATGTAAACAAGACGGAGGTAATGCTACAGTTCGGAATGGGTACACACCAAACCCATTTCTTCTCCTTCAGTGCCGTGGATAACAGCAACTGTTCGGCCATGTTCCAGCTTCGCCCAACCACGACTGACCCCCCGACAGTGCTATCCTACCCCACCCAGGCTTTGCCTAAAGTTGTCAGTTTGCCTGTTTGTAATGGGTCCGAACTTTCCACACCCTTACCGCGGGAGATGACATTTAATGATGACAATATGGTGTCGGTCATAGCTTACATATGCTTGTTCATAGTAGCTGCATCCGGCAATCTCATCGTCTTTGTGACATTGTTCCGAAGTCGGGGTTTTAAATCGCGTGTTAACACCTTCATCATGCATCTGTCTATAGCCGATCTGATCGTCGCCTTTATCATGCTGCCTCTTGAAACGTTGTGGCACATCACTGTGGCTTGGAAGGCTGGAGATCGGGCCTGTAGATTCATGATGTTCTTTAGGGCTTTTGGATTCTACCTGTCCTCCTTCATCCTCGTCACCATCAGCCTAGACAGGTACTTCTCCATCGTGCATCCCATGAGCATCCACGACGCTGACCGCCGGGGTAAAATCATGTTGGGTGTGGCCTGGACGCTCAGTGTAATTGCAAGTATGCCGCAGGTATGAGCATAGAATGTTTGATGTTGTGTGTCTTCTTAAATATGTCCGTGTGACTTTATTTCCTTTAGCTAAGTATGTGTAGGGGCAACTTTTTGCTAAATTACCCAAGTATATCACAGGGAGATATGTTATTTATTTACCTCCGGAGCAATATGTTGTGTATTTACCTAAGTATGCACTGGCTATATGTTGTGTATTTACCAAAATGTGCTCTGGTGCACGTGCTATGCTATATGTTGTGTATTTACCCAGTTATGCTCCGGCTATATGTTGTGTATTTACCCAAGTATATCACAGGAGATATGTTATCTATTTACCCAGTATGCACTGGCTATATGTTGTGTATTTACCCAAGTATGCTCTGGGGCAATATTTTGTGTATTTACCCAAGTATGCTCTGGCGATACATGTTGTGTATTTACCCACAGGGACTATATTTTGTCTAATTCACTTAATATACGTGTTTCTATGATATTATCATGTATATTTACCAAAGTATCCGGAGTGAATATTGGTTGTATATTTTGCTCAAATTCCCTGGATCTATATGCGGCTATGTTCAGGTATGTTCAATCTGCAAAGTGTTTTGTAAATTTCAGTATGTCTGGGTTGCAGATGGTTGTTCATTCACCTTAGTGTCGGGGTAGGGGATGGGCTGGCGGTCATATTTCCTTTTGATTTAACTGAGTATGTCCGTGGGTAAAGTTTATTGAAATAGACATGCCATTAACAGGAGAATGTAGTAGATCTATATTGATTCCTGCTCTGAAGACATTCCTGGCAAATTATGCCCTTCGGTCCGGTGCACATTTTGCGTCTTGAGAACATAATAAATTCATTATGTGGAACTTGTTAATTATCTGTGCACTAAGGGTTATTATGAACCACCAAACTACTACTAAACCTAATTTGTGAAGCAACATGCGAAGAACTGTCAGTTGATGGACTTAAAACAAATTTGTTAGTACTGCCAATTTAGCCAAGCCTAGACCCCTTTGAACAAAGTAATCGAAAGTAAATAACTGCCACAAACGCCCATTATTCGATTCAATGATAGATCAGTCATTATATTATTATCAAACATTCATGTAGCGTACACTTGCACGGCCATACGGTCAGACCTCAAATCACTGGGCTAATGAAACTGAAACGTGGTGATGACACAAAAAATGGTTCCCGGTATTCAGAAGCATTCATTACTGTTTTCTATAAATGAGATATAATGAAATAAAACAACTTCAAAGACCATCTTGTCAGACGTTTCTACAGCTGAACCATGTTTCGTTAATATATTACTGAACACGCGATATTGAGTGTTTTCAATTTGTTAGATAGTTCAAAGAACAACGGGTTTTATCAAACTATACTCATGGGTATTTTAACTTGATATAAGGCTTCGCTAAACACGATGAAAAGGAATAATATTCGTATTACAAAATGTCCAAGACGTTCGACAGAAGTCATATCCATATGAAGAGAGATAGAGAGTTATTTAAATCAGCCGAGCTACAAAGCTATTGTCAGTGTACGGACTGCAGGGTCCATTTGTATAATTGTATTACCTGGTCAGTCATTCACTATAACCTCCTCCAGATAGTGTCTGGCGTTTCTTCCAAAATGAAAAAAAGTGTTTCACATAAGTGTTCCCTGGATACCCTGGCAAATGAGTCTGGTGTCAGGATATTCAATGATCGATAATATGACTTGACATATCTGACGTTTATTCGCATGTTAGTGGTTGGATACACTTTAATCTCCAGCGTCCAATCAGGGCACATATCTGACATTCTTGCCACCCTGAATCGTCGGGCACCTATCTGATGCTCTAGCGTCCCTGAAAATCTGGGCATATATCTGACAATCTAGTGTATGTGAGTCCTTGGGGCACATACTTTAAGACCGCCTCCGTGGTGTAGTGGTTAGAGCGTCCACCCGGAGAGCGGAAGGTTGCGGGGTCGATCCCCGAACGCGTCATACCAAAAGACGTTAAAATATGGTACTTGTTGGTCCCTGCCTGGCGCTCGGCATTAATGGGTTCAACTAGGACTGGTGGGCTCGGAGTCAGTATAATGTGTCTGAGTGGGGTATTCATGCTTCACTGCGGCATGGTATCTCAGTGGGCTAGCACTATAAAACCAGCTTCGGTCTGGAGCGAAATATTCTCAAGCACGACGTTAAACCCACTTTCACCTCACCTCACCTCACCTCACCTCACCTCACATACTTTAAACTCGAGCGTACCTGAAGCGACGGTTACCCTTCCAACGCTCTAGTGTACCTGAAACTCTTTTGGGTACGTCATCACAGTCCTACCTCGATGCTTGTCATACGTTTAGATGCATCGAAAACCGTATTGTTCCTCATGCGTCAGAATGCAAGGAGCACCACTGTACGTTAAACAAATACAGGCGTGCACCAGTGTAATGTTGCAGACCGATGAAACATCTGATGAATATTTTACAACGAAGGTCAAGGTATCGTCAGGTGGTGCGCGAAAGGCACGGAGTCACGCACGCTCTGCGGGAACAAGATCGCGGTGATAGTCTGGCACGCTGCCATGCTAACGCCGACCACAGTGCAATCAGGAAGGCTGTGAACAAACAGGAGACCATGAGAATGTATTGGTCTATTGGCATGTGTACCGTTGTAGACACCTTGAAACAGAGGAAGCAGTTTCACAAGATGATTATACCGAGTGTAGTATGGGCTTGAAACAATTACAAAATGAACAGCTAGATATTGCGTGCTGTACGCAATACGATACATTGCCTGTTTCACATATTCAGTTAGGTTCTCGTGTCCACAATTACACGTGTACTTTATGTCCACACATGTGTTATGACGGAGACTTGTAGGCGATCCGTGAAGGTCCGGGGTAGAATGAACCTTCAGTAGCCCATGCTTGTCGTAAGAGGTGACTAACGGGATCGGGTGGTCAGACTCGCTGACTTGGTTGACACGTGTCATCGGTTTCCAATTGCGCAAATCGATGCTCATGCTGTTGATCACTGGATTGTCTGGTCCAGACGCGATTATTTACAGACCGCAGCCATATAGCTGGAATATTGCTGAGTGCGGCGTAAAACTAAACTCACTCACTCACTCACTTGTAGGGGACGCTCATTGTGTTGTCATAGGTGTTTGTCTGTGACATCCAATAATAAGCGACAGAGCCGAGTCCCAATGCCACAAGATATCCACACTGCAGGATTCGGACTGTACCATGAATGTGTGTTTATGATTCACAATCACATATCGATGATACAAGGTGAGGGTATCCTGCCCACCTGGAACATGTCACAATCAGATGCAAAAGTCAATTCTACACCTGTGAAAACACATAGCATAATTTTATAATGGTAGAAATCAAAATAGGGAAATCCACAGGAATTTACGTCACTAATGCGTCAGAATGTCCTCTACATGTCTACCACAAAAGCTTTGAAAACAAACATTTGTATTTGTATCACGCAGTTTAGATTAGTTAATGAAGAAAACGATTAATAGGAAATGTAATTACCAGCAAATAGGAAGACCTTCGAAATTTGATATGCCAACTGCTCCCCAAACACACAGTTTCCTGAAACCCATTTGGGGAACGCTAGATTAATGCTATACAAAAACATATATTCTCAATGCGACATACTCAAATTTAATATTTTTACCTGAATGACCATTCACAACCATCATATATTAATTCAGATCGGTGCTGTTTATGTCTCGGGTAGCGTGACATTAGACTGTTTATCACTTCCATGTTCAGCTATTATTTATTCATATGACCTTTTTCCTGAGACGGACTTGTTTCTATTTTATTTCATAGTACGTCGCTCTATTATAGTAGTAGCCCTGTGTTGGAGACCGCCATTGCAGAGTTTCGAACCTATAGGTTCGGCCTGTCAAGACAACACTTTAACCGCTAGGCTACCTACTGCCTCTGATGCCTATTAAGCTCTCAGGGTCACGATCGTTATGTTGCTGTAGTCGATTATTTAAATACTCTTAATGATCGTTTGTTCATTATACCAGCACACGCACCATTCGCGAGATGAAGCTTCTATTAGCTCTGTCGAAATGACTGATTTGACGTCTTGTTATGCGGATCTTGTACTGCGTCCATTTTAAACTGTTTTAAATCTCTGCTATCACAATGTTGGATGATTACCCTGGGCAGAAACTGGCATGGGGTCTTAATTATCTCCATTAACTTGAAACATCTTAAGACATCTCTTGTATGTCACATCCCGCTTCCAAAGGTCTTGTTCTGGTGAGAGTTGTAATAAACCCGTACACGGAAATGATGATCGAACCGTTAAATGTCAACGCGCGATTTCGGAAAGAGGTAGTTGGGGGTTTTCAAATAGTCGCTGACGTGTGAATCAACTGTATCTAAGTGACAAAATCACTTACGACATTTTTAAATAGAATGGCAAGTCGATACAACAATCAGGGTTGTTCTGAACCATTTTTTCTGTTAAAAGAATTATCAAGAGTACATCAGCATTTACTGAGTGTGAGGAAAAACATGAACAATTCGTAAGCCACAGTTGCCACAATGTCCTGGAAACCGAGATACAATCGATACCCACACCTGTGAACAGGATCAGGTTCCAACTGAAGGGCATCCTGCTGTTCATCATACTAGATGTATTGATACAGCGCACAGTGGATAAACATTTAAATATATCAGTAAATTATACATTGACTGCATTGATAAACAAGTCATGCGAAATATTAATACCTCACAATTGTGTGTATTATAATCAAACCAGCCATACGTAGCAATGCCTCATGGGAGAACGAGAGGATATGATAGGCGAGTAATGGGCTATATAGGCCATTTTATTATCAGTTCTAAACATGTTTGTCTGTTTAATATAATCACGCTAAATACATCATGGCGTCTGTATGGGAATGCATGACAATAAATTAATACCATGATGTCTGCAATAGACATGATGCAATACATTTACACCATGGCGTCCGCATTGATATGACATGATTCAATACATTTACACCACGGTGTCCGCATTGATATGACATGATGCAATACATTTACACCATGATGTCCGCATTGATATGACATGATGCAATACATTTACACCATGGCGTCCGCATTGATAGATATGATGCAATACATTTACACCACGGTGTCCGCATTGATATGACATGATGCAATACATTTACACCACGGTGTCCGCATTGACATGACATGATGCAATACATTTACACCACGGTGTCCGCATTGATATGACATGATGCAATACATTTACACCATGGCGTCCGCATTGACATGACATGATGCAATACATTTACACCACGGTGTCCGCATTGACATGACATGATGCAATACATTTACACCACGGTGTCCGCATTGATATGACATGATGCAATACATTTACACCATGGCGTCCACCATGATGTCCGCATTGATATGACATGATTCAATACATTTACACCATGACCGCATTGATATGACATGATGATGCAATACATTTACACCACGGTGTCCGCATTGATATGACATGATGCAATACATTTACACCATGGCGTCCGCATTGATATGACATGATGCAATACATTTACACCACGGATATGACATGATGCAATACATTTACACCATGGTGTCCGCATTGACATGACATGATGCAATACATTTTTACACCACGGTGTCCGCATTGACATGACATGATGCAATACATTTTCACCATGATGTCCGCATTGATATGACATATGATTTACACCATGATGTCCGCATTGATGCATGATTCATACATTTACACCACATTGATGAGCACCATGCAATCCATTTACATTGTCCGCATATGACATGATTCAATACATTTACACCATGGCGTCCGCATTGACGTGATAATACATCCGCATTGATATGATGATGCAATACATCATTTTGATTTGTTGTCTATAAGATGATGGTTGCATCTTGAAACGTTACTAAGTTAGAGTTGGTAGGTGAATGGTTAAAGTGTTTCACGAAGGCAGGAACATAGGCAGATTATACTGAAGCATACATGTCACTGACATGAGCAACATATTTATGCCAAATTTTGATACAGAAACAAAGGTAGAGAAGGAAATTCCGGCAAGAAATGAAATAGATGGTATTAATTACAAGGAGGACATAGCTATGTATGTTTTGTATAGACAATACACTTTAATTTGTTTTGACTGATTAGAGTTGTCTTTCATGTTGTGTATATGCCTCCATATTAATAAAGACAGAAAATCCTGTTATGCATTATGAAGCTGATATTGACAATCCAATTATTACACCATGGTACACACTATTAAGTTGTCGTTTTACTTTTTCGAAATACTATAACTGACTGACTGTAACTACATGTATTTTGTATATATGTGTACTATATGTAAGAGATAATGTACACATTATGTATTTACATTAACACTATTCACTGTACACTTAAAATACTTTCAACTGGAGAACATTAAGCTGCTGTCATGGAAATTGTAACGTAAAAATGGAAATAAATATAAAAAAATAAAGTTGTCGTGTATATGCCTGTTCCTCTGAAAATAAATTCAAAGAACTGCAAATTATAGTAAATATCACAATAAATAAATTTTTGGATACTCGATGTTATTTGGGTTGTCTCCGACAGATTTGATTGTCAGTTTATTGACAGATTAATGGGAAATAGCAGGAGAAACGAAACAGATTTTACTAGATAAGTAGATAATAGCCTGTTTGTAGTTCATCTGCGTAGAGTCATACCGCTTAGTATTATATGAAGTGAATACTGAATACCATGTGCGTGCTGGTGTGCGTGTGTGCGTGTGGGTGGGGACCGTTGTGTGCAATGAGCATGCTATAGGTGTATCGCTGACTCTCTCAATTAATGATTTTATCAGTTTGTAACTGCACAAGTCCACTGCGTATAACTGTGGTGCTGACAAATCAAGACCACTACTAATGAAATACGCTAAGAAAAGCTCATAGCCACATTTAATCAGTATTTCTGGAAGAGCATTCAATCAACGTGGCACACACCACTGCATGGACAATCGTCCACTGTCTTATGCGAAAGCACAAGGTCACCATAACTGAAGCTGACAATCTTCATAAATAAATTTGGTGAAATGAAATTTCGTATGACTCGAATATAACCTGGGTGATTAGTTTAATTTGAGTGAAGCTAAACTTTTGGTTACAATTATGCATTCAATTGACTGAGAGCTTCCATGATTTAAAAGAATGCTACACACACTGCTCACTTCCAAAGAATTGCTTGTGGTTTACGATACAAGGTTATCAATTTGTATTTGAATTTGAATCTGGTTCGCCCACTTGCACAAACGCTGTTCTATTAGTCTTTACTTATTTCATAATTTTCCTTACATTTTTAATTCGGCCTTTCATTTAAATTTCCCTTAATACTCCGTTTCTTTTTCCTTTTTTTTTGATACTAGTAACACCACTCTTTCAAAATTTCTATTTTTTGTTCCCCCTCATTTCTTAATAAGTGTACTACGCCGTCGCCGAAATACCTTAGTTGTGCGCGCGACGCTAAATATAGTAAATAACTTACCAGCACAAACGCTATATACAGACTTACCTTCAGCTGTTTTGAAAATCTACGCTACTTGGTTCATAGTTCACAGTTATGTCAATGTCAATAATCCGCAAAGTGTCTGCGTATCAACGTAAACAAAGTCTTAACATAGCACACCACCGCCCCTTACTAAATATACAGGTACAATGTATAATAGTTGCTTCATAACATTAGTATGCACGGCCCCCGTAGTGTGGAAGTCAAGTTATATTGTGTTTCAAAACAGTTTGATTACCTGTTGAATACTTTACGTCATTGCAAGTCTGTCAAATATTCTGTTACAACTGGGTAACTACAGCTTCTGAGAACATAAGCTTCGGCTCGTCAGTTACTAAGAGTTGTCTAAATATGTGTCGTCTTTAACTGAAAGTGAGAAGCTTTTAAATGCACCTGACTACTTTCCTTTTATGAAAATATCCTTCTGTTTGTCTCAAATCAGATTCAGAATCTGTGTCTATCTGTCTGAGTGTCTATGTCTGTGAGCGTATGTGTCTGAAATGACATTGAAATGAACAACTGAGAAATTATAAACGTGGTGTTCTCTATATCATGGCAATATTCTTTTCACATTACAATCAAAAGCTCACAACATTTTGAATCCCGTTCGGGGTTCAGATATTTCAAATGAACTGGATACTTAAATACATTATGATACATTTCAGAAGATATATTGTCTAGTCTATACTAGCAATGATGTTTTTTTAAATATCACCAAGGAACCAAGCAACAAGAAGTCTAAAGAATGGCAACATTGATAGCTATCGGTATAAGTTTGCAGGGAATATATTTGTTCGAATTCTAATGTACAAATTAGTTAAAATATTCAGGTTTAAGATTCACATATCCTCTCTTACGTGACTTATGTCTGATTCATACTATCAAACCATTTTCCAGATATAAACATTTGACTGAAATCCGACGATTAGTTTCATCTTCCAAATTACTTGTTAACTCTTCCAAATTCTGTTCTTACAATCGCCCGCGAATCGTCACGTTTTATAGGCTATGCAGAGTGTTACCATGGTTGTTGTACTTCAACAAGACATTCAGATTTACACATCACTGGATTTAGTGCCGAAAGAAAACATCTGCATGTTGTGCTCTCACATTCGTTGATTTTCCTCTATTTGAGATGTCGGCGTTAATGGTAACTTTTAATAAATGGCATCTTGATATGACCTCGTTTTATGTCATTGTCAAGCTTTTGATTCTCTCAATCGGAATACGTAAATTTCTTTTGACCTGCGAATTGTTTTTGTAGCTTTCCGCCAGATCCTAGACGCCACATGCATTCTAAGTGTCAAAACACATCAGACTCAGAGTATAAATGGTGGACACTGATACCATGTTCAATTATGGTACCTAACTTGTTCCTGGCTGTCGAAAATGATTATGATCTAGCATGACATGCAATCTTACAGCCAGGAACACAGGTAGATTTAAACATAGCATATCTATTTAGTGCACATAATACTGTGCTTTAACTGTTTATTCAGACAAGGAACCATATAAACATTTTTATGTCACTGTGAACTTTTTGTGAGATGTTCATTTCACTTTCAATTATCACAATATTTCAATTATCTTCGTGTCTTTCCAATCCTTCCAAGCACTGCATAATGTAGAAATGTAAAATTTCAATAGACATATCTGTGTATTACTAAACTTATCACACCATCAGTGTTTTCCTCACTTACACATTCACAGAGTCAAGGCATACGTGTTATTCAAAGGAAAGGTAAGTTTTTGTGCCTGAAGACCTCAGCCCAACACACCAATAACACATCCACCTTGCAAGTGCGAACGTTACACCTTACAAAAATAGACACACAAAGAGACTATGTCAGTTATATATAGTCACTTATGACATGTGTTGACGTGTAATAATGTACACGAGATAAGGGGAGAGTCTACCATTCACACTGCAAGTGTAGAGCAACATGTTGTCGGCTGTGTGCTTGAAGTGTTATTCTTCATACCATGCCTATATCATATAACGTTACAACTGGGTAATTTCGTTTCGGAAGTGACTTTAGCTCGGAATGGAAGGTTGTTGTTTACGCATTGTGGGTTCGCCAGCGGAATGTAATTCCTTGTGTTAATAATGTACAACCCACGAAACACAACTTATTCCTTAACATATTTACGGGCGTCAGACACTGCGCTCCGTTTCCGATGAGAATATCCATACTTATGAGTGTTGTTTTGCTCTCGTGAAATATAAGAGGGTGTCTGAAACAGGAAACTATCCCGAAATATCACCTTTGTGTATAGTGTCTGCGTTACCGAAGCCATCTTCAAGCCTTTGTCATGCGATGTTTAATGTACCTGAATGTCTAATGTCTTAACTTCAATTATAAAAGCTGAGCGAATTGAACTGTTCAATCCTAATAGCATGGTACACATTTTCGTAAACAAAAAGTCATAATAATGTAAACAGTTTAAATGAACGGAAAGGTATAACTATCGGGCACGTTTGAAAAATGTTACTTTTAGCATGCTAACTCGCCCACATATTGTTCAATACAAGACAATACTGAAGTCACAAATTAGTTTATCATATTGACAATCTTACACAATCATGTCACCATAGTATTTGTGCATATGGAGACACGCAGTGTGCCACACATCTTTGTTCACAGCGATCAAGTTGTTTAACATTGTGTATATGGAGACACGCATTGTACAACGCATCTTTGGTAACACCCATCTAGATGTTTAACATTGTGTATATGGAGACACGCATTGTACCACACATCTTTGTTCACACCCATCTAGATGTTTAACATTGTGTTGGACATTGTACCACACATCTTTGTTAACACCCATCTAGATGTTTAACATTGTGTATATGGAGACACGCATTGTACCACGCATCTTTGTTCACACCCATCTAGATGTTTAACATTGTGTATATGGAGACACGCATTGTACCACGCATCTTTGTTAACACCCATCTAGATGTTTAACATTGTGTATATGGAGACACGCATTGTACAACACATCTTTGTTAACACCCATCTAGATGTTTAACATTGTGTATATGGAAACCCCCTTTGTACCACATATTTGTTAATCACCCATCTAGATGTTTAACATTGTGCATATGGAGACACGCATTGTACCACGCATCTTTGGTAACACCGATCAAGATGTTTAACATTGTGTATATGGAGACACGCATTGTACCACGCATCTTTGTTAACACCGATCAAGTTGTTTAACATTGTGTATATGGAGACACGCATTGTACAACGCATCTTTGTTCACACCCATCTAGATGTTTAACATTGTGTATATGGAGACACGCTTTGTAGCACGCATCTTTGTTGACACCCATCTAGATGTTTAACATTGTGTATATGGAGACACGCATTGTACCACACATCTTTGTTCACACCGATCAAGTTGTTTAACATTGTGTAACATTGTGCATATGGAGACACGCATTGTACAACGCATCTTTGTTGACACCCATCTAGATGTTTAACATTGTGTATATGGAGACACGCATTGTACCACACATCTTTGTTAACACCCATCTAGATGTTTAACATTGTGTATATGGAGACACGCATTGTACCACACATCTTTGTTAACACCCATCTAGATTGTTTGGAACATTTGTACCACACATCTTTGTTATCTAGATGTTTAACATTGATATGGACACGCATTGTACCACGCATCTTTGTTCACACCGGTCAAGATGTTTAACATTGTGTATATGGAGACACGCATTGTACCATTGTGTATATGGAGACACGCATTGTACATCTTTGTTCACACCGATCAAGTTGTTTAACATTGTGTATATGGAGACACGCATTACCACGCATCTTTGTTCACACCGATCAAGTTGTTTAACTTTGTATAAGACACGCATACCACGCATCTTTAACATGGTGGATACCGATCAAGTTGTTTAACATTGTGTACATCTAGATGTTTAACATTGTTTAACATTGTGTATGGAGACATTGTACCACACATCTTGCCACAACATCCACGCATCTTTGGTAACACCCATCTAGATGTTTAACATTGTGTATATGGAGACACGCATTGTACCACGCATCTTTGGTAACACCGATCAAGTTGTTTAACATTGTGTATATGGAGACACGCTTTGTACCACGCATCTTTGTTAACACCCATCTAGATGTTTAACATTGTGTATATGGAGACACACATTGTACCACGCATCTTTGGTAACACCGATCAAGTTGTTTAACACTGTGTATATGGAGACACGCATTGTACCACACATCTTTGCTAACACCCATCTAGATGTTAACATTGTGTATATGGAGACACATTGTACCACACATCTTTGGTAACACCGATCAAGTTGTTTAACATTGTGTATATGGAGACACGCATTGTACCACACATCTTTGGTAACACCCATTGTACCACAACATTGTGTATATGGAGTCACATTGTACCATCTATCTGTTTAACCTTTGTTAACATCTAGATGTTTAACATAGTGTATATGGTACATTGTAGGCCCCAAAAACATTGAGATTCTCATGACTTATCATATCATATCAGCTGGACACATAGCAGCTGGTGACACATATCAGCTGATAAGAATTTTTTGTTTACATTGAGCTAAATAGATAGCTCACATAGCAATTGTCCATTGACACCATATTGCTTCAAGATCTGTCTTAGGCTTTTGACAAAATACGCAGAATTCATGATCGTCAAGCGATTTACCTATTTGGTGATATATTCAACCAACTCAAAGGTTTGGAATGGCCCAGCAGAAAGACAGATTGGTACTTATCTAGTAGGACAGGTCTGCCATTATCCAGATGAGAGCTGACACCTTTTCTAAACACAGTATCCAGCTCAATTTGAAGCTAGCTGATGGCATATTGAGTATAGAGATAATTCTGTTGAAACTGATACTGCGGTGCGTTTTATTAGCATTTGTAGTCTGATGGCTCGGTATTGACTTCATCAAGGATCTGTAATTTCACCCTTGTTTACGATGACATATCCTGTTTCATGCTTACAGTGCTGATCAAACCGATTGATAATCATTGGTCTTATATGACTAGAAACTTATATGACACAATTACTTAATGTCTGTTCACCGTCAGTAATGTACTCGGTATTCCCGGACCATGGATGACCAAAGTACAGTTCAGTACCGATTCAAAGTACTGTGCACGGTGTGTATAAAATACAAGCATGGTACAGCCAGATCGGTATTTAAAAAGATGTATTGTTTGTACATTGGGGCATATATTGCACGTCACTCCTTTTTCATACCTATCTAGCTAATATTGAGCATAAAAAGAGAAAAGTGTACAACTTTTCACACCCATTTAGGTTTTACCATTATATATTGGGAGAGAAGAATGTACAACACGTATTTTCTGTCTACCATTGTACATTGTTGTACAAAATGTGCATAAAGGCGCCCAACCGCTTATACCCGTGTTTATCAAATTTTGCGAGACAATCATTGTACAATATACTTCGTTCACACAGACCTAGCTGACCAATACTGTCCATACGGAGACACTATATATGAGATTGTATATTGGGAGACAATCATTGTACAATATACTTCGTTCACACAGACCTAGCTGACCAATACTGTCCATACGGAGACACTATATATGAGATTGTATATTGGGAGACAATCATTGTACAATATACTTCGTTCACACAGACCTAGCTGACCAATACTGTCCATAGGGAGACATTCCACTCTATCTGGGATTGTGTACAGGGAGACAATCATTGTACACTGCATCTTCGTTCTGTCAAATACTGTGTATATTCAGACCTTCCAGTCTATTTAGCATTGTGTATAGGGAGGCAAATATTGTACAATACATCTTTGTATTGTTTATACACAAACTCCTTCATGAAACAAATGACAATAATTGACAATGGACACGGGACGCAGACATGGAATATTCATTGTGCATTGATCGGAAAGTAAGGTGTTTTGTGTACACCTGTAAGCTGTCCAGACACAATCTAAAACCACTGATTTACCTCAAAATCATTACCACTGATTTAAATCAACCTCATTCCCTAAACCTTATCATTGATTTACCTCAACTTCATCATCACTGATTTACCTCAACTCCATCATCACTGATTTACATCAACCTCATTCCCTAAACCTCATCATCACTGATTTACCTCAACCTCATCATCACTGATACCTCATCATCCTCATTCATCATCACTGATTTACCTCAACTCCATCATCACTGATTTACATCAACCTCATTCCCTAAACCTCATCATCACTGATTTACCTCAACCTCATCATCACTGATTTACCTCAACCTCATCATCACTGATTTACCTCAACCTCATCATCACTGATTTACCTCAACCTCATCATCACTGATTTACCTCAACCTCATCACTGATTTACCTCAACCTCATCATCACTGATTTACCTCAACCTCATCATCACTGATTTACATCAACCTCATCATCACTGATTTACATCATCCTCGTAACCTTCATCATACCTAAACCTCATCATCACTGATTTACCTCAACCTCATCATCACTGATTTACCTCAACCTCATCATCACTGATTTACCTCAACCTCATCATCACTGATTTACCTCAACCTCATTCCATCAACCTCATCATCACTGATTTACCTCAACCTCATCATCAATGATTTACCTCAACCTCATTCCCTAAACCTCATCATTGATTTACCTCAACCTCATCATCACTGATTTACTTCAACCTCATCATCACTGATTTACCTGACCGCCTCCGTGGTATAGTGGTTAGAGCGTCCGCACGGAGAGCGGAAGGTCGCGGGTTCGATCCCCGAACGCGTCATACCAAAAAGACGTTAAAATATGGTACTTGTTGGTCCCTGCCTGGCGCTCGGCATTAATGGGTACAACAAGGACTGGTCGGTTCGGAGTCAGTATAATGTGTCTGAGTGGGGTATTCATGCTTCACTGCGGTATGGTATCTCAGTGGGCTAGCACTATAAAACCAGCTTAAGTCTGGGCTAGTACAAGCAGCCGCACATACACATACACATGCATGCACGTCGTCATATGAGCGAAATATTCTCAAACATGACGTAAAACCCAATTTCACCTCACCTCACCTCACTGATTTACCTCAATCCTCATTCCCTAACCTCATCACCATTGATTTACCTCAACCTCATTCCCTAAACCTCATCATCATTGATTTACCTCAACCTCATTCCCTAAATCGCATCATCACTGATTTACCTCAACCTCATCATCATTGATTTACCTCAACCTCATCCCCTAACCTCATCATCACTGATTTACCTCAACCTCATTCCCTAAACCTCATCACCATTGATTTACCTCAACCTCATTCCCTAAACCTCATCATCACTGACTTACCTCAACCTCATCATCACTGATTTACATTAACCTCATTCCCTAAACCTCATCATCATTGATTTACCTCAACCTCATTCCCTAAACCTCATCATCATTGATTTACCTCAACCTCATTCCCTAAATCGCATCATCACTGATTTACCTCAACCTCATTCCCTAACGTCATCATCACTGATTTACCTCAACCTCATTCCCTAAATCGCATCATCACTGATTTACCTCAACCTCATTCCCTAACGTCATCATCACTGATTTACATCAACCTCATCATCACTGATTTACCTCAACCTCATCATCACTGATTTACATAACCTCATTCCCTAACCTCATCATCATTGATTTACCTCAACCTCAACCTCAAACCTCATCATCCCCTAAACCTCATCATCACTGATTTACCTCAACCTCATCATTGATTAAATCCTCAACCTCATCATCACTGATTTACCTCAACCTCATTCCCTAACGTCATCATCACTGATTTACCTCAACCTCATCCCCTAAATCCTCATCATCACTGATTTACCTCAACCTCATTCCTAAACCTCATCATCACTGATTATCATCAACCTCATCATCAACCTCATTCCCTTGCCTCATCATCATTGATTTACCTCAACCTCATCATCACTGATTTACCTCAACCTCATCATCATTAACCTCAACCTC
This sequence comes from Haliotis rubra, assembly GCF_003918875.1. Taxonomy (NCBI): domain Eukaryota; kingdom Metazoa; phylum Mollusca; class Gastropoda; order Lepetellida; family Haliotidae; genus Haliotis; species Haliotis rubra. Next base: position 136,144 of record NW_025767235.1, read on the forward strand.
ATCATCATTGATTTACCTCAACCTCATCATCTTTGATTTACCTCAACCTCATCATCATCACTGATTTACTCAACATCATCCCCTAAATCCTCATCATCACTGATTTAACCAACCTCTTCAACCTCATTCCCCTAAACCCCATCATCACTGATTTACCTCAACCTCATCATCACTGATTTTCTTCAACCTCATCATCACTGATTTACATCAACCTCATCATCAATGATTTACCTCAACCTCATCGCCACTTATTTTTCACAACCTCATCCCCTCAACATTATCACCACTGATTTACCAAGACAATGTACTGTAATTTTGTGTTCAATCAGGTCCATCTCTCTATGAATAACTGAGGCCCAAAGGTGTCTCTTTTATGATCATATGAAAGGATTTGTTTGAATTTTGTCTTAGAGAAAGATATTGATTACACAGTTTTAGCGGCTATTTTCAGCCGAAGAGTTCTGGCACCAAGGGAGGGAGCTGCGGCTATTTCCATCACGTCTCGTCACACGCCGGTTCCTCTTCCCAGCTTTACTGCGCTACAAATGACATTCAGCCACACACCCACTGTGAACAGACATTGTGAAGCTATGTCTGTAAGCGCCACTGTAAACATAGCCTTTATTTAGAGAAGCAAGACATGAAACTGCGTGATCCCTCTTGAATACCGTAACCATGAAACCCATGTCCGAATTACACATACGAAAGAGCACTGTGTTAGAAAATGATACAAGTAGAGGAACCTGACACAAGACTGAATATTTCGATAGCATTATCATTTATCTCTCTCCCTCACATTTGATTTTTTCGACAGTACTGCATATCAAGCAGTGTGTTTAATCCAAAGATTCTGTGATGGGGCAATTCCGTAAACAGAACATACACTAAAACTCAAATGTATGAAAATGCGTGAAGGTCCTATTCCTATGTCATATATAATCTACGGTAATCTAATCTAATCCGCGGTACACGGGACTGTCGGCGGTGCAGTGGTGGTGGTGGAATTGGGTTTAACGTTGTGCTTGAGAATATTTCGCTCATATGACGACGTGCATGTGTGTGTATGTGCGGCTGCTTGTACTAGCCCAGACTGAAGCTGGTTTTATAGTGCTAGCCCACTGAGATACCATGCCGCAGTGAAGCATGAAAACCGCACTCAGACACATTATACTGACTCCGAGCCGACCAGTCCTTGTTGTACCCATTAATGCCATTATCCCCTTTCATACTCTCCCTTCTCTCCCCTACCCCTTTAATACACTCACTTTTCTCCCCTACCCCTTTAATACACTCACTTTTCTCCCCTACCCTTTTGTCCACTCTTCCGGTGTTCATTTCCTTGTCTACAATATCTTCCAGTGCAGGCTGTCCTTGTGCACATCCTGGTCGGTCTGGATGGGTCCATGTGTGGATTTCAGGTCATTGGGGCTCACCTTTCATTTCCATGCATTTGGGTCTTGGCGGTCCCTCCTCTGTGCATTTCATGTCCATGTGTGTCCAGTGTGTGTGTGCACCTCGTTCGTTCAAGATACTCCAGCCTGGGCCGTGGTCCATGGGTCCTGTCCGTGTCGTTAGTTCGTGTCTCTCGTCTCCTTGATCCATGGGGTCGGTTGGGATGTGGTTCCATGTGTCCATTCCAGTCGGGTCGGGTCATGTGGTCCATTGTGTGTTCTGTGTGGGGTTGTCCGTGTGTGTGTGTGTGTGTGTGGTCCTCTGTGTCCTTCCATGCTGGGGTCCTGTCTCTTTCTGTTATCTCCATGTGGTTCTCGGTCCTCCTTCCGTGTGGTCTTGGTCCATTCTGTGTGTGTCTCCATATGTCCTGTGTTGTGTGGTCCATTTTCTTTCTTCTTCTAAATGTTCTGGGTCTGGCAATTCCATGCAAGTCCTCCTTTCACCCGTGGGGCTTCCTTTGTGTGTGTTCCATCCGTGTTCCAGCCTCATTCCACCCTGGGGCTCTTGGGTGTCTATATGTCCGTTCCTCCACCACTGTGCCTCTCCACTTTTGTTCTCTTCCTTTTGTGGGCCTTCTCCTTTGTGCCTTCTCCCCTTTGTACCTTCTCTCCCTTTGGCCTTCTCTCCTTCTCTCTCCCTTTCATTTTTGATTTCTCTCCTGTGGTCACCCCTTCTCTCCCTTTGGCCTTCCTCTCCCTCTCTTTTGGCGTTCCTTCTCTCACTGCCTTGGCACGGTTCCCTTCTCTCCCCTGCCCAGCTGGCCACTCCTTCTCTCCTTGGCATCCCTTCTCTCCCCAGCTGATGGCTCCTTCTCCCTTCTCTCCCATCTCTTTTGTGCACGCCCTTCTCTCCCCTACCTTCAATCTCCCTTCTCCCCTATTCCACACTCCCTCTCTCTCCTCCATCCTTTGTGCACTCCCTCTCTCTCCTACCCTTTGTACCTTCTCTTCCTAAATCTTTTAATACTTCTCTCCCCTACCCTTTCGTGCACCCCATTCTCTCTCCCTACCCAGCTACTGCACCCCTTCTCTCCCCCTAATCTTTGTGGTTAACCCTTCTCTCCCCTACTCTTTTGTGGTGGTCCTTCTCTCACTGCCCTTTAGCACAGTTCCTTCTCTCCCCCTACCCTTTAATGCACTCCCTTCTCTCACTGCCCTTTTAGCACTCCTTCTCTCCCTACCCTTTTAATGCCCTTCCTCTCCCTACCCCTTTTATGCACTCCCTTCTCTCCCTGCCCCTTGGGAACACTCCTTCTCTCCCCTATGCTTTGAACAAAACTACCCCTCATACACGTCGGTTCTCCCAGAAGGCCACACTTGAAGGTTCTCCTTCTCTCCCTTTTAAAAACACTCCTTCTCTCCCTGCCCTTTAGGAACCTCCTTCTCTCCCCTATGCTTTGAACAAAACACCCCTCGCCACGTCGGTTCCCCAGCTACACTTGAAGCGTTCTCCTTCTCTCCCCTACCCTTTAATACACTCCCTTCTCTCCCCTATACTTTGAACAAAAACACCCCTCGCCACGTCGGTTCCCCAGCGCTACACTTGAAGCGTTCTCCTTCTCTCCCTGCCCCTTTAGAACACTCCCTTCTCTCCCCTATACTTTGAACAAAAACACCCCTCGCCACGTCGGTTCCCCAGCGCTACACTTGAAGCGTTCTCCTTCTCTCCTTCTACCCTTTAATACACTCCTTTCTCTCCCTATACTTTGAACAAAACACCCCTCGCTCACGTCAAAACGTTCCCCCAGCGCTACGCCTCCTTCTCCCTCATACTTTGAAGCGTTCTCCTTCTCTCCCCTACCCTTTAATACACTCCCTTCTCTCCCTATACTTTTGAACAAAACACCCCTCGCCACGTCGGTTCCCCAGCGCTACACTTGAAGCGTTCTCCTTCTCTCCCTGCCCTTTAGAACACTCCCTTCTCTCCCCTATACTTTGAACAAAAACACCCCTCGCCACGTCGGTTCCCCAGCGCTACACTTGAAGCGTTCTCCTTTCTCTGCCTGCCCCTTTAGAACACTCCCTTCTCTCCCCTATACTTTGAACAAAAACACCCCTCGCCACGTCGGTTCCCCAGCGCTACACTTGAAGCATTCTCCTTCTCTCCCTGCCCCTTTAGAACACTCCCTTCTCTCCCCTATACTTTGAACAAAAACACCCCTCGCCACGTCGGTTCCCCAGCGCTACACTTGAAGCGTTCTCCTTCTCTCCCTGCCCCTTTAGAACACTCCCTTCTCTCCCCTATACTTTGAACAAAACCACCCCTCGCCACGTCGGTTTCCCCAGCGCTCGGTTCTCCTTCTCTCGCTACACTTGAAGCGTCCCTTCTCTCCCTTCTTTGAACAAAACCCCCTCGCCCTTTAGAACGTTCTCCCTTCTCTCCCCTTCTATAACTTTGAACAAACACCACCCTCTCCCCTGCGTCGGTTTCCCCAGCAAAAACACCCCTACACTTGAAGCGTTCTCCTTTCTCTGCCTCAACAGCCACATTAGCATAATCTTCTACAATAATCAAAGTGGCCGCTCCGGGGATTTACATTTATTTCACTGCAACCGGCACATGAGATAAATAGAAAGTTAGAAACAGAAAGACTCTCACAACAATTCTCAAGTCCCTAATGACAAGTAAAACTGCTTGTGACCAACGGTTGCCAGATGCAGTTCGCTGTTTCGACGGGGCCGCGGGGTAGCCTAATGGTTACAGCGTTCGCCCGTCGCCCCGAAGACCCGGGTTCGGTTCCCCGCATGAGTACAATGTGAAGCCCATATTGCTGGAATATTGCTAAAAGCTAATATTGCTAAATTGCTTTCAAAAACTATACTGACTCACTCGCCCCACTTGGACACACCTTTTCGCGAACATGTTGTGATCACTGTACTTCCTGACCTGGCCCGATTTCTCGAAACAAACTTGAATTTTTACTCAAGTTTCAACTTGAGTTTGACAATTTGAAACAGCTAAGTTTCTAACTCAGTCGCATTTCTAAAACCAAAAGGACAAAATAACTCATGTAACCTATCTACCTAACTCAAATTGTCTACTAAATTTGAGTTATATACCCATTTCAGTAAATTCTGGGAAATGTATTTTCTTGCTCTTGCTCAAATTTGAGTGAAAACTGTAACTTAAGAATAATGACAATTGTCATGGATATACAACTTGTTTTATTCTGTGGAGGCGGCGTTTCGATATAGATTCTAATGTCGTTGTCAAGCAAGTGATGAGTTAAGAAACTATAACTTAAGTTAAACCTCAGACAGAAAAGTTTGTTTCGAGAAATCGGAGCCTGATCATCATGATGTTATCGGCATTGTACAATCCACTCTGCTTTAATACAATATTATCAATAGTACGGAATGTGTTGTATTTAGAAACGGTAGATTACATTCATGCAGATATACTGGCGAACTGTTATTTACCTTTTGAAACATAATTTCACTTTTGAATTTACCTTTCGATGTTAGTGTGCTTAACCCATTAGAGTGGAAACTGAAGTTTCAATGTGCTTGCGATGTATGAAGATGAATCAAACAATGAATGCACACTTTGTCATTCCACAAACTATTTTGCTGAAAAACGGGTTCGAAGGACTGTTAATTTGAGAACCAAGGGGATAACACGACGCATAGCAAATTAAAACTTACGTAAATGAGCGAACAAAAACAAGTCAAATCTCCCATCGGAAATTGTAATCAGGTTGGTATTAGCGGTTCACTCTGTCCTCGGCCAAACCGTTTACTTTGGCAGCGAAGCTGGCAAAATCCCCGAAGAGTTTACAAATAAATAAGGTGATGAGTTTTTTCTTAAAACTGAAAGAAGCACAGGCGAAAAGCTGGGATGGTGGCGACTGTGCGACCATCGATTATATCCACCAGGGAATACTAGCGGAATCGTGTCGGAAATGTTCTGTAGGTGGTCTAATGAAGACAAACGGCTCTGTTATCTTGTGTCAGAGCCAGCAGTGAGGGAGCTACTGCAAGCACTGATTGGAACTTAACCCACACATCCTATAGCCTATAACTAACGCCACCCTTATATTTCACCGTTATTCATTTCAACTCGTGGAAGCATACAATATATAAATAAATGCAGGAAAACACTTCCAATAAAGTCATACGAATTTATCATGCGTGTGTGTGTTTATAAATCACCATCAAATAATGATGACACCAGGTGTCCGCGAAATGAGAGTAGAACTTGCACTTCCTGTGGCACTGACACATGCAAAGGCCAGTCAATATTTCACCTGATATTGATATTGACGGATAATCCGCATAATTCATTTCGATATATTTGTATTATCGACGGTAATCCACATCACTGATCTCGGTATTTTTGTAATATCGACGGATAATCCACGTGCATTGATTTTGATATTTTTGTAACATTGACGGGTAATCCACACCACTGATTTCGATATTTTTGAAGTTTTTAAAAGGCATTTAGAAATTGGACGAACATGAATACATGACACGTTTTATGGATAACAACTTCTTTGAATTCACCCGATGAAGGAGCAAGAATTAGCCCTGAAACATCGCGTAAAAAATATAAAAGAAGTTGTTATCCATAATACGTGTCATGTATTCATGTTCGATATTTTTTGTAATATTGACGGATTATCCTCATTCATTGATTTCGATATATTTGTAATATTTACGGATGATCCAGATCATTGATCTCGATATATTTGTAATATTTACGGATGATCCAGATCATAAATCTCGATATATTTGTAATGTGGACGAATATACCACATCATTGATCACGCTACACTTGTATCAAAACATCACTGATTTTGATATATTTGTATGATATAAACTAGCGCTCAAAAGAAACAATGCAAATGTACACAATTTCATTTCATACAAGGACAAGTGGTATCATAGCCTCAACTTTTACACAGATCAACAAGGCGTTTGTTTATGGACAATGTCATCAAATGTTGAATCTATAGTGATTGTGATCACCACTGGCTTCAATACACGCCAAAACTCGTCAACGTATTGATGACGTGAGACGACGAATGACGTTAGGCGTGAACCGTTGCTGTTCCTGTAGGAGACATTGTTCCAGTTGTTGAGAGGTGACAGGTGGCGCAAGTACTCTTTTGATTTGTCAATCCACGTAGCCTCGTAAGTGTTCTATCGGATTCATGTCGGGAGAACATGTTGGCCACGGCAAAACAACGAGGTAAGCATTATGCAGAAAGTCGTTTGTCCATCTTGCTGTACGAGGCCTTGCGTTATCGTGTTGGAAGACAATGCCACTTGGTTGTTGATGGATAAATGACAACACATCTGATCTTAAAACTTCATCCCCGTATCTTCGAGCCTTCAGTTTACCATGAATAATCAAAAGTCTCGTTTTGAGATGGCCGCAGATCCCTCCCCACACCATCAGGCTATAGGCTCCAAACGGTCGGGCTTGCTGAACGCAATTCGGCGCTAAATGTTCACCTAGTCGTCTGTAAACACGAAGCTGGTCGTCATTACAGTACTGGCAAAACCTACTCTCGTTAGTGAACATCACACGTCGCCAATCACGCATCAGCCAACGTCGAACTCTCCTCTCCCATGTCAATCGACGACGTCCGTTTTGAAGAGGCAGATGCGCTCCGCGGTAGGGTCAGCGTGCTCGAATATCATGTTCACTTACAGTCTGTTTGACTAGAAGCCGTGAAGATCCGGGTTAGAATTGATCGTTAGTGATTGAGTGAGTGAGTTTAGTTTTATGCCCCACTCAGCAATATTCCACCTATATGGCGGCGATCTGTAAATAATCGAGTCTTGACCAGACAAGTCACTGATCAACAGCATGAGCATCGATCTGCGCAATTGGGAACCGATGGCATGTTACTGAAGATCGATATTCTAACCCGTACCTTCACGGGTCTGATCTTCAGTAACCCATGCTTGTCGTAAGAGGCGACTAACGAGATCGGGTGGTCAGGCTCGCTGACTTAGTCGACACATGTCATCGTATCCCAATTGCGTAGATCGATGTTCATGCGGTTGATCCCTGGGTTGTTTGGTCCAGACTCGACTATTTACAGACCGCCGCCACATAGCTGGAATATTCGTGAGTGCGGCGTAAAACTAAACTCACTCACTCACTTGCTGTTTGACTAGAACATTTTATTAACTACCTTTCTAAACTGATATATTAAGCAATTCATGGGGACACTTTCTAGTCAAACAGACTGTAGTCGCCGGTACAGTGTATGTAGACTGAAACGGTGTGTTAGTGCCGTCACTGAGGTGTCTTCGTTACAAAATGATTTCTCAGATGAACTGTCCGGTTGTGGCGATCATCACCGGGCGTTGTCACAAGTGGTCGACCACTCCTAGGCCTGTCTGACGTATTGCCTGTTGGTCTAATGACAGTTGCTCGGGTACATACGAAGATTCTGGCAATGGTGGTGTGCTCAGATCCTTGTTTGCCTCAAACGTGGCATATTTTTGGTGTTCTTTTTACGTCTTTATTCCTCAGAAGTCGCGTAGGCTATTTTATACCGTCGGTATGCTCGTGCATTTCGTGTTACATCAGATAAAGTCGTTTTGGATTTTTTGCGACGTTTAGGCGATTGGTTAGCTTGTTTCGCCGTGTGTTCCCGGAAAGGATGGGTCTGTACGTGTGTTCCCGGAAAGGATGGGTCTGTACGTGTGTTCCCGGAAAGGATGGGCCTGTACGTGTGTTCCCGGAAAGGATGGGTCTGTACGTGTGTTCCCGGAAAGGATGGGTCTGTACGTGTGGGACATGGCTCAGTATGGTTTTATCATTTCATTTATATTTTTGTGATTTTTAATGCAATATTGTGCAGTGTATAATTTGTTTTGAGCACTAGTTTATTTGTATTCAACATCACTGATTTTTATATATTTGTAACAATGACGAATAATCCACACCCGTTGATCTCGATGTATTTGTTATCTTGACAGATATTCCACATCATTCATTCCGATAAATTTGTAACGTTGGCGTATATATCAACATCATTGAATCCGACAGACTTGAAACATTCAAGGCTCCGCTAAATGGCAGACATTGACGTTATTCATTACCTCCAATCTAATTGACTTAATAAGAGCCTCTGCCTCACGCCCGAGGAGTGAAATGTACATCACAGAAATTAATTTTGTGCCTCAGGTGGCATTTATCGATGGGGTTGCTGAGAAATGATTTGTCGATTAAAATGCAAATACCGTCCCACGGGGCTGTCAGCATTGACAGCCACTACGGTTGCTACGGACGTCAGTAGATGCCATAGATCAGTTGATTGCCGCAGTTTTCACGGAAATAGATCTTTGGTATTTGGCACTCGTGTGTGCGTGTAATTAATTAATCACAAGGATCACACAATTCATTTGATGCGAAACATAGCAAGCCGTGTCGGCACATGGGTTCCACGATTAAACATTGTGATTACACATCACCTACTTTCCAACGGCGGTAAGTAACAATTCTCACTCCGCAAAGGCGGTCGTCACTCATAGTACTTACTATGTAAGGGTTGTCGTCAAACATAGTACTTACCCTCTACAGGTGGTCGTTTGTCATAATACTTACCCTCTACAGGTGGACGTCTGTCATAGTACTTACCCGCTACAGGTTGTCGTCTGTCATAGTACTTACCCTCTATATGTTGTCGTCTGTCATTGTACTTACCCTCTACAGGTGGACGTCTGTCATAGTACTTACCCGCTACAGGTGGACGTCTGTCATAGTACTTACCCTCTATAGGTGGACGTCTGTCATAGTACTTACCCTCTATAGGTGGACGTCTGTCATAGTACTTACCCTCTATAGGTGGTCGTTTGTCATAGTACTTACCATCTAAAGGTGATCGTCTGTCATAGTACTTACCTCCACAGATGGCCGTCTGTCATAAAACTTACCGTCTAAAGGTGGTTGTCTGTCATAGTACTTACCCTCTAAAGGTGGACGTTTGTCATAGTACTTACCCTCTACAAGTGGTTGTCTATCATAGTACTTACCGTCTAAAGGTGGTTGTCTGTCATTGTACTTACCCTCTACAGGTGGACGTCTGTCATAGTACTTACCCTCCATAGGTGGACGTCTGTCATAGTACTTACCCTGGGTAGGTGGTCCCTCTATATGTTGTCGTCTGCCATAGTAACTTACCCTCTACAGGTGGACGTCTGTCATAGTACTTACCCTCTACAGGTGGTTGTCTGTCATGGTACTTACCCTCTACAGGTGGTTGTCTGTCATAGTTCTTACCCTCTACAGGTTGTCGTCTGTCATAGTACTTACCCTCTACAGGTGGACGTCTGTCATGGTACTGACCCTGTACAGGTGGTTGTCAGTCATAGTACCCTACCCTCTACAGGTGGTTCGTCTGTCATAGTAAGTTACCCTCTACAGGTGGACGTCTGCTATAGTGGTACCCCTCTACAGGTGGACGTCTGCTATAGTTAAGTACCCTCTACAGGTGGACGTCTGTCATATCCCTCTATAGGTGGTTGTCTGTCATTGTACTTCCCTCTACAAGTGGTATAGTACCCCTCTACAGGTGGACGTCTGTCATAGTACTTACCCTCTATAGGTTGTCGTCTGTCATTGTACTTACCCTCTACAAGTGGCTTTCTGTCATAGTACTTACCTTCTGTAGGAGGCCAACTGCCATAGTACTTACCCTCTACAAGTGGTTGTCTGTCATAGTACTTACCCTCTACAGGTGGACGTCTGTCATAGTACTGACCCTCTACAGGTTGTCGTCTGTCATTGTACTTACCCTCTTCAAGTGGTTGTCTGTCATAGTACTTACCCTCTACAGGTGGTTGTCTGTCATAGTACTTACCCTCTACAGGTGGACGTCTGTCATAGTTCTTACCCTCTATAGGTGGTCGTCTGTCATAGTACTTACCCTCTACAGGTGGACGTCTGTCATAGTACTTACCCTCTACAGGTGGCTTTCTGTCATGATACTTACCCTCTACAGGTGGCTTTCTGTCATGATACTTACCCTCTACAGGTGGACGTCTGTCATAGTACTTACCCTCTATAGGTTGTCGTCTGTCATAGTACTTACCGTCTAAAGGTGGTTGTCTGTCATAGTACTTACCCTCTATAGGTGGTTGTCTGTCATAGTACTTACCCGCTATAGGTTTCTGTCGTCCCTCTACAGGTGGACGTCTGTCATAGTACTTACCCTCTACAGGTGGACGTCTGTCATAGTACTTACCCTCTATAGGTGGTTGTCTGTCATAGTACTTACCCTCTATAGGTGGTTGTCAGTCATAGTACTTACCCTGTACAGGTGGTTGTCAGTCATAGTACTTACCCTCTACAGGTGGTTGTCAGTCATAGTACTTACCGTCTAAAGGAGGTTGTCTGTCATAGTGCTTACCGTCTAAAGGTGGTTGTCTCTCATTGTACTTACCCTCTACAGGTGGTTGTCTGTCATAGTACTTACCCTCTACGGGTGGACGTCTGTCATAGTACATCCCTCTACAGGTGGACGTCTGTCATAGTACTTACCCTCTACAGGTGGACGTCTGCTATAGTAAGTACCCTCTACAGGTGGTTGTCTGTCATAGTTCGTACCCTGTACAGGTGGTTGTCTGTCATAGTACTTACCCTCTACAGGTTGTCGTCTGTCATGGTACTTACCCTCTACAGGTGGTCGTCTGCCATAGTAACTTACCCTCTACAGGTGGACGTCTGCTATAGTACTTACCCTGTACAGGTGGTTGTCAGTCATAGTACTTACCCTCTACAGGTGGTCGTCTGCCATAGTAACTTACCCTCTACAGGTGGACGTCTGCTATAGTACTTACCCTGTACAGGTGGTTGTCAGTCATAGTACTTACCCTCTACAAGTGGTTGTCTGTCATAGTTCGTACCCTCTACAGGTTGTCGTCTGTCATAGTACTTACCCTCTACAGGTTGTCGTCTGTCATGGTACTGACCCTGTACAGGTGGTTGTCAGTCATAGTACTTACCCTCTACAGGTGGACGTCTGCTATAGTAAGTACCCTCTACAGGTGGACGTCTGCTATAGTAAGTACCCTCTACAGGTGGTTGTCTGTCATAGTTCGTACCCTCTACAGGTGGACGTCTGTCATAGTACTTACCCTCTATAGGTTGTCGTCTGTCATTGTACTTACCCTCTACAAGTGGCTTTCTGTCATAGTACTTACCCTCTACAAGTGGTTGTCTGTCATAGTACTTACCCTCTATAGGTTGTCGTCTGTCATTGTACTTACCCTCTACAAGTGGCTTTCTGTCATAGTACTTACCCTCTACAAGTGGCTTTCTGTCATAGTACTTACCTTCTGTAGGAGGCCAACTGCCATAGTACTTACCCTCTACAAGTGGTTGTCTGTCATAGTACTTACCCTCTACAGGTGGACGTCTGTCATAGTACTGACCCTCTACAGGTGGTCGTCTGTCATTGTACTTACCCTCTACAGGTGGTTGTCTGTCATAGTACTTACCCTCTACAGGTGGACGTCTGTCATAGTTCTTACCCTCTATAGGTGGTCGTCTGTCATAGTACTTACCCTCTACAGGTGGACGTCTGTCATAGTACTTACCCTCTACAGGTGGCTTTCTGTCATGATACTTACCCTCTACAGGTGGCTTTCTGTCATGATACTTACCCTCTACAGGTGGACGTCTGTCATAGTACTTACCCTCTATAGGTTGTCGTCTGTCATAGTACTTACCGTCTAAAGGTGGTTGTCTGTCATAGTACTTACCCTCTATAGGTGGTTGTCTGTCATAGTACTTACCCGCTATAGGTTCTCGTCTGTCATAGTACTTACCCTCTACAGGTGGACGTCTGTCATAGTACTTACCCTCTATAGGTTCTCGTCTGTCATAGTACTTACCCTCTATAGGTGGTTGTCTGTCATAGTACTTACCCTCTATAGGTGGTTGTCTGTCATAGTACTTACCCTCTACAGGTTGGTCGTCTGTCATGAGTACTTACCCTCTACAGGTGGTTGTCTGTCATAGTACGTACCCTCTACAGGTGGACGTCTGTCATAGTACTTACCTTCTATAGGAGGCCATCTGTCATAGTACTTACCCTCTACAGGTGGACGTCTGTCATAGTACTTACCCTCTACAGGTGGCTTTCTGTCATAGTACTTACCCTCTATAGGTGGACGTCTGTCATAGTACTTACCCTCTAAAGGTGGACGTCTGTCATAGTACTTACCCTCTACAGGTGGACGTCTGTCATAGTACTTACCCTCTACAGGTGGACGTCTGTCATAGTACTTACCCTCTACAGGTGGACGTCTGTCATAGTACTTACCCTCTAAAGGTGGACGTCTGTCATAGTACTTACCCTCTATAGGTGGTTGTCTGTCATAGTACTTACCCTCTAAAGATGGACGTCTGTCATAGTACTTACCCTCTACAGGTGGACGTCTGTCATAGTACTTACCCTCTACAGGTTGTCGTCTGTCATAGTTCAGACCCTCTACAGGTGGTCGTCTGTCATTGTACTTACCCTCTAAAGGTGGACGTCTGTCATAGTACTTACCCTCTACAGGTGGACGTCTGTCATGGTACTTACCCTCTAAAGGTTGTCGTCTGTCATAGTACTTACCCTCTAAAGGTGGACGTCTGTCATAGTACTTACCCTCTATAGGTGGTTGTCTGTCATAGTACTTACCCTCTAAAGGTGGACGTCTGTCATAGTACTTACCCTCTACAGGTGGACGTCTGTCATAGTACTTACCCTCTACAGGTTGTCGTCTGCCATAGTTCTTACCCTCTACAGGTGGTCGTCTGTCATTGTACTTACCCGCTACAGGTGGTTGTCTGTCATAGTTCTTACCTTCTGTAGGAGGCCATCTGTCATGGTACTTACCCTCTACAAGTGGTTGTCTGTCATAGTACTTACCCTCTACAGGTGGACGTCTGTCATAGTACTTACCCTCTACAGGTTGTCGTCTGTCATTGTACTTACCCTCTACAGGTGGCTTTCTGTCATAGTACTTACCTTCTGTAGGAGGCCATCTGCCATAGTACTTACCCTCTACAAGTGGTTGTCTGTCATAGTACTTACCCTCTACAGGTTGTCGTCTGTCATTGTACTTACTCTCTACAAGTGGTTGTCTGTCATAGTACTTACCCTCTACAGGTGGTTGTGTGTCATAGTACTTACCCTCTATAGGTGGACGTCTGTCATAGTACTTACCCTCTATAGGTGGTTGTCTGTCATAGTACTTATCCTGTACAGGTGGTTGATGGTGATAGTACTTACCCTCAAAAGGTGGCCATCTGCCATAGTACTTACCCTGTACAGGTGGTCCTCAGTCAAAAATAATCATACAAACAAACATTATTGTGACATAATGGCTATATATACAGCTTGTTTAGCTTGACCTGATCAAGTGAATACTAGTGCATTGCGTAACCGTGTCACAACTGGTTGGGTCTGTTATTGTGAAGGGGTGCACCTTTGTCAGATGATTGGAGTAAACGAGTGGACTGATTGATGTGGCCATGTTGAAAATTTGGAAAGCGACTATTGGGACAGAAATATTGCAGTTGAACATGAAATAGAAAAAGTGATAATTGAAGTGTTGTTTTCCGGGACAAGTTCTGTAACGAATCTATGTATGCATGCTTCGCACGAACGCAACAGTAATAACATTCTCTGCACCCCTATTTAATGAAGATAACCCGATCTGTCGTTTGTGCCATTTGACCTTCCGGGTCATGCATATGTAGGGTCTACTCCCATTTGTGAGAACTCCCAGTTGTGAGACTCCCAGTTATGAGACAGTGGAGTAGGTAATTAACAACGAAAACACACCATACTCCCCTGTCTGATAGAATGGATTCACCCTAGCTAATTACTGATTTGCTATGTAACTGAATCTTGTGGAGGTAACTAAATGAAACTTTATAAGATAAATTGATTAACATACTCAGGTAAATGTCTTTAATAATTAAACACTTTGTGTAGGTAACTTCGTGATCAAAGAGAAATTAATTTACCTACTCAGATTTACTCCGTCTCCGAAACTACAAGCTATAGTTTAAGAAATAACTCTGAAATTTACAGTCGAAATGCCCCTTATGCTAAACCCTTTCTACCCGACACAATAAATTTATGGAATGCCCTACCAAATTCCAAAGAGTCATGAAGTCTCAAAGAATTTTAAAACCTAACTACAAAAACCGAAAACAAGATTTTTATTGATCTTAATGATGGCTCTTGTTTTTGTCAAATCGTTCACTGCTGCCTCAGGCTCGGATGTAGCGACCCAAACGCCGATAAGTATAACAGACATTTAATAGACAGTGCATGTTGCTCTTGTAGATATCAACTACCCGTTATAACCTGGATAATATTTTGAACGGAAACAAAGAATTCACTCCTTGTGTACACCAGAAAATAGTTGAATCCGTCCACGATTATATCATCAAGACACAACCTTCATATTTTCACAGGGAAATACTGAAATTAACTCAACAACCTTCTCGTGATTGATTTATATTCCTACAATAGCTTGTTAGACACACACAACTGTAAGTCTCTAATTATGAATACTTAGAAAATAGTTGTATTTGATGTAATCTGTTCTCACAAATGGGAGGACACCATATGTAGAGTAGCTCAGGTCAGCTGAACAAGCTGTAGGTTAAAATAATAGACGTTGCGATATTCTGTCTATATGTATATATATCACAAGACACAAGCCACGTTGACTACACTGGTGCACTCTGACTACACCGACTACAAATGTTGCAGCTAAATATGTGTGGCGCTGTTCTTCTACACTGACTGATGTTTCCTTTGGTCTCGAGCAAAAGAAATCCCACCGCCCTGCTGAATATTAAATGACCAGCTACTATCGTTTTCGAGTTGGCACTGTTCTTAACCTGACACAAAATCTTCTACGTTTCATGCCTCAAGAATGACAGTCGAGGAACGCCTCCGTAAGTCAAAAAGACAAAAAGTGACTTTATATGAATCATAAAGATGGTTTGTCTTTACCTTAAGACGAAGGTCGTCGGCAATAGAATGCGTCGCATCTTTGGCGGGCGTTTCTGTACATCTTCTTTGTTATAGTTTTTTGGGTACAGAATGGTTTTGAAATTATGATGGAATCTTCCTTATAGTTACCTATTTGACACCAATACACTACATACTTATTAGTTTGGACTGGTATAACTAAATAATGTGTTCAGGAGAATGTTATCCGTACAGGTTCAAGTTACCCAAACTTAGCATGTTCCTTGTTCTAATGATTATGAAAGTGTAAATGAAGCAAGAAGGTAAGTGGCGAGGAAGTGGTACGCAGTAAAGGTTGATTAGGGTCTCTGTCGTAAATGTTACATTTTAGGATTTCGAGCATAAATGTCATAACAGAGGGACAGTCATGACAAAAGTCAACACGTCTATGTGGAACCTATTAGAAGGCATGATGGTCGATTCATTTGCATAATTATCCCCTATCTGAATGTAGTTTACTGGGTATTGATCGGTTACACTATCATATAATGGTCATAAATTCATAACCGAACACAAAACCCTGCTACTTGTTTACTGAAAATTATTGTTTAATATTGGTATATCTTAACCATCTTACGATATGGCATCAAGGAAAATACAGTAATATAATTTATTAGAATTATGCTCTTTGAAGAGTAAATATCGCCAATCTTTTTCTCTCTGATCACATCTCGGGAAACTTGTGCCAGAATCCAAAGTCAGGATTTGTGTAAGCAGGGAATCCTTGACCAGAGGTGTCGGTATTTCAAAGAGAATAGAAAAAGAGCATTGACTAACTTCACATCACTGTGGTAATTTGATTCATTTCCTAATGATCTAGGGAAACGTACGGGTTTTTTTATAGCGGTATTCGTACTCAAAGACACTGACTAGCGAATCAATTCTATCTTTATCTCAACACATCTACAAAGCTTCAACTAAATGCCCGTTACACCATCTCTCACTGTCGCGACCTTAACAACGACCCCGCTCGAAGATGTGGCTTAATTCATTATCGCTGTATGGAGCTGATGATGTTCGATGCTGCAAAGTAAGGCAGGAATTCTATTTCTAGTAACTTCAAGATATTTGTATTAACATGCTTTGTCATAGTACTTACCCTCTACCGGTGGTCGTTTGTCATAGTACTTACCCTCTACAGGTGGTCATTTGTCATAGTACTTACCCTCTACAGGTGGTCGTTTGTCATAATACTTACCGTCTACAGGTGATCGTCTGTCATAGTACTTCCCTCCACAGATGGTCGTCTGTCATAATACTTACCGTCTATAGGTGGTCGTCTGTCATAGTACTTACCCTCTACAGTTGATCGTCTGTCATACTACTTACCCTCTAAAGGTGGTCGTCTGTCATAGTACTTCCCTCCACAGATGGTCGTCTGTCATAATACTTACCGTCTATAGGTTGACATCTGTCATAATACTTACCGTCTAAAGGTGGTCGTTTGTCATAATACTTACCGTCTAAAGGTGGACGTCTGTCATAGTACTTACCGTCTAAAGGTGATCGTCTGTCATAGTACTTACCTCCACACATGGTCGTCTGTCATAATACTTACCGTCTAAAGGTGGTCGTTTGTCATAATACTAACCGTCTAAAGGTGGTCCTCTGTCATAATACTTACCGTCTAAAGGTGATCGTCTGTCATAGTACTTACCTCCACACATGGTCGTCTGTCATAATACCTACCCTCTACAGGTGGTCGTTTGGTCAATGATTTGATTTCAGATTTTTAATGTATATTGCCTTTAAACCTGCTACTGGCAATTTGACTCGATTGAGGATGAGATTGCGCTAACACTGAAAGAGGCGTCTGAACTCGGAAATACGTCATTTTGTGAGCAGTTAAAATGTTTGCTGTCATGGCGTCCTGCCAGAGGTTCGAACCTTATATTCGACACGATCATAACCCTTGGTTTGTTTCACCATAGTGATAAACATCCAACACATGTGTAAATTCAGGCTTCTTCCACCATCAGTGGTATGACATGACTGAAACGCTAAATTATAGTTGAAATCTTCGTACTATCTCTAGTGGGGCGAGTGTTTGGTGAGCCAGGAAAAGCGTGGGTGAGTCAGGAAAAGTGTGGGTGAGACAGAAATAGTGTGGGTGAGTAAGGAAGAGCGTGGGTGAGTCAAGAAGAGTGTGGGTGAGCCAGGAAGAGTGTGAGTGAGTCAGGAAGAGTGTGGGTGAACCAGGAAGAGTGTGAGTGAGTCAGGAAGAGCGTTGGTCAATCAGTCCGAGTATGGGTGAGTCAGTTCGATTGAAAGCGAGTGTGGTTGAATCAGGAAGAGTATGGGTGAGTCACCCCGATTATCGGTGTGTCAAGAAGTGAGTGGGTGAGTCAGGAAGAGCGTGGTTGTATCAGGCAGAGTGAGGTTGAGTCTTGATGTCATGTTACGGAAACGTGGGATGAGAAACATTTCAGTAATGAAGCAATTACATTGTGACCTAAATGGGATGAATCCTGTCCGCGGAGCTTCTTAAACAAGGACTATCTTCTCACTAAATGATTTAGTCCTTTACAGTGAAGGCTATCGCACACGACCTCTTGCTGGAGTGATGATCAGACATACGTAAGTTTCGTAAGGTTTGTAAAAGGTTTTGCAGGATCATGGAGGACTCTAAGCTTAAGTATCTGATGTATTCCCAGCGAATGACAATCTGACTGCAGAAGCTCTAAAGTTCTTTGCCACACTTCGAGCTTTTTAATGGGTAAATCTCTGTCAGCATAATGCTATTATACTGGCGGATTCCATGCAAGCGAGTCAGTTAAAGCTGGATCAAGAGGAGATATAGTCAATGAAATATTGCCTTCTAGACCTACAACAATAGGGATCAATTCAAGATCATAGCTAAAATTCTAATTTGAGGTGTCAAGGAGACGTTTCCTAAACAGGCTAAGTCGTCCGTAATATACACGTCTCATTGATATCTTAGTGGTTCGTCCTTTTATAAGAGGATAGTTTGTAATAAAAGAATATTTGTGGCTCGCCTAAAGTGATTTTCACTCGACAAATTTTCAATCTGCAGATTATTTTTATCGTTTAAAACTATTATAGGTAAGTGTAACTTACTTCATAGCATTTACCTGGGCAAGACAAAATAAGGAAAACGCTTAAAAGGTGCAGTTTTAGAAACACGTTAAATTTGTTCTCAAAGTTCCGAGAATCAAAAATCGTTGAAATCCACAAGAGCACATTTGGAATTTGTTCCAAGAAATTACAACATAATCAAAATTACAAATATATGTTATCTGTGTCATGCCCATTTAAGATTATTATCGATTATGAATCTAAGAACTTCGCTCGGATCGTTTATTGATCCGCTCTGTAAAGCTCTCAGCTGTTTTATCAATGCTTTGAGCAGGATAGTTACTATTTTCTTTTCTTTTTTGTCTTGATTTGATTGATAAGCTTGATTTCTTTTCTTCCTTTTTTTCCTTTTTCAATGTGCTCCGATCGCACAATTTCTATAGACAGCGAGGTGGAATCGGACTTACTGTATATCTGCTAGAAACATAAAAGGCAGCTGTTTAACATATGCAATTAGACATTTAAATGTGTGTCAGTTTTAATAAGCATAGTCAGCGAGAACACATATCACACATGTTTTTCATAAATGGAATGGTTTTTTTCCTTATAATGGATCAATATACAGTATAAACCTGATAAGTAAAATTTCAAGGGACTCGCCAAAATTGTTTACTTATCAGGTATTTTACTTATCTAAACTTATCAAAACCAGGAAATGACAGCAGAACAACAGACAACATTTGTAAGTAATATGACATGTTTTATTCCCTAACATTTCATTGCGTTAAGTAATACATTTATAATACAAAGTAATAAAAATCAAACATAATGAAACAAAATATTTTAGCCTAACAGTCTAACATTTTACTCCACAAAAGATGTCATGAGGGATTGTCTCTTTGTGAAACATTTCTTCATTTCCTTTTCTGTTACATAGTTGGCCACCATGTTGTATCCTGTCATTACACTGTCTCCATCGTCTTGTGATATCACATAACGCCTGACGATTTCTAGGGCTGCTGTTGTGGCATCAAGAGTAGGTGGTAGAGGAGGGGGCACATCGTCTTCATCTTCGTCGTCACTGAGAAGCTGGGTCCTGGTCCTGGAATCAATAATGTTCTGGACGATGTCTTGCTCACTGGCAGGGCAGCTGGTTACTAAGTCATCATCTACACTGGCATACTGCGCAAGAGTGATGTTGTTAACAACTAGGGTGGCAAGGGGCACATCATCCTCAGGGTCGCTGTCATCATCGTCTTGGGTGTTGGTCTGGTCTGAGATCTTGAAGCCTGCATGCAAGTAGCACTTGTTGATTGTCTGGGGTTGGACGCAGTCCCAAGCCTGTCGTAAATGCTGCATGGCATCAAGGACTGTTATGCTTACAGACTCCTTCTTGTCAATGGCCTTGATGAACTTGGTCATCAGCTGCTTTCTGTAGTGGACCTTTAAGTTGTTGATGACGCCTTGGTCCATCGGCTGAGTCTTGGATGTTGTGTTTGGAGGCAAAAACACAAGTCTGATGGCCTTCAGATTGTCTACATCAGGATGGGCTGGACAGTTGTCAACAATAAGCACAATTCGTCGCCGCTTCCTGTGCATTTTTTCGTCCAACTTAAGTAGCCAATCTTGGAACGTTTGATGTCATCCACGCATTTTTATTTGCAGTGTACTCTGTGGGAAGAGACATAACATTCTTGAAACAGTGAGGATTCATTGCTTTGCCTATTACAAGAAGTGGAAGTTTTTCTGTGCCTGTCATATTGGCTGCGACCATGCATGTCAACCTTTCTTTGCTACGTTTTCCACCGTGACAATGAGTGCCTTTAAAGTCCAAAGTTTTGTCAGGCAACATTTTATAGAAGATCCCAGTCTCATCTGCATTAAAAATGTCATTGTCATCATATTCTTTAAGCAGAGAATAAAGAGTTTTGTGCCAAGTTTTCATGCTGTCAGATTCTAAATCAACAGAATTTTCTTCACCACAAACTTATAAGAAATTAAAAATGGTGTGGAGAGTTGCCAGCGGCTAATTTGATAGAACTAAACTGATTTTGAAACGGAACGCTTCATCTTGAGTTTAGAAGAATGAAATGTATATCCAGTTGGTACCAGATGAAAGAGGAGTCGATACATGCAACACTTTCAGAAATAATTTCAATATTTTTTTCTTCATTGATAGGTTTACATTAGACCAAAGTTTAATTACTGTCAACAAGAGCACGTATTTTCCCAAATTTCCAAAAAAAGATCAATTTCCACATATATTGAATGCATGCAGCTGTCCAATATTTTATTCCCCGGTTTGAAAAACGGGGGAATTAGTGTTCAGCATGTCCGTCCGTCGATGCAGAACTCCTAAACTGTCAACTATTTCCTGTTGAAACTCACGATACACACATTAGTCTGATTTTTCATTTCGTGTTTGTATTTGCTTTCATGACGACAAGTATTCTATGAAAATGAGATTAGTATTTTTTTCAAAAACTCAAACACCGTTGAATATATCTTGTTTAACTTGATGTACAGATCGGTTTCAGGTTACACAAAATCAAATGTTTTCCCATAGACCTCAATAGTAACGTTATATGTTCTTAAAAATAACCAGGACGCTTCAAGTCATTACATGTACATATGGCCTTAGAGCTGCAATTAAAAGACAATTTGTTGACCAGGTTAATCAATTCCTTTTCCAAGTACAGGAAGCTGAAGATGCCAACCCTAGTTCCGCACCAAATGTCACCTACTCGAAAATATATGTGCACACATTAAACATAAGTCATCGTGTTTAAAAAAGGCAGCACTAGATATTAAAAAATGAGGTCAGTTTTAATTACTGGGTGGGAGTACATTTAAAACACATAAATATTTTATACAATATCATCCAATCACATCTGTCACATGCCTTCATCCGAACTGAAGTTTACTTACGAGTAGGGAGCAACTGATTTTTATTTAGTGCTGTAGAACCTTCATGGTATAAACGTGTCTTTTGATGCTTTTTATCTTTTTTATTTATTTTTTTATTTTAATTCAGTTGCTTTTGTTTTATATTGTTTCCATGAAGACAAATTGGACTTCACTGAAAATGAGGGCAGTGCCCTTTTCAGAAAAAGTCCAAAACCGTTGCATCTCTAGTTGCATCACCTGTGTAGAGATGGGCCTGGTGGTGAACTGGTGCCGTTCATTTTTGGGGATTTGGAAAAGTACTTAAGGCATTATTTTTCTCCTCACTGAACTGCAGATATCAAATAATAATGAAACAAAAATGGGGTATAAGAAGCCATACTTTATTTATATATTGAACCAGAACAAGGTGATATCTTGTCTCCTCAAGACTCTTCTTGTTTAATTGTGGATATGATGTCTGGTATGAAAACCTACCCATCTGTGTGTGGTTCCTTGACCAACGGTTCTATGGTGATGCAGTAGGCGTTAGTTATTATCTGTATTTGCCGTCGTATCTGTTAAATATTTTATGATTGCTGCAGTAATAATTTGGAAGCCTACAAGTATCGGTAATAGTATGTGATATTGATAGGTCGTCCTGACATGTCATGTGGGAGAAAAATATCTTCGACTCAATTATAGATAAAACGGATTACGTATTTGCCATAAACCTGGAAGTAATCTATTACATACCGTTTGTTTATTTCAATGTGAGGGACTGAACCCTTTCCACGATCACAGGATCTCTCACGAGTGTACTATAGATCTCTCACGAGTGTACTATAGATGAGCATTTGTTTTTCAATTTCTATACAATGGTGATAATAACAGCCTTTCATTGAATTTGAACGATGAATAACCTCAACATTGGATCGAACCATTAGATTAAAATCAATCTGCTAGTCAGTAATGTTTGTTTCGTTATTACGAATTGATTTTGTGTTTTATTGCTATATTGCAGAGCGTCATATTTCACGTGGAGCCACACCCGACCTATCCATGGTTCACCCAGTGTGTCACCTTTAACTTCTTTCCCTCGCCAGTGCACGAGCTGGCCTACAACCTGTTCAGCGTGGTCACCGTCTACGTCCTCCCGCTCCTCGTCATCACGACGTCATATTCCTTGATTCTTTGTAAAATATCAAAAAATGCACGCTCCAAAGGTTTGTTATCAATCTTTTTCTTTGTTATTTTAGTAATATAAGTAATACTGATTCATCGTAGTGTAGATATGATCGTTGCACATGCATTACACTACGTCATGCAAGTCTGACCTGTAGTAGTTTATACCAGTACTTTTAAAGGTATATTGCCAATGAAACCAACAAATAGACGACAGCAGGTTGAATAGATTCAGAAACCTTCTAGTTAAAGAACACCGAGAACACTTTGCACCTCCTAGTAGAGGGAATACCTTGCACTTCCAAAAAGACGGACATCTTTGAGCTTCCCAGTAGAACACCCTTGTCCCGTCTAGTGGAGATACTAGCGCCTTGAGCATGCACTAGTTGTCTGGATATGTGCGCTATATAAATATCCTATAATAATAATAATAATAATAATAGTGGAATGGCGTCTTAGTACCTTCTAGTAGAAGGTGTACTTCCTAGCAGGACAGCCTTGCAATTCCCAGTAGAACACCCTTGTCCTGTCTAGAACGGATGGAGACGGCACATCACAGGTTAATGAATAAATAACTTTGTCTGGGAACGTGCTTCTCGAACACCTGGCTGTCCCTTTCTCTGCACTCCTCCCTCGTAACAAACAGTGAACTGTGTCAATATTTTAATGATAGTTTGTTAAACAACTTTATTATTTTAGGACAACATTCTGCAAAAACCTCACAGAGTGGGTATGATGTTTTGATTATGATCAGCGTTTCATTGAGTATGTTATGTTTATTAGTTTTCGAGTTAGATTGCAATTCATGAGCCAAACGGACTATAGTGGAACTTGTACTTCCTAGCAGGACAGCCTTGCAGTTCCCAATAGAACACCCTTGTCCCGTCTAGTGGAAGGGCGTCTTATTACCTTCCAGTAGAACGTGTATTTCCTAGCAGGACATCCTTGCAATTCCCATTAAGCCTTGTGTCTCCTACTAGAAAGAAACCATTGTATCGCTAAGCAGAGTGACATCGTTTCACCACTATTAGAATGACACGACTATACCGCCTAGCAGAGTGACATCGTTTCGTAACAATTAGAATGGCACGACTATACCGCCTAGCAGAGTGACATCGTTTCACCACTATTAGAATGGCATGACTATACCGCCTAGCAGAGTGACATCGTTTCACCACTATTAGAATGGCACGACTATACCGCCTAGCAGAGTGACATCGTTTCACCACTATTAGAATGGCACGACTATACCGCCTAGCAGAGTGACATCGTTTCACCACTATTAGAATGGCACGACTATACCGCCTAGCAGAGTGACATCGTTTCACCACAATTAGAATGGCAAGACTATACCGCCTTGCAGAGTGACATCGTTTCACCACTATTAGAATGGCACGACTATACCGCCTAGCAGAGTGACATCGTTTCACCACTATTAGAATGGCAAGACTATACCGCCTAGCAGAGTGACATCGTTTCACCACTATTAGAATGGCACGACTATACCGCCTAGCAGAGTGACATCGTTTCACCACTATTAGAATGGCACGACTTTACCGCCTAGCAGAGTGACATCGTTTCACCACTATTAGAATGGCATGACTATACCGCCTAGCAGAGTGACATCGTTTCACCACTATTAGAATGGCACGACTATACCGCCTAGCAGAGTGACATCGTTTCACCACTATTAGAATGGCACGACTATACCGCCTAGCAGAGTGACATCGTTTCACCACTATTAGAATGGCACGACTATACCGCCTAGCAGAGTGACATCGTTTCACCACTATTAGAATGGCACGACTATACCGCCTAGCAGAGTGACATCGTTTCACCACTATTAGAATGGCATGACTATACCGCCTAGCAGAGTGACATCGTTTCACCACTTTTAGAATGGCACGACTATACCGCCTAGCAGAGTGGCAGCGTTTCACCACCAGTTGAAGGATACCTTTGTCCTTCCCAGGACGTAGTAGTGGGTGGATATCTTTGTATCACTTAGAAAAATGACATTCTAGTATCTTTTGCTAGAAAGGCTTCCCATCCCCTAAGCATATGTTACTCATCTTACGTCTTAAGATGGTCAGCATGGCTTTCATTCTCATTTCAATGCTCGACTAGTTCATTACTGTTCAGAGGGTGGTTAAGCCCAAACCACTCTTCCTTAAGGTGATAACACCAGTACAAACATAACAAGTGGTGGCAGTAAGGTGCAAAAACAGGTCTTGGTCACTGTCAAAACCAGTTGTAGCGTTTTACGCATTAATATCGCCCCCGATGGTTCATGTGTTTTTTTATGGTTCATCAAGAGATTTATGAAACAATATTATGCACGGTTTTGCTAATTAATCAAGTTCCCATCGATCACTGACATAAGTACACGTTTCTCTCTGCTTCATGTAGCCACATGATGGAAATTGCCTTCGATAAATTTGATCGCATTTAGTTCCAAATGAATGAAACTCATATTTCCGCCTGAAGAATTCACCAAAGTTAATAATCTCCATCTGCCAATGACCTGAGGGTTATTATTGTCCTTAATGAGATTTATATATGTGCCATTACCGACACTGAGCACTCCATCAGCTCAATAATCTATGTGAAATTATCTGGAGAGTGTCAGTTACTGACGTCATAGTGGGGCTCTCCATCAGCTCAATATTTTATGTGACGT
Source organism: Haliotis rubra (assembly GCF_003918875.1). Taxonomy (NCBI): domain Eukaryota; kingdom Metazoa; phylum Mollusca; class Gastropoda; order Lepetellida; family Haliotidae; genus Haliotis; species Haliotis rubra. The sequence continues at coordinate 161,388 of NW_025767235.1, forward strand.
GATCTAGAGAGCGTCAGTTACTGACGTCATAGTGGGGCTCTCCATCGGCTCAAAAATCTATGTGACGTGCTCCAGAGAGCGTCAGTTACTGAGGTCATAGTGGGGCTCTCCATCAGCTCAATAATCTATGTGACGTTATCTAGAGAGCGTCAGTTACTGACGTCATAGTCATAGTGGGGCTCTCCATCAGCTCAATAATCTATGTGACGTTATCTAGAGAGCGTCAGTTACTGACGTCATAGTTGGGCTCTCCATCAGCTCAATAATCTATGTGACGTGATCTAGAGAGCGTCAGTTACTGACGTCATAGTGGGGTTCTCCGTCACCTCAACAATCTATGTGACGTGATCTAGAGAGCGTCAGTTACTGACGTCATAGTGGGGCTCTCCATCAGCTCAATAATCTATGTGACGTGATCTAGAGAGCGTCAGTTACTGACGTCATAGTTGGGCTCTCCGTCACCTCAACAATCTATGTGACGTTATCTAGAGAGCGTCAGTTACTGACGTCATAGTGGGGCTCTCCATCAGCTCAATAATCTATGTGACGTTATCTATAGAGCGTCAGTTACTGACGTCATAGCAGGGCTCTTCATCACCTCAATATTCTATGTGACGTTATCTAGAGAGCTTCAGTTACTGACGTCATAATGGGGCTCTCCATCAGCTCAATAATCTATGTGAGGTTATCTAGAGAGCGTCAGTTACTGACGTCATAGCAGGGCTCTTCATCACCTCAATATTCTATGTGACGAGGGCGGTGGGGTAGCCTAGTGGTTAAAGCGTTGGCTCGTCACGCCGAAGACCCGGGTTCGATTCCCCACATGGGCACACTGTGTTAAGCCCATTTCTGGTGTCCCCCGCCGTGATATTGCTGGAATATTGCTAAAAGCGGCGTAAAACTAAACTCAGTCAGTCAGTCTATGTGACGATATCTAGAGAGCTTCAGTTACTGACGTCATAGTGGGGCTCTCCATCAGCTCAATAATCTATGTGACGTTATCTATAGAGCTTCAGTTACTGACGTCATAGCAGGGCTCTCCATCACCTCAATATTCTATGTGAGGTTATCTAGAGAGCTTCAGTTACTGACGTCATAGTTGGGCTCTCTATCAGCTCAATAATCTACGTGACGTGATCTAGAGAGCGTCAGTTACTGACGTCATAGTTGGGCTCTCCATCAGCTCAACAATCTATGTGACGTTATCTAGAGAGCGTCAGTTACTAACGTCATAGTTGGGCTCTCCATCAGCTCTTTTAATAATCTATTTGAGGTTTTCTAGAGACTCTCCATGAAACTGTGCTACAACATGTGTGACCCACCCTACTGCATATCAGTGTATCACTGTTCAAGTTCTGTTTGTCTGCTTCGTCGCCTGTACCAAGTCACAAAAAACTATTTTCGAGAAATTCGATCTTGAAGTTTAGGACAACAGTATCTTCTAAACCAATCAATCGAATTCTTGGGAATTTTTCACATGCATGTGGCATGTCAAACAATATCAGAAAATGGCAAATTATATGCTCAATCTATTGAAATAAATAAGAAATTCACGAAATATGATTGGAGAGAGTTCTAAGTGTAAGAAACACAGATAAAACTCAGTCTTATCATTATTATATGGATATTTGATAGTTATTTCTTTTTTACCAGGTTGTATTTTTTCGTTTAGACTTTTTTCAGTTTCATAAGGACTATATTTAATTAAATAAAGCAGAAATAAAGCAGAGTTAAAATGTTCCATTTCCATGATGAAAATCACTTCAAAATTGGTAAATCTCAATGTCGCGTGATTAAATTGTGCTTGCTCATTGGTCAATTGACAACTTAGAACACTCGAAAACTAACAACATGGAGATAGAACAAAGTTTGTGTTTGAAAACCACTTTCAAAGCTAGATAGCACTGTAAAACGTTGCTAGAGTAATAGATTATGCTCTAAAACCTACCCCGAGCATACTGACTCTACTTTTGTCAAAAGTGGACTTAGAACACTCTGGTTTCCAGGCGACAGTTTGTCTCTAACCTCCATCACAAATGTACTTATTGGCCCGCCTTCAACAAGATGGTTAATGTTCCCGCCCCGTGTAAACTGACTGATCCTCCCGTGCAGATCCGGGTTAGAATTGGTCTTCAGTAACCCATGCTTGTCGTAAGAGGCGACTAACGGGATCGGGTGGTCAGGCTCGCTGACTTGGTTTGACACATGTCATCGTATCCCAATTGCGTAGATCGATTCTCATGGTGTTGATCACTGGATTGTCTGGTCCAGATTGGATTATTTACAGACCGCCGCCATATAGCTGTAATATTCGTGAGTGCGGTGTAAAACTAAAATCACTCACTCACTCTTCTTCATTCTTCTTGATCTTTTTGTTCTTGTTGTTGTTTTATTATCATTATAATTATTTATGGGTAAAAAGCAAAATGGTAATGACAGTTACATTAATGGATCACTGACCACACGATGTCCTGGCGGAAAGTGTAAAGTGGGTCCTGTTCCACGGAAGCTATCCTCCACTCAAACAATGTCCATTGTAACTGTCAGTGCAAACGAGTCAAATACAGGATAGCTGCCACAATACCGGGAAACCTGATCTCTGAATATCGGAATCCTGCAAGATAATCCTGTCAATGTGCTGCTGCTCGTGAAACGTCGCTCCACGATGTATGGGGGCTAACATTTGGTTGCAGTCACTATTCTAAATGACTTTGGCATTTCGTCGAACACTGATAGTACTTTTGTTAAGTCTTGTTATGATATATTCAGATGAGAACGCTGTCTGAGCACAATGCTAATATTGGCGAAACCAACCAGCACCAGCTGGGGCAGATGGTCGGACTGGAAGGCGTCGCTTTGATTTTTTAACAATTTGAAATATTTAAATGGAATAGGTATATCATTGAGGCAATTTTATAAGAAGACATAAAAGAGGTAGTCAATTGTGATAAAAATGTAAAAATGCTTACCTAATGGTCGGACCGGACCAGGAAGAGACGGAACAAATTATTTCGCTCACTGCAACTTACTCAACTATTTGTTATCATCAACAACAGGTACATACTGGATACCGTACTTCCAATAGCAATCACAAGCACCGTCAGTGTGCCCATACATGTGTAAGTAAAGTACGGAAAGAAAATCGCTATTGAGAGTCAACGATTCGGGAGGTGTCCCAGCACGGATATGTCAGGGTACAATATTACAAGAAAGAAGAGGGATGTGATTTTCAAGATCTATACAGAGTTCTTCAAATCTTCTAAGGAAATATGTATTGTAATGTCTTCTAAACATTGTCTTCAGTGACACTACTATCAGTTACATTAATTCAGGAAGTCTCTTCCTGGTCGGTAATTCTAGTCGGCCTGTATGGGGAATTATATGGAAAAGAGACTATTACACGAGTATGTTTTGGTACCGTAATCAGAAAAATATGGAAACCATAAGAACATCTGCGTGTTCATGGCGAGCACAGCAAATACTTTCCATTCCTAATATATGATATATCCCAATCTCTTCATCATATATAGGGGCGGTGGGGTAGCCTAGTGGTTAAAGCGTTCGCTCGTCACGCCGAAGACCCGGGTTCGATTCCCCACATGTGTACAATATGCGAAGCCCATTTCTGGTGTCCCCCGCCGTGATATTGCTGGAATATTGCTAAAAGCGGCGTAAAACTAAACTCACTCACTCACTCATCATAATATAATGTCGTGCCTCAGGTAATCGAAGTTTGAGACATAGTTATATGGTGTTTGGGCTAGCTAGGGTGTAGCTATTGTATTATTCTGTCTGTTTACAACATCACGATATGTATTTCCATCAGAATATATCCTTCTGCCTGGGTTCCATTACTTTTACCTGCCTCTTATTCGAGACAGATATTTTTGCCTGGACTCGAACAATTTCTGCATGTGTCATTTGATTTTTTTGTCGGAACACGATGTATTCCGGAACCATTCTCATTGGACACGATATCTGTAGCTCTGAATCGGGTATATTCCTGGTTCAGTCTCACTGCTGGTGAATACGATATTTCTCTGCCTCAATACGATAACACCCAGCAATCATTTCCCAGAATGTGCTTTCTAATATTTGTTCGACTGGAGTTTCGTGATCATTTTTCCGGATATAGCCTCTGTCTGCGTGGTCAGTACTTCCCTCTGCTTCACACTTCAAATTCAAAAACTCAGAGGATAGCGATTCTATTATGAACGAGTACGATTTGATATCGCTTCGACAACTTTTCATCCTCATAGCAACAAGAACACATTTTAATAACTGCGAGCTACTCAAATTAATTACGTCAAGGTTTTATCAAAGAGCGAATTTGTTAAACATATTCGAGTTGATCTAAACACTTATAAAAAGATTGAAAATATACTGTGCCACTTCCAGATTAAACAGCGAAAGATGATGCTGAGATGAAAGGATGGCGTATTGATGCACTGACTATGATTTAGCTGTTGGCTCCAGTCCAATCACATAACGACACCGCAACAAGTACGCTGTGACTCCAGTGAAAAACACAGGAACACACAAAAACATTTAAACCAATTACGACTGGTTTATTTAGGTTCCGAATCGAAAATCAAAGACCAACGTGTACGCCGCAGCATCGATTAACTGATAATGAAAACAGTCAATCTCAATAAAATAGATGGAGTAATCTTGTTATCGAAAAAAGTCGAAAAGAATTATTAAAACGACTTCTGACAACAGTTGTTTGACAAATATATTAATAGTGAGAAAGAATCCTAAAAGAACTGTAAACTCAAGGCTACTCCAGATTTCCTATTCATCTTCAAACATTCGGAAACACGTAAACAACTTAGAATGTAAATGACAAGCGAAGATGGTCTCCTAGGATTTGATGCAGTAACTATACACGAGCACAATCTGCTGATGATACATCGGATGGTCTGTTCGATTGAGGCGCCCTGTGTATGTGGTACTTGCAATTTGGGATTGTTTCGCAGAAACATGTGAGACATGTTCTCCGTAATATACATGTGATATTTGATCTCTTCAAAACCACCCCAAACTTTGTTTCTTAAGTGGGGCGGCTGGGTAGCCCAGTGGTTAAAGTGTTCGCTCGTCACGCAAAACACCTGGGTTCGACTCCTCACATGAGTACAATGTGTGAAGCTCATTTCTGGTGTCCCCTGCCGTAATATTGTAGGAATATTGCTAACAAATAGTGGCAAAAAACTATACTCACTCTTTACGTGTTTCTCTTTACAAGTACACAGCAAAAATATACACATAAGCTTTCAGTTTCAAATTCCTTTTGGATGCGTGCTTTAGTGACACTTGATTGCCTGATCTCCATCAGTGGGTAGTCAAGTTATTCTCGATAGCGTGCAGACTGACATCATTTGACAGGCGGATCATGTGCGACTTGATGCAAACACTCACTTTCTTGATAAGGGCATCGGGATCATCTGGTGTCATCACTGATTTTCAGTATTCCAGTCGGTTACAATTACCAATATGTGTTGTTTTACTCCCAGTTGAATCGTTTTCCACAGACATTCGACACTGATTATCCTCTGACGTCGACGTTATCAGTTTCCTGAACAAAAACGTGATTCTTGGTTTTCGTAATACTAATTTGATACTACAATGCACAATACCTTTTAAAGAGTGGTCAACTGTAAGATATGTTATACTTGGAATTAAGGTTCTTGAAAGGCATTTAGATGGTGAACGAACATGAATCCGTCACACCTTTTTATGGATAACTACTCCTTTATATTCTTTACCACGACGTTTCAAAGTTCTTGCTCCTTCATAAGGCGCATGTTGGTAAGTGCACAGAGTTAATATATATAGATAAAACATGTTCACACAACGCAAGGTGGCAGAATGTACAAAGATAACAATATAATCACGAACGTTAGATATGATTAGTGTACAAAGTTAACAATGTGAAGACGAAGCGAGATTAACGGTATAACAATGATTATGGCTCAATGGTGTATTTTAATGGGAATGTTTAATCCCAAATATGACCTATGTTATAAATGTGATACTGGTTCTCTTGGATAAGCATGGGGGTTTCTACGGACACATGTAATGCTCGGCCCTTGTGCCGCGTCCAGCAATGTTCACAATGCGCCAGGATCCTGTGTCCGGCTGACTTTAATTGTTGGTGTAAAATGTCCACAATCTGAGACACTGCACCGCCTACACGCCGGGATATCAGTGAAATACTGATCACTCTAGCCCCCTCGCTCACGACAGAGACACGAAGGCTAAATTAAGTCATTTTAATGGTCTGTGTAGTGCCTAATAACAAACCACGACAATGTCATCAATTTAAACAAGAAACAAATTTCATTAAAAACACCAAAAGTACTATCAATGACGTTAAGAGGCTGGTCAACCTATGTACACGGGATCAAAGGTGAGCTTTCAATTACTCACTATCGCCAAGAATAGGCTCGTTTCCTACATACGTGGGAGGGAAAGCGAGTCGAAATTACTCTCCAAGCAGACGGCCTTCATAAACAATGAGAACAACGGCATTATGACAGGGAGAGGTTTTCTGTGCTTGCAGAACGGCATAAATACAATGCTATATGCTGAAAATACAATGCTCTATTCTTAAAATACAATGCTGTATACTTAAAATACAATGCTGTATACTTTAAATACAATGTTATATACTTTAAATACAATGCTATATACTTAAAATACACTGCTATGTACTTTAAATACAATGCTATATACTTTAAATTCAATGGTACATATTTTAAATACAATGCTGTATACTTAATATACCATGCTAAATACTTTAAATACAATGCTATATACTTTAAATACAATGCTATATACTTTAAATACAATGCTTATACTTTAAATACAATGCTATACACTTTAAATACAATGTATGTCGTATACTTTTAATACGATGCTGTATACTTTAAATACAATGTTATATACTTTAAATCCATTGCTACATACTTCAAATACAATGCTATATACTTAAAATACAATGTTATATACTTTAAATACAATGCTATATACTTTCAATACAGTGGTATATATTTTAAATACAATGCTGTATACTTAATATACCATGCTAAATACTTTAAATACAATGCTATATACTTTAAATACAATGCTATATACTTTAAATACAATGCTATAAACTTTAAATACAATGCTATATACTTTAAATGCAATGCTACATACTTTTAATACAATGTATGTTGTATACTTAAAATTCAATGCTATATACTTCAAATACAATGCTGTAAACGTTTATATACAATTTAAGTTATATACTTTTAATGCAATGCTATATACTTTAAATACAGTGCTATATACTTTAAATACAATGTTGTATACTTAAAATACAATGGTATATCTTTTAAATGCAATGCTGTATACTTAAAATTCCATGCTATATACTTTAAATAAAATGCTATATACTTTAAATACAATGCTATATACTTTAAATACAATGCTATACACTTTAAATACAATGTTGTATACTTATAATACAATGCTGTATACTTTCTCGTGCGTGTATTTGTTGTTACAGCTCATCTTCAATTTCCTGTGTCACGTCTTTACGTCGTGAAAGCTATTTGCTTTCCACTGGTTCAAAATATACATAATCAGCACCACTCTTTATTGTGATTTGATCAACGAATATCTTCTCCATATTGAACAAGTATAATTAAGTATATTTCTAAAACTGATCAAACAATGTGGTAGTGACAGGGGTGATTATGACAATGTGGTAATATCTGTGAGGGGTGATTGATAATGTTTAATTGAAGTCGTTGTCACTCCATTAGTATCTATAGTGTATGATACAGACAACTTTACATTGTTGTCCTTACATCGTATGTTACACATTGTCCTAGCGGAGAGAACATTACTTGTCAGTCCTTATAGCATTGAACCATTGTCGTAACAGAGAGAACACTATCTTGTTGTCTTTATATTATATTAACATTGTCCAAAGAAGAGAACAATGCATTGTTGTCGTTATAGAATGTTAAACATTGTTCTAACTGAGAGACCATTACATGATTGCCCTATAGTATGCCAGACCTTCTCCTAACTGTTGTGGAATACACTTGTATAAATTATCGTTTGTTAACCACTGTTGTCACAGAAAGTACATTAGGTTCTTGCCCTTCTTGTGGTCTTTAATTTCAATGGTAAGAGTTCCCTGTGAGTACATTGCGACTGTCTTTATGTCTGTGCAGATATCATTGTCGACTCCAGACAGACACGAGGAGGGATCCGATGTTCGAATTCGGGAAGGATGGGCAAGGCCAAGATACGGACTTTAAAGATGACGTTAGTTATTGGTATGTTTGTTTCAAACGTCTTCCCTTTTCTAAAAACAAACACGCAGCCATACATACACATATAAACACAACAACTGCACAAGTGCGTACGCATACAAACGCACGTTCGTGGACGCACACACAAAGATGATTAATCAGCAATGTGTTTATTTATATGTGAAATTAGAACAGGCCAGTCATCTTAGACGTCAAACATAAGGGTCTCAAATGTCTCTCAACACAGAAAAAATGCGTGATTATCACAAGGCTTTGGCTTTTTGTGCTTTCATGATAATTCCTGTAGAAACCTGATAACATTGACATTTTTAAGAAAAGTTGATATAACTTGATATTTCATAAGAATCTTAAATAAGGAAAAGTATAGAGTTTATAATAGTAAATCGTTATTTACCCAATATCTATACTTCTTTTCAGTGAGCGTGTTTATTCTTTGTTGGACGCCATATTTCGCCATGGCCGCCTACTGGTGGTTTGATCGGTAAGTTTTATCAGAAGATATTACATTGTGTTGCTTCAAACTGCATTTTCAAACATAAAGAGGTTACCACCAAAGAAAATGTTTAAATTATATTTTGTCTTGAACCTACCTGAACTACGTGATTAAAACTAAATACGTTTCATATTAAGAACCTGTTAAAAATTTGCTGACTATTTCAATTATCGCATCTCCTACAATTTAACTAATTTTAAAATCGTATTTTTAATCTTACATTTTTGTGGTATGTTATGCATATTTTACAGTTATTCTACACTTTAATATCACAAGCTGATATGAATTGGACTCAGTGAATCAATGAAAAAAATGAAAAGAAGACCAGAATTTGTAAACAATATCCTGTCTTGAACTAAAAACTGCCGTACATTAAGTGAGGGGAGATTCTTTTATAGGCCACATTAAACAACACACCTACCAAATTTCCCTGAACACAGAGAATGAATTCAAATCGAATCCAACTCCAGTTTAGAAAGCTTTGGCAAGTCCAGATTGACTCAGCTCTGGGTCTGAAATCGAGCATTGGTCAGCGATCCACTTTGGTTCTGTCATGTTGTATTTGACATGTAAAGCTTTGATTATGTATCATAAGACAGGAGCGATGAGTCAGTCTTGTGGTAAAAGCGTTTGTTCGTCACGCCAAAGACCCGGATTCGATTCCCCACACGGGTACAATAAGTGAAACATTATTTCTTGTGTCCCGTCTTCAAAAATGAAGGAATATTGGTATCATATCAAAACCCATGCTCACTCACATGCCAGATGACATATACACTTCAATGCAAGTGGTCACATACTCCTAGCATATTTATCAACAGGACAGGCTCCTATTTAGTTCCATGTAAAGACAAAACATAAAGATGAAATGTATCCAAATTGCCAATGATCAATGATTACTTTACAGGGAAGCCGCCAAGAAGATTGACCAGAAAGTACAAAGAGGACTTTTCCTATTTGCTGTATCAAACGCGTGCATGGACCCGCTAGTATATGGTAAGAGTTTCAACCTTCAACCTATGTCTGGGAGAGCACAACAGTAAAGTTGAGATAATCTTTCAGAACACTCTGGGTCGGTGTGTGGTGGGACATCTGATTCTAAAAATGAGGATGTATATTTGTGTAACTCTGTTGCGTTTACGTCAGTCTGTTGTTAGAAAGCTATGAGGTCAATTCTTTGTGTAAGGATGTATCCAGGGACAACGTTCTAATATACCATATAAAGATAGATGGTTGTACCATCAAAGAGATTCGCATTATTTGATGTTACATGTCCCCCCAACGTAAAGATATTTAAATCGTCTATGCGAGTGAACGAATTAGGTTTATGAGCAATGAGCAGTATTCCAGGTATGCCACGACGTTCATCTGAGGGGCAGGTCAGAGACCGTAGCCAGTGTGGTATGGGGGTGTGAAACAAGGATCCTAATCAGGGTGGATCTGAGATGGGTAGCAACACTTCACGTCGTATTTCGAATCAGCGACTTATACTCATGTTAAAATTAACCTATTCCTCACACTGTTCAACATGCTCAATACGTCACTCAAGCTATTCAGTATGGTCAACAACGTTAACTTTCTTCGACTTGTTCTATCCATTTATGTTCATGGAGATCCAATGAATCACACTGTTCAATTTGATCCATAGGGGATTCAAATGATTCATTATGTTCAACTAGACACTATGCCTCATGCTATTGAAGACGTCTTGTAAATGCTTGGACTGATAAAATGATTCTGGTCAATGTCATCTTGTTCATGCCAAGACTGCTGCCATTCCAATGATCAAGTAGTTACTAGGACAGATACTATCCCTGTTTTATTTGGTTCCCTGGGCACGGATATTGCACATATAACAGCACTTTTGTGATGGTCAGTATTTTTTGCCTAAATTATTTTGATCCCATTTTTTGTAGGTAATAAACATATTGAACAGACTGAAACATTTTATTTTCAGTTTAAATGATCTGCAATTTAGTTGGGAAGCAAGTATGTAGTATCGTATGCTTGATTGTCCACATCAGGCGACCCATGTTTAAAACTGTGTGAAATTAACAATTAATTTGTATCAAGCAAATCCTAAAATTAGAAAATACTATGCATTATGTCATGTTACAGTATTTTAACGACGTTTAACAAAAATACACATTGGATAAAAAAAACAAATAACATGTACTTGTGAGGGTTCTAGATTTTCTGCAATGCTCGTTGGCATGTGTGGGATATACAACTCGCGTTGAGAAACCCACAACATCCTGTGCGAGACTTTATAACTGTAACGATCACCTAGAGACGGAGCTTGAAACAGCTGCAGAGAACATATTCCACAAGCATCACGCACGTCTCACACAGTACAAATACAGAGTACAGAGAGTTTTGATATAAATGTCGAAATGGTTGCTGAAATGAATGCTTTTCTTAATGCCTAATATACGTTTTTCATTTGAGAAGGTGGGGCGTGGTTCAACCCTGAGAAATTAGAATTAATTTTGAGAGGGAGAACATTGCGGCAATATGGTTTGAATAGTACCACCTCTTTCTTGAGGGCTCCACAATTCTTATTCACGGACCGGTTGTTACTGCTACTCATCTTAACGTATGCAACGTGTTCATATGGACCATAATACAAAGACATTCTTGTCTTTTCTAGGAATGTTTACAACAACCTTCCGGAGGGAGGCGAAACGTTGGAGAGACTGCTTCAAATGGCGACTCGGTAGAATTGGTCTGTCCTCCTCACAGCAACAAGAAGTGAACAGACCCAGGGACAAGTATGTGTGAGATATAATCAGCACAACAGCAGCACCAAAGATCCGAGGACAACCCGTTTACTCAGCAAGGCTTAATCGGATCGAGACATAACTACATCGGTGGTACGCCTCAGTTGCCGTTCACTGCCGGCAATCTGGTCACTGGGATGTGGGCACGCCATGCAATCAGGCGTAATTATCTCTCATAAAGTTTTATTTGACCTCGAAAATTCCTTTTAATTGGTGATCACGAACCCCGGATAACACGAACTAAATTCCAGGTTTCTAAGAGGCCGATACAAAGAGGTTAAGTTGTCCCTCTGTTTTCATGTGGAAGAGGTGCTCTAACACACCATTTAAGTATTACGACACCCATGAAATCCATACAAAAGCAGATGTTACAGAAAGAGGTGCAAGGAAGATGTTAAACTCACCAGAGAACGATCCAACAGGACGAGTTGGAAGAATGCGTTTATACACCCTTCAGAACAGAAAGGACTACAGAGATTGGATGAGAATATGATATCTATGTAAACCTCTAAACACAAAGAACTACATATGTCAAGCGAGAAGAATGACATATGTATACACCTAGCAAGAGAACCAACTGAACAGGGTGAGGGAGAAGAATGGCGTCTATATACCCTTTACAACATAAAGGGATACATAACTCGAGGGAGAAGAATGACATATGTATACACCTAGCAAGAGAACCAACTGAACAGGGTGAGGGAGAAGAATGGAGTCTATATACCCTTTACAACATAAAGGGCTAAATAAGTCGAGGGGTGAGAAGAATGACATACCCTATATACACCTAGCAAGGTAGAAGAAGAATCGAACAGGCTGAACAAGAATGGGTCTATATACCCTTTACAACATAAAGGGCTAAATAAGTCGAGGTAGAAGAATGACATGGCGTCTATAGCAAGAGAACGAGCTGAACACCAGGGAAAGAATGCTCTCACACACCTCTGACCAGAAAGAGCTTCACTGAACGGGTGAGAAGGACTGAACCTAAACACACCTCTTCACCGAATTAGCTGCACAGGTGGAGGTAAAAGAATGGCATCCTTGTAAGCTTCTTAATAGAAAGAGCTACACAGTATAACCTCTATATATTCCTCTCAACTACAAGTGCTTCAAAAGACGATGGCTGAACAGGGCTACACTGTGCGTGTTTCTCACAATATTAAGAACTTCACCGTGTTTTCTTCTTTAGAGCAAATGCTAGAGTTGGAGAGAAAGGGGAAGAATTAACTGCACTACCTACGAAAAGGAGCAGCACACAACATCATATACATGATAAAACCAATATCTGTGGGGATCCTATCGTGACTTTGTGCAGCATTTCGTCAGGCACAGAGTCTACCAGCACACAAACCCCCTCCGTGAGTAAATAACAAGATTAACACACAAGTGGCGCCGTTATTGATGTAATAGACGTAATAACTGCTGGATAATTGTTTAACCAGGTCTTTGACATTAAAATACTGTTTACCACTTCATATATGGGCTCATATTGTATATACCGATGAAAATATGGACACGGAGCACCCTGTCTCTTTACTGGCTTTGAGTTACACATACTGTGTATGATTTCAAGGAGCTTTCATTCATGCTTATTCATTGCTTTTCCTGTTGATCAACCTGGCAAATTATCCTCCGTGGACCATTAGCCAAAGCACTTCAATCCACAAAACGTATCGGACATGACGATGACTTTTAAGTCGCGCCACTTTAAACACTGCCTAATGCACTTATCAACCCACGTTCAATATTTGGCAATGTGCATATACTGAGTTGGCATAAAAATCGATCAAGCATCGGTAGATGTGCATATCAGATCGCTCTGTGACATTTGTTGAGGGCGTTGCTGCATGGTTTGGAGTTTATTGTTTATTTCGCTTGTTCATGCTGAGCTTGTGATGTTTGAATCAGCTTTCCTGCTACATTTCAAGGACATAATATATTTTTGATGGTTTCATAATTGATAAGCGCACGACGACGACAAAGTAAATATTAGCATAAGGAGGTACTAAAAGCAGCTATTTATAAGGCTCATTTTCCCTACTTGCACTGAAGGCTTCCAGGGCGTATTTCAGACATTGGCTACATACAGTGAGTCAGTATATTGATAATCTAAAAGGTATATCGGTGATGATGTTGAACCTTATATCGCCGATATTGATTAAGACGAAATAGATGGTAGGTTAAATTGATATACGGCAGAAAATAGAATGTATCTTTCGACCCAGTACGAAAAATTGAAAGAATTAAAACACTCTTCGAAAAAGTAATGAGACTGATTATAAATGAAATTATTTATTGAAAGATGTCTGTCACATAATCGTTACCCGATGCAGTGCACAGTGCACAAATTGTTGGTGCTTTTTACAGCAATTATTAGGAGACTGGTTTGTGGAGGGTAACGGACTGAGCAATCAAAACATCATCCGCGAGAAGGGAAGTTAGACCGGTATTTTCGGAATTATGTAGATTGTAGTATGTATAACTGTATACGTTATTCTGAGTAGCATGGGTCGGTGCTCTTGCTGTCGGTCAGTGATTGAATCATTTGCATAATGCTGTAGTACAGCTGGGATACCGCTGACTGCGGGGTAGCACAACACTCACTCGTTTGCTACAAGAGACACATTTTGTTCTTTTACCTAATACTCTATACATAGAAATATATTGACAGAATTATGGGTGCTAGCCTGCTACTAGCTATAGGCAGCAACTGTAACGGAGCCACTTCCGCTTGGCAAATGTTGATGTCTCATTAACTGGAATACCAGATATTACGTATGTTTACGTCTATTTTGGCAAGGATTTGAGAGGTGATCAAGTAGAGGCGTTCACAGTCAGAAATGAGTAAGATAAGGATGGGTAACAAATTATTAATAATTCGTTTTTGTCAGAATGCCAAAGTATAATCTGGACAAATTGCCAGCGCCAACATTCATGAACCAAGAAATATGGCAAACTGAGTTGCAATGAACGCTAAGACGTGAGGTGAAATGAGGTTTACGTCGTACTATGACGACGTGCATGCGTGTGTATGTGTGTCTGCTTGTACTAACCCAGATGGTTTGACAGTGCTAGCTCACTGAGATACCATGCCGCAGTTAAGCATGAATACCCAACTCAGACACATTATACTGACTCCGAGCCGACCAGTCCTTGTTTTACCCATCAATGCCGAGTGCCAGGCAATGGCCAACACGTACCAGCCTTTAACGTCTTTAGGTATGACGCGACCGGTGATAGTCCGTATGCCTGTAATGAGTCAAAACTAGACGGTTCGGATTCCGGTAAGAATATAGCCCCTGGATCCATTGGAAAGGGATCAGTGGCTTAGGTGAATGTTTGCTTCGACAACGTCAACTGATACTCATAATATCCATCCCTAATGTGACTGTTCCAGACTCCATTATTTGCAGGCCGTCGTAATTGGAACATTGCTAACAGCTGCGTTAAATATGAACAGTCTCCAATGACTGGAAGATGCATATCAGAAGCATGCACAATACCGTTAAGCTGTGTACGTCCGTTGCCAGACAGATGGTTTACCGGCCCCTGATAATTACTATGCTGGTTCGAAAACATGTACGGTCAATGAAGCCCGCCAACTTGATGGCCAAGAGTAACGTCCCAAAGGGAGGTGTGGAGCGCTAACAGTACTTGAGAGACGTGCTTTATTTGCCACATAACAGTACTGAGGCGCCGTATGAATACACACCGGCGTGGAGCAACAGTTTCAATTAGGAATCGAATGAAAGCAGCTTGATGTTGGGCTCGTAGACCAGTTAAGAACCAATTGTTAATTCAAGAGCCTTGTCATTAGCACCTGGTTTCGTATCGGTGAGACATGAACACTGCTGCAAGCTGTCGAGGAAAACGTGTGTGTTAGTGGGCACAACAGTCATCCAACAATCACTCAAGACGCTGTTCTGTTTGGTGAGATCTGTCACTCTCTGTATTCGATACACTAAATGTCTTTACCAGAAATGGCGGCCACAGAGGCAAGACTAACATGCTGCACAGGACGTTGTTGTAGTAATCAATGTCCGTAAACATCTCCCATTTCAACTGTAGCTGAAGACATATCTTATAATAGCGGCACGAGTTCTCACCATCACATGGTTACACTGGGCTTACATTAACCCTTATAGATCACAGGTGACCCGACACAGCATATGGCTGTGGTGCCCCTTGGACACTAATGATGGTAAGTTCGAATCCTGGTTTGCCCCCACCATATGTCGAGATTTGCCTGCAGCATGGTCGTACGTGTCACCAAGTCACTCATCGCCACGTTAACACATATGGATTGGTCAACGAACAAATCGTGTCTTTCCATTTGAAACAAAACACAGAGAGAGAGAGAGTGTGTGTAGAGAGAGAGAGAGACGCACGCACGCACGCACGCACGCACGCAGGATGACCTGATGCACACGTGGCCTATGCACACAGACACACATACATATATACATACACACATATGTGAAGGACGGTCTGATGCATACATGACCTATGTAGACTTCCGAAAATGGGTGAGTGAGTGAATTTAGTTTTAGTCTGTAAATAATCGAGTCTGAACCAGACAATCCAGTGATCAACAGCATGATCATCGATTTACGCAAGTAGGATACCATGACATGTGTCAACCAAGTCAGCGAGCCTGACCACCCGATCCCGTTAGTTGCCTCTTACGACAAGCATGGGTTACTAAATATCAATTCTAACCCGGATCTCATCCGAATATGGAACACACGAACACACGAACACACACACACACACACACACACACACGCACGCACACACGCACACACACGCACACACACACACACACACACACACACTTATACGTAAATGACGAGCTGTGCGCGCGTAAGGGACGACCAGATGCACACGTGGCCTATGTACACATACAGACACAGAAGCACACACACACACACACACACACACACACACACACACACACACACACACATGTATATATACATAGATACATGATTGCGTGACAGCATTCCTTTTTCCACGTATCCAGGAAAATGTGTTTTATTGTTGTGTTAATCATGTTGTGTTCTTTAACAGCTCTACACAAACATGCCGACATTTGTGTTTGTTTAATCTTCTAACAATGATGCTTATGCTCGTGGTTGTTTGTAAGTTCAATTATTTCCACATGGAACACACACTCCTCCGAACTGGCAGCGCAAATTGATCACATCGGCCTGCTATATTTGTAATGCCTCGATGAGACACCCGACTCTAAATCAATTTGGAAAGTCTTGCTGCTCTCGACCTTTGGCCATGTGGTTGCGCTAACTCAATGAATCAAAGACTACTGCCTAAATCCCTTGTTCAATATCCCTGGCAAAATCATTATTCAATATCCAAAGGCAAGTGGTTAGTTTAGACGGCAAAGTTACAATTACTCAAATGTACATGTAGCCATATGCTGGTTCTGCCTCAGTTCGCAACACAGATAATTGTACTTGAGAACCTACTTCGAATGTCATGGTAGGGAACCGAAACACAGAGCTATGGTACTACTTGCATGATTAGGCTACAATAAGCGTAGCACAAACATCAAAGACCAGACCATTTCGGCCACTGGTGCGTCGAATTTGCCAGTCTATCTACCATAACCTTTGGTAAGCCTAGTCTGTCTCACAGTCCATGAACCACATTATCGTTCCTACCGCCTAGCTCTTTCTGCAATGCTAAAGCCCTAAATGAAGCAAGTCCAGATTTCCTCAGATTCAGGGAATCTCCCTCCTCAATGGGGCTCCTTTTCAATGTAAAAGGAATTGTTTATTTCTATCAAAATTATTTATATTCAGAGAGTAAGTGTTAGTCTATGGTAGGCCTTACAGAGCCTGTGGTGTTGTAGCCTGTCAACAAACACATGTCGAGCATTCAACTGGTTTTGTCCGCCTGGACAAACTCGGAGCATATATCGTACATAAATGTCTTATTCCAGTTGTCACATTGAAGTTGATAATGAAGAGCTCCAGCCTCTCGGGGTGCTCTTTCTAGGAAGAGTGTCTTTACATCAGGGATACAGCATCCAAACCCTCAATAAGGTTCTCAAGTTGTAATGTCGTAGATAGTTTAAGTGAATTCCAAATGACACCCATCAGGGCTACAGATTAAAGTACAGATGCAGTACTGTACTTTGACTTGAACCATATGTGTTTGCCTTTGTGTGACATTGACCTTACGACGGCAGTGAATGAGTGGGTGAGTTTAGTTGTACGCCGCACAATATTCCCGCTATATGGCGGCGGTCTGTAAATAATCGAGCCTGGACCAGACAATCCAGTGATCAACAGTATGAGCGTCGATCTACGCAGTTGGGATGCGATGACATATGACGGCAGCTGGGGCGGTGGGGTAGCCTAGTGGTTAAAGCGTTGGCTCGTCACGCCGACGATCCGGGTTCGATTCCCCACATGGGTACAATGTGTGACGCCCATTTCTGGTATCCCCCGCCGTGATATTGCTGGAATATTGCTAAAAGCGGCGTAAAACCATACTCACTCACTCACTATGACGGCAGCCACCGGTGGGGCAAGAAAACTCCCTTTTGAAGATCACCTTGTGTCATCACACAGTGATAGTGATAAGTCATAAACACTTGCTTATTATATTGTCGGAACGATCATGCCAAGAATTTAGGAGAAACATATATTTCTATCGATCGACCAAGCATACGTGCTATTTCGGCTAACACTGATTTTCAGAGACACATTTATATAAGTTTCATAATTGCCGTTTACGCCCCTTCACGATCAATGGAATGTTTTATTCCCCAGCATTGAAGTATAAATTAATCACTATGGAAATTGTTGTGTCGCCTATCCATTTTGCGGTCACGAAAGGTGCGTTTTCAAATTTTGGATGAAGAATTAAAGGTAGTGAGAATTGAAGGTAAAATTAATCACTATTATTGTGTCGTTTCCATTCGCTCTGCCATCACGAAAGGTGCGTTTTCAAATTTGGGAATGACAATTAAAGGTAGTGAGAATTGAAACTTCCATTCGAATTAAAATATATCCTGGCCTCGAATCAATTTAACAAAGAGTTTAACCAATCAGATTGCAGCATAAACCCCCATTCGTTGTGCAGGGGACTACAAAACACTTGACATGATTAAAGAACAAATAAACTTTGTTTTTGTACTCTTTTAACCATTACATACGAAAGATTTGTGGTTAGTCTTATGCGGAACATCAAATTCATTCTTAAAAAACTTGTGGTTAATTAATAACGAGCGATTAAAAGTTGCCAAAAAGTCGCCTGCTTCACTCTCGCCCGCCAACGAAACCACAGACAGGTTACGTAACTCTGTCGCCAGAGCACTGCAGTGATGTCATATGAGGAAGGATTTTCAGTTAGTTGTATATAAAGTGCGTAGCAAGCTCGTCATTTTGATGATTTCTCGACATCAACGAAGACATGCCGAATCGTTGCGTTGTCGTCAATTGCTCCTTGGGGTCGGGCGATGGTGTCACCATGCACAGATTTCCACAGGACCCCGCAGTTCGTGCTAAATGGGTTATGTTTGTGAGCGCGAAGCGAGCATTGTGGAAGCCTGAAACGATATCTTACTTGTGTTCAGATTGCTTCACGGAAGTTAAAGAATCAAAACTACTTACTAGTTGTAGTAAAATATGTATATGATTGATGACCATAAAGATTTTCCATAACACAACTTGTAACATAACGATTTCTTCCTCGGAAGCGAGGTTGTGGTCGAAGTAACAATAATATTGTAAGTGGTACTCTATTGACACCCACCTCGCTTCCACGAGAGAAATTGTTATGTTATACGCTATGTCATGCAAAATCCTATTGGACATCAATCAAATACATATTTTACTACCAGTAGAAAGTAGTTTTGATTTTGTAACTCGGTGAAAACAAACCTAAATAGCATTTATCCTCAGACTGGCGGATGTTCGCGACAGGGCGCCGCCATTTTTGAAAATCGTAAAGTCACGGGCTAAAGTCTGTTAGAATTAATGAGATTATGGTTTGTTTTCATCAAGTTAGAAAATCAAAACTACTTTCTACCCGTAGTTAAATATGTATTTGAATCATGACCAAAAGGAGTTTACATGCCACAACTTATAACATAACGATTTCTTCAACGGAAGCGAGGTGGGGGTCGAAGTGACAATACTGCGCGATAAATTTCTTCTTTCTTCTTACATTCACGTGGTTAACGTCCACTCACCAGTATGTAGATACTAGTCAATGTACGTCTTTATATTTGGTCTTATAATCCTAATTAGTTTATTATCATACTTGTATGCATTTTGAAACTAAATAAAAAGCAGACGATGTGCTGATACTTATAGTGAATGTATAACTAGCTGTCATCATGCTCAGACTGAGATTGTCTCTCATGCTTCTACATCTAGAATCAATCAGTGATTCCTTCAATTTCAAATTTTCTAATTTGAAAGAGTCTTGAGTCCTGTCTTGAGATAGAAGTTGGTCCTTTAATTAAATTCCGTAGGAAGTCTGGTGGTATTGGGTTAGCAGTAAGAAATACCTTTTTGACCATATCTCATTATATAACCATGAATGTGAATATATTATCTGGTATAGAATATCTAAAGAAATTTTTTTTTTAAATATTTTTATTCATTTCAGATAGGTAAACAAAGACAGGGAGTACACAACTCCATGTTAGGGCTGGTTACATTTTGGCAACAAAGAGTTACAAATTTTCAAAGTAAGAAAATATAGTTACTAGTATACAAAGTCAGGGAGTGCACGACTCCAGCAGCAAACTTCATGGGTTACAGGCATGCTCGAGCTAGTTATACATCAGCAACAGAGATTTACCAATTTCGAAATGTGGAAACATAGGTACATAAAGTCAGGGTGTGAACCACTCAAGCAACAGACTCCACGGGTTACAGGCATGTTCTAGGTAATTATACATCAGCAACAAGATGTACTAATTTCGAAGTGTGAAAACATAGGTACACAAAGTCAGGGAGTGAACCACTCCAGCAACAGACTCCATGGGTTACGGGCATGTTCTAGCTAGTTATACATCAGCAACAAGATTTACTCATTTCGAAGTGTGAAAACATAGGTACACAAAGTCAGGGAGTGCACCACTCCAGCAACAGACTCCATGGGTTACAGGCATGTTCTAGCTAGTTATACATCAGCAACAAGATTTACTCATTTCGAAGTGTGAAAACATAGGTACACAAAGTCAGGGAGTGCACCACTCAAGCAACAGACTCCATGGGTTACAGGCATGTTATACATCAGCAACAGAGATTTACCAATTTCGAAATGTGGAAACATAGGTACATAAAGTCAGGGTGTGAACCACTCAAGCAACAGACTCCACGGGTTACAGGCATGTTCTAGGTAATTATACATCAGCAACAAGATGTACTAATTTCGAAGTGTGAAAACATAGGTACACAAAGTCAGGGAGTGAACCACTCCAGCAACAGACTCCATGGGTTACGGGCATGTTCTAGCTAGTTATACATCAGCAACAAGATTTACTCATTTCGAAGTGTGAAAACATAGGTACACAAAGTCAGGGAGTGCACCACTCCAGCAACAGACTCCATGGGTTACAGGCATGTTCTAGCTAGTTATACATCAGCAACAAAGATTTACTAATTTCGAAGTGTGAAAACATAGGTACACAGAATCAGGGAGTGCATCACTCCAGCAGCAGACTCCCTGGGTTACGGGCATGTAAGAGCTGGTTATACATCAGCAACAAAGAGTTCAAATTTTCAAAGTGTGATAATATAGGTATACAAAATCAGGGAGTACACTACTCCAGTTGCAAACTCCATAGGTAAGGCACTTGGAGCTGGTTATACATTGGCAACAACAAGTTACAAATTTTCAAGTGTGAAAGTATAGGTACAAAAGTCGGGGAGTACATGACTCCAGCGACAAACTCATGGGTTACCTGCATGTTGAGTAATTAATATTATTATCCTTATTATTCTTCTTATTATTATTATTATAATTATTATAGGATATTTATATGATGTTAAAACCTGGTTATCATTGACAACAGAGTTACTAATTTCAAAGTTTGCCAGGATGGGTATAGAAAGACAAAGTGCAAACCTCCAGCAGCAAACTCATGGGTCGTAGGCATGTTGGAGCTGATTATTTATTGGCCCAGAGACTTGCAGATTTTCAAAGTTCGAAATAAAGCTATTAGGCCATTTTTGTGAAATTTGTTAATCCTGTTGTTTTTCTTAGCTATGTATTTTTCGACAAATACAATATTCTGTATTATTTTCAGAAATCCTGACATTTGCAGCCGTCTGTTGTTTATACTTGAGACATATATGAATCGTTTCCCAGCGAGAATAATGTTGTTGATAAAATCATAGCCAATGTTAAGTCCCAACAGGATTGTGAAATCTGAGAGTACAATGTCAATGCTAAAAGTGTTTTTAATATAAATCCTTAGTTCACTCCAGAACATCTGTACATGTTCACACGATACAAAAACATGGATAATATCCTCTGGTTCTGATTTGCAAAATGTACAAATATTTTTGTCAATCAATTTCATCTTCAACAATTCTGTTTTAGTATATATAATCTTGTGGATGAATCTAAATTGAAAATCCAATAATTTAACACCCCGAGTACACTTTCTATAGTTTGTAAAAACAATACTCCAAGGTAATGTAATCTGAGTCATACTTTCCCACTTGTTACACACATCAGGTAGCTGACATGTTTTAATCAATTTGTCATAGAACCTTCTACAACCTTTTGATGGTATAATAAGTTCATACACTGTGTCATTAATACCCAGATTTTGAGTCTCATTAATAGAATTATTGACTGTATGTCTCCATGAGACAGGGATATTTTTCAAAAGTTTATTGTAGTCTAGAAATGTTCCTCTAAATGGATACCTATTCTTGAACTCATTAAAAGAAAGTAGACCGACAGATTTACAGAGGTCTTTAACTTCAGTGATTCCATACTCAAACCAACTTTTAAGTAAAAAGGATGAATCAACAAACTGGTGATTAAACCAGAATATCTAAAGAATTGCTCAATATTGATATAATGATCTTTATCTAAGTAATGTGTATTTACCACCAGATAGTTCTAGATATGCAAAAGATGATATGTTTCCCCTTGTAGAACAATCCATTTTACAAGTGCTTGCTAAGAGTGATTACATTTTACTTATGGGTGATTTCAATGCTAGGACTAGACTATTGAAAGAGTATTGCACAGTTGACAAGCATATAATTGAAGAACTTGATATTGATATTGAAACTATTGAAACTTTGAACCTGTAAATATTCTTTATGCCTCTTCTCTCCCTATAACAAGAGCTAACCAAGATTTAGGAAAAGTTACTGTTTCAGGACTTAAGCTCATAGAGCTTTGTAAAACCACTAATATGTTCATATGCAATGGGAGACTATACAAAGATAAGGATAAAGGTAATGTGACATGTAATGACTCAAGTTTAATTGACTATGTTTATCCTCGCCACAATGTCTTCCATGTTTTGTTGATTTTGATGTTATCGATTTTTCACCTTTGTATTCAGATGTTCACTCTCTCATCACTTTCTCATTAAATATAGGATTAAACCCTAACTCAAAACCACCTGAGAATAGGCGGGAAGATGTAACAAACAATTCACCGAAAGAAGTTTCTACAAAACCAAGGCTATATGACATAAATGAAGCAAAAACATTAGTAAATAATATTAACAGAAACTCTGTCCTGGAATTGACCCATTGCAATCAACATCAAGTCACGACGACCCAGCACGTGCAGTCAATGACTTTGCCTCTGAGGTAGCGCGTCTCCTGGCTGACGCAGCACGTGCAACATTTGGTGTGAGACGCTCGCCTCCACCAGTGTCGAATCGAGATTGCAATGATAAGCCTTGGTTTGGAAAGGAATGTCGAGAAAAACGTAAATGCTTTCAAAAATCAAAACGATGGTATTTTACATGTAAGACGAATTCTAATAAGGCTGAATATCGCCGATGTTCAAAAGAATATAAGAAATGTCTGAATAAACATATAAACAAGTATAAAATGAATTCTCCCACTGGATCAGAAAAAAACAAAAACATTCCCCTAAAGAATTCTGGAAAATACTAACAAAAGTAACAAATATGATAATTCTGAAATACCAGACATAAAATAATTTTTTGAACATTTCAAGCATATCAATAGTAAACAGACTACTCCTGATTTTGCAATAGATCAAGAAATTAAAGATTATGATGATCACATATTAAATGATGATATTACTTTGACAGAAGTGACACATGCTATCAAAAAGCTAAAACGAAATAAATCTTCTGGTATTGATGGCATTGAAAATGACTATCTTATTGATTCCTCTGATCTACTTGGTCCTTTGTTTGTTGATTATTTCAATTTGATATTCTCCACAGGAATAATGCCTGAAGCATGGTTGACTGGCTCTATTAGACCTATATACAAAGGTAAAGGCCAGAAATCAGACCCCAATGCCTATAGACCAATCACTATTTTAAGCTGCTTTGGGAAGCTTTTCAATAGTATATTGAACAATAGACTGAACATTTTCTTGGAAACAAACAATATTTTAACCCCTGCGCAGGCAGGTTTTAGGAAAGAACATTCAACAAACGACAACATATTTGTTTTGAACATGCTTACTCAGATTTTAAAGACCTGTAAAAGAAAGTTATATTGTGCGTTCATTGATTTTTCTAAAGCTTTCGATAATGTATGGAGGCTTGGACTTTGGCAAAAAATAGTTAACAATGGAATTACAGGTAAATTGTTTACGCTTATACAAATCATGTATGCAAATATCAAATCTTGTGTATATTCAAATGATAAGTTTTCAGATTATTTTCCATGTTATTCGGGCGTCCGCCAAGGGGAAAATCTTTCACCTCTTTTATTTTGTTTACTCATTAATGATTTAGAACAATTTCTCATTGATGACAGTTGTAAAAGTGCTATGCTCGAGAACGTAAACATACAGTTATGTTTATCATTTATTGTACTCCTTTATGCCGACGACACTGTTCTTTTTGTTGATTCCGCATCCGAACTACAGAGTACGTTAGATTATTTTAGCAAATATTGTAAAATCTGGAAATTAGAAGTGAATCTTGATAAAACGAAAGTCTTAATGTTTGGAAGTGGCCCTGCCAATAATAGTAAACTCAAATTTGTCTTTGAACAATCTCCAATTGAAATTGTAGATAACTATACTTATCTTGGAGTGACATTTAGTAGAAATAGGAAATTTAATCTATCAATCAAAACCCTTGCAGCAAGCGCATCCAAAGCAATGTTTTGTCTTTTAAAAAAATCTAGAAATCATAATATCCCGTTGGACTGTTTACTTAAGGCATTTGATGTTATGATAGCCCCAATTCTTTTGTATGGCTGCGAAACTTGGGCATATGAAAATTTAAATATAATTGAAAAAAAACATTTGAAATTTCTAAAATTGGCCAGCGGTTTACGAAATTCTACCCCTACTTTTATGGTATATGGAGAACTCGGAAGATTTCCTTTATATATCACTGCGGCTAAGCGTATTATTTGTTACTGGCATAAACTTAATAATCCTGGAATGCAGCAGAAATTATCAAAACTGATCAACAATTATGCATATGTACAAAGTATCTTTGAGAATGATTTTGATCCCTGGATGCATCATGTTAAATCTTTATTAGATAAATGTGGCTTATCTTTTGTATTTTATAACCCTGTAAGCGTACCATGCCAATGGCTAGTTTCACAAGTGGAGACTGTATTAAAAGACCAATTCCAACAAAGTTGGAAAGCTGATATTGAAAATAGCTCTAAGGGATTTTACTATAAACATATTAAAGACACTCCCATATTTGAAAACTATCTTCTCTTCCCAGCTTATATTTACTCTCCTATTTTGAAATACAGAACCTGTAATCACAAACTCCCGGTAGAAACTGGTCGTTGGCATGGTATCGCTAGAAAAAACAGAACATGTAAACTTTGCAATTCACCAGCAATAGGCGACGAATTTCATTACTTATTTAAATGTGAAGCCCTTACAGATATTAGATTGAAATATTTACCAACTAGACATATGTACTTCCCCAATTTATCAACATTGAAGAAAATATTTAATAGTAGAAATTCAAAAGAAATAAGAAATCTATCCAAATATCTGCTAGTATTAGATAAACTCATAGGCAAAAATGGTTAAATCTCAATCAGCTCATTCTATAGACAACAAATCACTTAATAGTTCTTAATTTATGGCATTATTATGTTTCATTTTAAACTGTTCTACCTGTCATTTTGTCATGTTTATTTATATGTATGGTTAACCATGAATTATGTTTGACTTTCTCTTGTACCACCAAACGGCAGAATTTATTCAACCTAATCAGTGGGACATTATTTGAAGGAATAAACTGAATTGTAATAAAGTATCCCGGCAGTGAACTTTTGATATATTTGATATATTTGAATCCATAAACTAAATGCTTATATATATTTATTATGTAACATAAGTGTCTGCCCATAAGGTTTTTTTTGAGGCAATCAAACTTGCATGCAATACAGCGATTACTGCTCTCTTGCTGTAATCCAAATTATCTTTACTCATGTCTGAATTACTTTTTAACGACACACATGTTGGAAAAAGTAAGCATGAAAGGACAATGAATATTAAATATTTTTTGGACGAAATTGGACTTAGTTATATCTGGAATTCCTAAAATTTTGAAAAATTGAATAAACTAAAAATTACAGTTAAGTGTAAACTAGAAGATGCGTATAAGCAAGTGTGGTTGTCTACGGTAGAACATTCACCAAAAGGTATCTTATATAACTCCTTATCTAACTTAAGGTTGAGTAAATATTTGGATATTTTAAATGATAATTGTTCAAAGGCATTCTTACGTTATGAAACAGCAAATCATAACTTACCATTGAAACAGGCCGCTGTCCAGAGAAATATTCAAAAACGTGATAGAATATGTAAACTTTGTAATGGGAACGACATTGGCGATGAATCTCATTATTTATTTATTTTCTCACTTTATAAATGCAAGAGTTAAATATTTAAAGCCATATTTTTATTCCAAACCCAATTTTCATAAATGTATACATTATTCAATAACAATCAGAAAGATATTCTTAGAAAACTCTGTTTATTCTGTAATATTATCATAAATGTTTTTAAGAATCTTCGGTAAGAATACTCCATCTAAATATTTCTATTATCTTTATGCAATCTATTTGCAGATAGATTTGCAATCTATATATGTATACTCATGCCAATAATGGTTGTCACCCCCTTCAATTTTGGGGGTGTGAGGTGGGGTCGGGGTGGGGAGGGGGTTGACAACCATTATTGGCATGAGTATATATAAAATGCATTACTTATTCATCTGTATATATGAAATCTTCGACTGCACGTTCATTGTTTATAACTATATCAATATATTTAATTGTAACATATATGTAACCTCATATGCCGCTGTCTGCGGCCTGAGTTGAAATAAAATTCAGTTAAGTTCAGTTAAAATAAGATGAAAGGGATAAATGCACAAGCTAAATTGTAAAAGCAATGATAAGATGTAGTTAATGTCTCACTGTAAAATACTCAGTTGTTATAAGGATATGTAGTGTTGTTATAAGGATATGTAGTGGAGTAAAGAGGATTGGTGCATCCACTAAGAAGTTCAAACAAGGTTTTAATAAAATAACAGTGTAAATAAATAACAGATAAATAACAGAAAAAAAATCTTTAAAAAATGTCGTTTTGTCCTTCAAGTACTTCAACTAGAAGAGTCCACTTTTAGATCATAGGAGTGCCACTCGTTTATCATTGCGTAATCAACAGTCAACAGACCATGAAATGTTGTTTTAAGACTGTAGGCGAATTGGGATGTAGGCGAAATGAGAACATGCCAAACCTACACATGTTATTTGTCATCATTCACTTGATGGTCAGTTAATGAATTTATAACAGGTATAATTAGTGATTACACCACTCAGATTACCCGACAAAGGTTCCCATTTGGCATTTCTTGTGTCTGGAGTAAATACTCATCATTATAAATTGAGGTCCGATGTGGCAAATGTATTACATCTTATGTAACATGCGCATGGACGTGCAGTAAGAGGAATTATCACTCGAGTTACAAAACAAACATCGATCAAAGGATTAACCAATAACATGCTGATTGATTAATTGCTTTTATCCGGCACAGCGGATTTGTCAAAAGGTAGTGTTTATGTGTGTAGATTTACTAATCTATACTGAATACACCCTGTCGTAAAGTCTCATTGTAAAAACAACGTCCTTCCTTCAAAGGATCAACCGCCAATACATTGATTGATTGCTCATTATTGGCTAACTAAATTACTTTTTTAAAGAATGGCGGGCATCATGCAATTAGTTGCCAGGTGTGCTATCGTGGGTGACCAATGGGACTATACACCAATGTGAAAAACCTGAAACGATAGATCACTTTTTCGCATATTAGACTGTTAAAGACACATGACATGGAGCAGGATACTTTGTCAGCTGCAGATGAATGGCATCTCATTCCTTTATGTGGATATTGATGGATACATTCCCCGAACAAGGTAATAGCCTGATATTGTTGCTATAACTTTAGTCTGTTTTAATTTTAATATTTGCATTTTGTTTTTATTTATTTGTTATGGCATTCAACAGAATCATTCTCTTTCCCGTGAAGTGTAATGAGACAGACAACATACACTTGGTCGCACCGAGGGCGTGTGTTTGAAATATGATACACGTTGGCAATCTATATAATGTCTAGATATTACAATCATGTTATAAATTCACTAAGTATAAGCAGATCGTGTGCATTTTATTAAGTTTCAAAATGCATAGAAATATGATAATAAACTAATTAGGATTATAAGACAAAATATAAAGACGTACATTGACTTCGTTATTTCAGCCCTAACATTTTTTACCACTGGAAGGTGGTTAAACTAAAATGTTTTCATTTGTTATCAAAATAATGTCATTTAATGCAACATTCAGATTTACATCCATTTACGTTAACATTTTTATAAAGTCAACATTACTATGAAATCAAAATTTTACATCAAAATCAGCATTTTTATCAAAGTGAATATTTTTTTATAAGAAACCAAATTATTCATCAAAGTCCACATAATTTTACAACAAAATCAACATAAGATTATCGAGTAAAAAAGATTTAATCTTTGTTGATCAGTCTATACTTATACTATCAATTGCGCATGAGGGTGGCGCTGCAGAGGTAACGAACCAGTCATGAATTCTGGGATATCATCCGGGTACTCACTGGAGAAAAACAACAACAAAAGCAACAACCAGTCCACGGAAATTGCTCTCGGGATCAGTGGCCCTTTAACATAAATATCGACATTCAACCAATTAGAATCACGTGCACCACGCTCCTAACCATCTCGACTGCTTTGTGAAACTGTTTACTAAGTATACTGATTATGTAGTCACTAATAATGACGTGAACCACATCCAGGGGAGTAGCAATCGGTCACCAAACGCCAGGGGTCTTCTGTGAACTCCTGATAGTTCGCCTGTTGCTTAACAGACAGTAAATCCATTAGATTTACATTTCATCTTGTCATTCGAGACCAGAGCAGATCACACTATCAATTGACAGCCGAAGTAGCAATACCCTCCTGAATCATACTTGAACTGACACCAGAAGGCGAGAGTCAAGCGACATAAAGTGTTTACATTGCTGCATGTTTTGTTCTGAAGGCTGAAGTAAATTTGCATGACATTATGATGTACGTCATGAATTCATCGTGAGTCACTTGGTAATATTCGAGCATGTCAGCTTCAGTAGCTTATTTGCAACTTTCGAACCATTAAAACACCCAAAGGTGCATCAAATTGGAGTGAAACTAATGCTTCAATTTGAAAAGCCCTTGCCTGCATCTATGAGATCGATGTACATTATCGGCAACAAAAAAAGAGCAGCTGCTAGGCTGAATATTTTGTAGCAATGTTTCGTTTTTTTGTATGATTTACTGCACAAAACACAATTGAACACAATACAAAAAAATTATTGAAAGGAAAGCCATCCATGTTTCATCCTCTACAGAAAGCAGGAACGTCGTTTCTTAGACAGCTCAATTAGACTCTTTGGTCAGGGGTTGGGGAGGGGGCACAAACCAAGAGTACAGAACATATATTCATTCCGTTCAGTAGAGTATGTTATACATTTTAACACAGGGCATTATGACATGAAATATCTTACTTTCAGGTGTGGTTAAATACCCATACAACAGATGTAGCAAATTATAGTTGGCAAATCAGGAACCAGGTGACCATGTTAATATCATGGTGACACTAGCAGGCTACATTTTCCATGCTTAGTGGATTACTGTAGAAAAAGTTAATTACCCCTAAATATGTTGCGTGCCACAGAACTATGTTCAAGTTCAGCTTGTGTATGATAATACGTTTGATAATGAAGTTCATTTAAGAAATTATTCCTTAGCTGCAATCCCACCTGTTTGTGCGACGACATACTGGTATTTAATCTGCATGGGTTACAATGTTCATTCATTGTTTTAGCCACTATGGTACGAAGAAGATGACCATAGATGGCAATTTATTGGTATGCATAACTCCGGTATGTCTTTTAAAGCATCTGGTCAGGAAATGAATGTCCAATACGTTGTCAGTTGTTTGGTCAGAAAATACAGGGAAAGCAATGAGGTGAAGGATCGGACACGTTCTGGGCCCCGTTCCTGAAAGCGATCGTAGCGCTAAGGTGATCGTAACTCCCATACTTTAACATAGACTTACGACAGTCGTAGCGCTACGGTGATCGTAACTCCCATACTTTAACATAGACTTACGACAGTCGTAGCGCTACGATCGCTTTGAGGAACGGAACCCTGGACGACCCAGGGTGACATCAGAACGTGAAGACAGGACACTATTGAGACAAACATGACAACTAAGCCACAAGTAATGTTCTGAAGCACCACTGGTTACCGTTTCGCCGGGGTTATACGAGAACGACCCGGAATAGCAAAAGGAGAGGCGGGTACAACTCCAGAAGTGTCATCAAACGTACTCTTTAGAGTGATCATCACCGACAGGCAACGCTGGAATCAGATGACTTGGCGAAGAATACATTGGTCTGCATGTGACTGATGGACGCTTGGGACTTTGGAGGCAGCGGACTACAGCCTTTGGTGAGGGTTCCGTCCTGGTGTGGGCATATGTCTCTCATGACTGTAAACTTGACTTGGTGACAATACGTGGGAACACGACTAAAAGTACTGTCGGAAATGCTAGAAAAATGCTTTTCAGCCTTAATATCTTTATAAAAGTGATAAATGTCCTATGTTGTCAATATATCAACTCGCCTATAGTGTACCTAATTTTTAGTTCAATCGATTTAACATTCCCATGCATTTAAAGGGAAGTTTACAGGAGAGAATTTGGTACCAAAACAACAACTCAAGATTTTTCAGAGTTCAACAACAGAAATCTGAAATAGTCTTTACATTAATGCTAATAATACAGGTGGTGTAAAAATATGAATTAGCGTTTTTCCTAAACAAATAAATGTTGAATGTTTCTGTTACTTTAATTTATTATCGTTTCTTTATTGAAGAAATATTAATATAAATGTTAAGTCTTGATAAATAAGTTTCCCGTCATGCATGCACATCTTTATCACAGCGTTCACTATGGCCAACCATTTGCAGTCGATTGTTGCAAAGGTTTATAAGTTTTTGTGCTTGAAAAGACAGAGGTATACCTTTCATTAGTTTAGAAAGGGTATATTACAGAACTTGTAGGGCTGTTGGTGTGTCTTACCAACAAGTTTACAATATTGTAAACAAATCAGATAAGACAGGGACCGTCTCAAGAGCAAAACCGGGACGTAAAACCATCCTTGACAACTTTGACAAGGGAGTACTTAGACGGGCGGTCTACAAACTTTATGAGAAGAAGAATATATATATTCCAAAGAAGCTACACCAGTGACTTCGTTAAATCTTTGGCCAATGTTCACAACTAGATTAAACTGACCGAATTACATCCATATTTTGCAATGAAATATACTGTTGACATGCAAAACATTTATTAAAAGGTTGCACATTTCTACAATCAATCGATAAGATAACACAAGTGATAGGATTCTTTCCAATGTACAGTAATTCGTATGTTTATTTCAAAACAAACATCACATGATCCCTTACATAACCAACACGTATACTATACGTACACATATTCAACATTTGAAGAAAACATCTATTGAGATGACCCTCGCCCGAGCTTGTGCTCAGGTGTCAATTTCACCTGTCGATACCGTGCATGCTGATGACGTAACACAGGCAGTTAAAGTTTGTATCAAATAACGTCCCACTACCGCTTATTTTCTAAGTTTTTGGTATTTTCATCAGTAAAAACACATTTAGGGCATGTCTCAAAATTTATTCCCTCTCTACATTAGGTAGATGTTTCTTAAAAGTGATATTTGTTATTTAAGTAACTGTTATACCTCTGAATTTTAAATATGAGTCAAAAAGCATTTTTCTAGCATTTCCGACAGCACTTTAGTAATCAGTATATCCAGGTGCTGGATCCTGTTGTTGTGTCCCATCTGGATAATCATCTTCTTGCTACAATGTATTGTGGTATATCCTTTATTAAAAGGTTGAAAGAACTGTCCCTTTTGTGTTTTCCTGTAGTAAATACATGATCTTCCAGAAGAACATGCATCTTTACCAACGTACTGTGCGTGCACACACGACTGGTGTTAGCAGAAAACTACAACTATAATACAAATTACCGGGGTGCTTAACTTTGTTCCCGGTGTATATCAACTGAGAGCGAAGTTGAATGATTACAGCATAGGAATGGGAACTGTTCCTGTTCAAATAACAGCAAATATTAACGTCACTGTTCTTTTGCCAGTTTCTGTCAAACTGTATTAGTGTATTGTTTTTGTGTAGAATTGAAATCTGTATCTGAAAGATATTTTCAAATGACAGTTTGTTTTTCTTATTACTAGATGTGTTTACATTTTTTGACATGCCAGTTGTATATGATTTGTAAAATTGTTACAGCCGTGCCAAAGTGAAAAGGAGCCTTCCGTAATTCATTGCTAAAATATGTATTTAAAACACAATTTACTTAGGTCCAAACCTCCTTGATATGCATGCAATCGAAATACAGATTAAGTAAAAAGGTCATGAGATCATCATGAGGAAATGCGTCTGTACCATTGTATTTAAATATTTTAATATATGTCAGTGTGATTATTTCCAATACCTCTTTCCCTGGTTGTTGGTATGTATGAAGCTGGTAATAATAATGATATATGTGTGCGTTTAATGTAGTGTTTTCTTTTATGGTCATTGAAGGGCATTATGTAATCATCATTACAAAGATCTTTATACCTTTTGTCCTTCTATTTCTTTTTCAAAAAAGAATTTATTATAGCTTTATCAGGGCTTTTTCAGTGAGATAGGGTTCTAACAGTACTTCCATATGTTATTCATTTTGTATCTTTTATTAAATGTTCCCTACACAGTAAATACAGTGATTTTAGTTTTACGCCGCACTCAGCAATATTCCAGCAATATGGCGGCGGTCCGTAAATAATCGAGTCTGGACCAGACAACCCAGTGATCAATAGCATCGATCTACGCACTTGGGAACCGATGACAAGTGTCACACCAAGTCAGAGAGCCTGTCCACCCGATCCCGTTAGTCGCCTCTTACAAGCATGGGTTACTGAATATCAATATTCTAACCCGGATCTTCACGGGTTCAGTAAATACAGAAAAGGCTGGTGTATATGTTATACTCTTGGGTGATATTATATGAGAACTACGTTGTATTCCATTCACTTGTTATGAAGTCCTGTCGGGGAAACATGTTCGGGGTAGAAATGTACCGTAAAGCGTAGTGTTTTGCTGTTCATTTCAGTGTTAATGAAAGTGATAATGTTCTGATATTGTTTTAAACTCAGTTAACGTTTCTTGGCATGCTGGAAACTGGAACAAAGCAGACCATTGTCTGCACGTGTTCTTAACGTTTCAGTCAGTAAAATAACGTTGATAACAAATGACGATCTGGTCGATCAAGGGCGACAACTCGCACACAAGACCTTCTCATCAGAACTGCTGAAACCGTGGACAAAGAGCCTCTCCAATTGGACTGACTGACTGACTGAGTTTGGTTTTACGCCGCTTTTAGCAATATTCCAGCAACATCACGGCGGGGGACACCAGAAATGGGCTTCACACATTGTACCCATGTGGGGATTCGAACCCGGGTCTTCGGCGTGACGAGCAACGCTTTAACCACTAGGCTACCCCACCGCCCTCTCCAATTGGAGATGAGGTCTTCACAAAGCTACGGGTGTATGAGGACAGACGATTCTGATGATTCAGAGTAAGAGGACAGACGATTCGTAATCGGCTGCACAGATGGAACCTGGATGCCAGACGTCCACGTGTTATCCCAGGATTGACGGACCGTTGGCAGTGTCAAGAGCGGCAGCGCTGGACAAACTAGGGAAACGTCATGTTTCGGGTGAACCAAGGTTTTCTTTGGACTTCCTTGACTGGCGCAATAGAGTGTTGCGTAATCAGAATGTCGTTAACATTACACAAGAAAGATCAGTTAGGGGTGGCTCAGTAATGGTGTGAGAAGGGAACACCTTTACAAGTTAATCACGCGCGGGTCACTGTGCAGAACTACCGTGACAACATCCTGGAGGCACAGACCGCCTCCGTGGTGTAGTGGTTAGAGCGTCCGCCCGGAGAGCGGAAGGTCGCGGGTTCGATCCCCGACCGCGTCATACCAAAAGACGTTAAAATATGGTACTTGTTGGTCCCTGCCTGGCGCTCGGCATTAATGGGTACAACAAGGACTGGTCGGCTCGGAGTCAGTATAATGTGTCTGAGTGGGGTATTCATGCTTCACTGTGGCATGGTATCTCAGTGGGCTAGCACTATAAAACCAGCTTCAGTCTGGGCTCGTACAAGCAGCCGCACATACACATACACACGCATGCACGTCGTCATATCAGCGAAATATTCTCAAGCACAACGTTAAACCCAATTTCACCTCACCTCACCTGGAGGCACATACCTGTGCCATTTGCGCACCAAAAGGGACTTATTTTTGTGTTATAGGATGACAATGCAAGAGCACACAGTGCTCGTATTATTACTGAGTACATAACAGAACATAACCACCTTATCATGGCCAGATTTGTCACTCATCGTAGATACCTCGGTTATCCTTGGCCGGCGCGTACATCACCGTCAACAAACACCATCACTGTCAACGAACTTGGCGCTGCCCTGCATGAAGATTGGAATTCAATGATCCAAGTTAATAATGGATGTTTGATTCAGGATTGCCTTGACAATAGAGTCGGAAATATGGTGGTGGGGATATTGAGGTGTTCCGAAAGGGCAGATGTCATGTCTTTTCAACAGAGGTCTTGAGTTCTGATGGCTATGGGTCGTGATATCTCTCCTATGTATTTGTCTCCACAGTTGCATGACATTTCATACAACATCCTCTAGGTTTGGGGTGGGCAGCATTCACTTGATAGAGGAGCAGGAATTAGCTCAAAAACGTCGTATAAAGAATAAATAAAATTGTTATCCACAAAATGTGTCATGCATTCATGTTCGTCCAACTTCTAAATGACTTTCAAGAACGTCAGCAATTTTACCTATCAATTATATATTTCATCTCATCCAGTTCCCTTGAATTTGATTCTTTGTATAGATTCCACAAATTATTTACGTCCCCACTGTGCCGCTCACGTTTGAGATCCTGGTGTAATTAATTACACTGCCTGTCCTTCAGCCTGTCCATATTGCATCACTTTTCTCCAATAAAGACATTTTTAAATCGTTGTGTCAGTTGCTGCACTCAAACTGTCATCAGTCCCACCTTCAAACATGTTTGTGTCCTCAGATAACATAGAAGTTCATGTTCGGCATTTTTCAGTGTAGCATCTGTTTTTGCAATAGTATCATTGGTTGTTATCATCAACAGTTCTGTATCTAGCAGGAACATATAGGCGTACATTGAGTTTCCTTGTGTGCTTTTACCCACCTTTAAAATTGGTGCTATGACTTTTTCTGCTTTTAAATGACAATGAAATGAATATATGTTTTTGAAATAAAACTCATTCCGAGTATGTACTTAAAATGTTTATTAATGCAAACTTGTTCTCGTCACTATATGGCTGGAATAATGCCGATGTGACGCAAGACGCAACTCAACTCAACTCAACTTTAGAGGTAAAAAATGATGATACGTGTTCATTTTATGACAAAAATGGGGCACTATCTAAATTGTGTGCATTCCGTATCTCATATTAGGTCCATGCCAGCATTTCCAGTGGTAATGTTCAACGAGGTAAACAGCATTAAGTCAATATGTAATAGTAATTTATAATGTTTTATACAAAATGCCCTATACCAACCTTATGTCTTAGCTAAAACAGACCCGTGAAGATCCGGGGCAGAATAGGTCTTCAGCAACCCATGCTTGCCACACAAGGCGACTATGCTTGTCGTAAGAGGCGACTAACGGGATCGGGTGGTCAGGCTCGCTGACTTGGTTGACACATGTCATCGGTTCCCAATCGCGCAGATCGATGCTCATGCTGTTGATCACTGGATTGTCTGGTCCAGACTCGATTATTTACAGACCGCCGCCATATAGCTGGAATATTGCTGAGTGCGGCGTAAAACTCAACTCACTCACTCACTCACTTAGCTAAAACAACTTCTGGGGATATACCACCATATAGCTGGAATACTGCTGACCGCGACGTAAAACTAAATTCACTCACTCACTCTGGGGATATATCAAGTTTGGTTTTCTTGTATAAAAGTGTTACTGACCTCTTTATACTGTTTACTATACATAAACTCAAACGTTGATGCATTTTACAGTTGAGAGCTTACTTGGTCGCCGATTTTGTTGTAGTTTTTATCTTCAGAGCCTATGGGATAGAAATAATGATGCTTCTGTTAATTATTACACTCAAAGTGTTACTTATACCTGTTTCGGTAATGTACCGGTTTACCCATAGTTCGAAATCTTTGCAGAAAACTTTGAAAATCTCTTTAAAGAATTTATCAATATGTGAGTTTTTGTTAATATTCAAACGATATCCAGCCATTGTTATTTCATCCAAGTTATATAATTGTTTGTATTGAACTTGATTTACTCAGTTTGGGTGAATTACGTTTGTGCAATACTAGTATATCATATTATTAGTTTCATTGGTAATTTATCCAGGCGTACAGTTTGGACATATTATTTCAGCTTATCGCATATAAAACTGAACCTATTTACTGGTATAGTTTCTGTTTTCAAGATGAAAACAATATGTTTATTTATTATCCCCTCCATTGTAACACTGGATTTAGTTCCTAGTTAAGTTTATAGTCCCATTGATTCTATAAGGTTACTTTTTATATTGAGATAAATCTGACGGCTAAGATTCAGGTATATTCTGAAATGTACTCGTATTCTTTTCTTCTGCTTCATCTTTTCTTACATATGTTTGCTTTCTTAATGTTTGTTTTTCTTTACATAAACGGGAAACAATATTGATTTGCTTCTCACTTTCATGAAAAATATTTCTCAAGGAGAAATACTGATTTTGTATTCCAAGTTTTATTTCTTCACTAGATCTTCATTTTTTCTCAATTTATCTTGAGCACATTTAATGTCACAATAGTCTACATTTGTTTCTGCTGGTATATTTCACTATTGAGACATATGTTTTCCTAAACAGTAAAGTTGTATTCAATTTGACACAACCCTTAACCCGTCCTTTGTTAAGTTTATTTAAGGTCAACAAGGTTATTTATTTGAAAAGGTCAAAGATATTGCAGAGTTGTCAAATTAGTATAGTTAGAATTGTCGAATCAAGAGTTACATGTAGAGTCTTGTGAAACAAAGCAGAAGCTGCGTATAGACTAGTGTTTTGGCTTCTAAGACCATGTGTATTTCTTTGCATCTAGATATATTTTTATAAACAGATCAAAGCATTCTGGAGTTTTTTCTCCAGTAAAACATTTTTGCTTTAGGATTGTTTTCTAAGTGACAGTTGGATTGAGTACCAAGCTCCAGTTTTTTTAACCAGTGATTTATGTTCAAAATCTTCAGTAGTATGTGTTGCAGAAAGCCGATTTAACTCGATTTGCTCCTTTCAATATAAGTCACAGTTAACCTTTTACTCCCTCTGGTGATATCCGCTAATGTAAAGCTGTTTAAAACCATGGCATTCTGTTCCTTTGGGACGGTGGGGTAGCCTAGTGGTTGAAGCGTTCGCACATCACGCCGAAGGCCCAGGTTCGATTCCCCACATAGCTACAAAGTGTGAAGCCCATTTATGGTGTTCCGAGCCGTGATATTGCTGGAATACTGTTACAAGCGACGTAAAACCAAACTCACTCAGTCAAACTATTACTTCTGTTGAGTTTGACGTGTAAAGTGACTTATATACTTACGTTTCAAGTCCGCATTCGTTTCTCACTATTGTTTTACCAACATTTGAATTACTTTATCGGTTTCGCCAGTGATTTCGTCTCTTTGCTTGTTTAATGAAGATATAATAAATTTATTCATCCAGCATTTTAATTTGAGTACAAGAGAAAAAAACATTACCTCGCACAGTTTCATTTATTATCATGTAAATGCACAAACACATTTAAGGCGGCTCTACAGGTGTGGGCGACTGTACCGCATACCACCTACAACGTTAAGGTGTTGTAACTCTACCACCTACAACGTTAAGGTGTGGTAACTCTACCGCATACCGCATACTACCTACAGCGTTAATGTTTTGGGCGACTGTACCCATACCACCTACAACGTTAAGGTGTGGTTACTCTACCACCTACAACGTTAAGGTGTGGGCGACTGTACCCATACCACCTACAACGTTAAGGTGTGGCAACTCTACCACCTACAACGTTAAGGTGTGGGTACGACCTACAACGCGTTAAGGTGTACCCATACCACCTACGTTAAGGTGTGGTTACGTTAAGGTGTGGTACTGTACTCTACCACCTACAACGTTAAGGTGTGGCAACTCTATCCCTACAACGTTAAGGTGCGGCATACCACCTACAGCGTTAATGTTTTGGGCGACTGTACCCATACCACCTACAACGTTAAGGTGTGGTTACTCTACCACCTACAACGTTAAGGTGTGGGCGACTGTACCCATACCACCTACAACGTTAAGGTGTGGGCAACTCTACCACCTACAACGTTAAGGTGTGGTTACTCTACCACCTACAACGTTAAGGTGTGGCAACTCTACCACCTACAACGTTAAGGCGTGGCGACTGTACCCATACCACCTACAACGTTAAGGTGTGGCAACTCTATCACCTTCAACGTTAAGGTGTGGCAACTCTACCACCTACAACGTTAAGGTGTGGTAACTCTACCACCTACAACGTTAAGGTGTGGCAACTCTACCATCTACAACGTTAAGGTGTGGTTACTCTACCGCATACCGCATACCACCTATAGCGTTAATGTTTTGGGCGACTGTACCGCACACCACCTACAACGTTAAGGTGTGGGCGACTGTACCCATACCACCTACAACGTTAAGGTGTGGTTACTCTACCACCTACAACGTTAACCACCTGTGGTTAGGTGTGGCAACTCTACCACCTACAACGTTAAGGTGTGGCAACTCTACCACCTACAACGTTAAGGTGTGGGCGACTGTACCCATACCACCTACAACGTTAAGGTGTGGTTACTCTACCACCTACAACGTTAAGGTGTGGGCGACAGTACCCATACCACCTACAACGTTAAGGTGTGGGCGACTGTACCCATACCACCTAGAACGTTAAGGTGTGGCAACTCTATCACCTACAACGTTAAGGTGTGGCAACTCTACCACCTACAACGTTAAGGTGTGGGCGACTGTACCCATACCACCTACAACGTTAAGGTGTGGTTACTCTACCACCTACAACGTTAAGGTGTGGGCGACAGTACCCATACCACCTACAACGTTAAGGTGTGGGCGACTGTACCCATACCACCTACAACGTTAAGGTGTGGTTACTCTACCACCTACAACGTTAAGGTGTGGTGTACCCATACCACCTACAACGTTAAGGTGTGGTTACTCTACCACCTACAACGTTAAGGTGTGGCAACTCTATCACCTACAACGTTAAGGTGTGGCAACTCTACCACCTACAACGTTAAGGTGTGGGCGACTGTACCCATACCACCTACAACGTTAAGGTGTGGGCGACTGTACCCATACCACCTACAACGTTAAGGTGTGGTTACTCTACCACCTACAACGTTAAGGTGTGGTTACCGACCACCTACAACGTTAAGAAGTGGCAACTCTATCACCTACAACGTTAAGGTGTGGCAACTCTACCACCTACAACGTTAAGGTGTGGCAACTCTACCACCTACAACGTTAAGGTGTGGGCGACAGTACCCATACCACCTACAACGTTAAGGTGTGGGCGACTGTACCCATACCAACTACAACGTTAAGGTGTGGTTACTCTACCACCTACAACGTTAAGGTGTGGCAACTCTATCACCTATAACGTTAAGGTGTGGCAACTCTACCACCTACAACGTTAAGGTGTGGCAACTCTACCACCTACAACGTTAAGGTGTGGCAACTCTACCACCTACAACGTTAGGGTGTGGGCGACTGTACCCATACCACCTACAACGTTAAGGTGTGGCAACTCTACCACCTACAACGTTAAGGTATGGGCGACTGTACCCATACCACCTACAACGTTAAGGTGTGGCAACTCTACCATCTACAACGTTAAGGTGTGGTTACTCTACCGCATACCGCATACCACCTATAGCGTTAATGTTTTGGGCGGCTGTGCCGCATACCACCTACAACGTTACGGTGGGGCAGCTCTACAGCCTACAACGTTAAGGTGTGGGCTACCGCATACCGCTTACAACGTTAAGGTGTGGCAACTCTACCGCATACCGCCTACAACGTTATGGTGTGGGCGAATGTACTGCAAACACTTCACAACGATAATGTGTGTGGGACTCCCCCACACACGACCTAACGAACAACCTTAATGTGCGAAAGTGATGTCCTGTTCTGGGGAAAGTTCAAAGTAAGGCCATTGGGAATCCATCATAATATGTTCCTGGAAACACCTGCTTGACAAAGAGGTGGTCGAAAAGTCCGCACGGTGTTGACCGCCATTATAGTCTGTTCTAACACACGTGTCGGTTTTGTGTTGCAGTTTGAAACAACTATGTATCCCCCACAACATACATACACGTTAGGGGCGGTGGAGATCGATTACCCTGGGTACAATGTGTGAAGCCCATTTATGGTGTCCCCTGCCGTGATGTTGCTGGAATATTGCTAAAAGTGGCGTAAAATCCAACTCACTCACTCACTCACTCCCTACATACACCTTACTCTAAAGATCTGTTGGAAACTGTAATGCTTTCTGCCACTCAAGCTCCGGATCACCACTTCAAAATACCTCTCATTTGGAAGCTATCTTCACACCTGTTTAGCTTTCCTGTTACTTGTCCGCCATAATCTTGTTAGTAACGTTTCCGTGACAGGAGATGCCAATGTCTGAAGTAGAGACAAGAACGACTCTGCCATTTCTAGGTCCACGTGACTGTAATCATGAAATAAGTGCATCGTTTAAGCTGTATGCTCTCTGTACGTAAACATGGGAAGGAGGTGGGGTAAATCCTGGCTTGGAAGGACGTTGAGATAATTGTTGTATCTATAAGCTTACTGGCATTACGAGTGCTCGGCATCTTCAACCGGGAGCTTAGTCTCGATGATAATGCTTGTGAGGGTAATCTCTTAGAAAAACAAGCTTTTGCATGTTTTTATGGGCCCTTGACTTGTTTTGGTTGTTTGAAGTTTGTCGTCACTGTGTGTGCTTGAGCTCGTGGACTCCACGGGGACGTCCCGCTTATCAGAAGTCTGGCGCCCTTTCAGAACTGGCGCACATCGCAACTTCTCGGGTGGAATGAGAACATATTTCTTGTCAATGGGTGGAGTGACCAGAGCGTCTTTGTCTTCAGACTCCACATGCTTAACGTTTGGTGGAAACTGGGTTACATTGAAATTAGTATGTCTCGCACGTGCGTCAGGTGCATGGCTAATATTTAGAGGCGGTAAAACAAATACATCATTTCGTTTTGCTTTTGACTTTTTTATGGCTTTCAATGATGCCATTGAAGGATGGGTTTCTTGGTTGAAGGTAAAGTGTTCATCAAGTATCTCGCCAGCACCGAAACCATCCCCTTCTGGAATTACGCCTAGGTCGGGACTTTGTAGGTGCATGCGTTTAGCCCGCCGAGGTCGATATCTGGCGAAGCTTCTTGTGTGTCGTTTCACACTTGAGGACAAAATAGTCTCCGCTTTCGCAAGGTCAGTGACATTGTTGACTTTATGCGACTGTAGCGGAGGATCGCCGACTAATGGAGCGCTGCCGTCCAAATGAGCGGAAATCTGATTAGTGTCTTCACCTAAAGAAGATTTCTCACAGTCGCTAGGTCTTCCTGAATTATCTGATGCATCATTATACTCTATTTTGTCTGCGGGAATCCCTCGCGGCACACATTTTAATGATTTGTCATCTTCCCACAGTGATCCCTTACAAGTAAGACTGTAATCTATGATTTCATGGAGATCAGATGCACTGACAAAGCTTATTCGAAGATTCCTTGGTGCTAGATGTTTCAGTCTTCGTTTGGGAAGTGTTCGAGCTGATTTAGGTTTACCTCTTTTGTCGTGGAGTGTTTTCTTCCGTCTGTCTATCAAATCATTCAATGACAACGCCTTCCGTCGACTGCTGGAGACGTGTACATTCTGGGGAGCGAAGTGCGCGTGATCTTCACGTGGCGTCAGGTGATACTTACTTCCCTTTTTCTCCAGCGTCAGTTTGTGCATGTGATCGGAATACAGCAGCATGGAGTCCTTCATTGGACTGCGCCGTACAGTTATACTCGGTAGGACATAGTTTTTAGTGTCGGGGCCTTTTGTCAGTTCCTTCTTTACCTGCGTGCTGACCCTCGGAGACATCTCCTCCACAGTCTCACCATACGACGACATCAGGATACCGGTATAGTGCAGCTATCTTAGCCTGAAAGGACATGTAAAACTCCCTGAATGTGGATATGAAAATAAACACATAATAAAATGAAAATATAAGCGACAAAGCCCTTCACAGATTCATAAGTTACGCTTCACCCAGATTTGACTGAACGATTCCAAATATTTCATGAACATGTGTTTATGGATCATTATGAAATATTGATCGAAGATGTTCGTGAACAGATTAAAGTATTGCGCCAAAGGCATATCAATTTATTACCTGTAATAAAAAAAGAACCATACGGTTAAATGAAATTAGGGAATTGCATCAGCCATAATTTTTATCAATGCGTTTTATTTGGAAATGTCCGAATGTCTGCCATAAAAATTAAAGCTTTGCAGAAACTAACTGGACAAGTAATTTTCATAGTATTTCATTTTCCCGTGTTGTCAACGTGTACATTCTGCTGCGATAGTACGTGACATGGAAATGCAGGACAAATACGAAAACTGAATTTGATGGATCTTTTTGTAACATGGTGAAAATAAGAGTAACGGGAACTTCCTTTGCTATTGTGAAGCTAATGATCCCTCAATTAGCGGATGTCTAGAATAAGCAATGGATTGGTATTGTTACTGACTGCCTTCCACCTTACAACCATTCAGCTCCATCGATCTATAACCGCTAAAGCTCGCAATCTACATCAAATATGTATCCGCCAGGCGTATGGCACTCTTGGTAATAATATCTGTCTTCTGTATGATGTTTTGTACCCAGTACATCGTATACTTCACCAGGATCGCTATCCACAACAGCGCTGCACTGTATTAAAACCCACGATAATGGGGGACAGATAATCATTCCAATTGGTCTTCCTGACCCTGGGGTGCAATGCTATGTGTGCATGTCTCTGTGTACGGCCATACCAAGTGTGAACAGCATTGCCCCGCTGTTTGTTAAATCATAGCATAACGCTAATCTTGACAAGCCTTCCATTGTTCTTTCTTCGTGTTGCTGTTCCCTCTTTAACCCTTCTTCCAAATAGAATGTATGCATGTTGGAATTTGTTCGAAAACTACAGCCTGTTCGAGAAATTAATGCAAAATATTTAATTAGCCTCCAGTTTCGACAACAAGAAAACTAACATATGGACATATGGATATCGTGAAAGTATGTGTATTATGAGAATGAAGACACGTTCTGCTCCATGAATATTGTATGTTTTGAAAAGGTGGTTCAGAAAATATCCCGTTTCTAAGGGAACTATCTGATCCCCATCAGGATGGTTGGTCCCCAAGGATGTCTCTCTGATAAGATGAACTCGGGTCTCTGCCGTCAACCGCCATTGTCATCAACCAGCTATAATTATCTTTTACATATCTGAATTATATATTCTATTGATGGAGAGTCATTGACTGACGCTGCTCTTGGAAATATTTGAATTCTATCATGTGACACCATATACTTGACCAACGTTGAGAAACACTGTGGAGTAAACAACTCACGAAAATATATTTCCCTATTGCAACTCCCTAGCTTGCTGCTTGAAGATAGGAAATTCTGATATTATGCGATAATTGTGATCCTTAACAAAAGTAATATATAACCCGACTACACAGATGTTATATTGTGCATGTCCGGAAGTAGACTGTGGTAAAAACACGCAGCAGACTCGAGGTGCTACAACACGGTTAATCCAGTCGTCTAAACCGCACAGAGTTGTTTCCCTTAGACGAGTAATGCCTGCTGGTATTTCACGATCCATTGCTTTGGTCAATGAACTTACTCAGCGCAATGTGAATAAAATCCTATCAATGTCGATAAAGCCCAGTTCGTTCAATCACACTTACATGCATGTAGGGACATTGAGTCATAGACAGTTCAATGGATGGCAAAAGGTGGATCAGATGTTTCTCACAGGGAAAACATTTAGGTATAGTTATTTATCAACCGTTACAAAACCCCAACTAAATCCTCGAACTGCACTTTGTTTTAACATTACGCATTGCAATCTGCTAGTGCACTGGGCTCTATAACATTGTACATATTCATCGATCATAAAATATAACTCAGCAATATTCCAGCTATATTGCAGAGGCCTGCAAGTAAATGCAGCTCGACCAGACAGTCACGTGATTGATGTAATGAGCATCCATTTAGGTAACTGGAATACC
Source organism: Haliotis rubra (assembly GCF_003918875.1). Lineage (NCBI taxonomy): Eukaryota > Metazoa > Mollusca > Gastropoda > Lepetellida > Haliotidae > Haliotis > Haliotis rubra. The sequence continues at coordinate 206,331 of NW_025767235.1, forward strand.
AAGCGCGTAGGAAGCCATTTTTCGTGTAAGCTCGATAGGTTGCAAAGCTTTATATTTAGATAGTATTGAGAGCTTGCCCAACATTTTTTGCAACAATCATGTGCAAGCCCGTGGTGTTTTTATAATGGCAGCTGCGCCCCTGGATACTATGGCATGCATTAACCAAGTCAGACATCCTGCCCACCCGATCCCGTCCGTCCCGATCCCGTCCGTCGCCCACCCGATCCCGTCCGTCGCCTATAAGACCAACTGTAACCCGGAACTTAGACTAATGCTTAGTCTCTGAATATATATAATTTTGATAGTAACAAACAAGCCCATTTATATTGAAAAGGAGCCCAAGGGAGACCAGAGATTCAGAACCTGAACCTGAGGAAATCTAGATTTGCTTAATTTAGGGCTTTAGCACTGCAGAGAGGGCTTGGTAGTAGGGAAAATACTGTGGTCCAGGGACTGTTAGACAGACTATCCGGAACTTCACGGGCTTGAGTAGCACTTTACTATCGTAAATGGAAATGTATACACCATGGTGGTGAAACGGGCAATAATTCCAATACTAAACACAGTTCAAATACTAAAGAAGATAACAGTCGTGACTCTTGACCTGTCAAGTAACATTACATGCATATCAAATGACACTTTACACAATTCAACAGTAATATTAGTATCCGCAAACAAACAAAATATGAAAATTCAAATGGCAGTATTTCCCCCTCTCTACTGCTTTATTCTTCAGTACCACCGAAAGTAGCAGTAGGTTTTTAATACTTGTCATCCTACTTATGTTATTCATAATAACAATACCAGACTTGTCCGGCACAGATTCGATCAATTACACGACCCTCTAAAGAAGGGTTGATATTGCTGATTGCGGTTACATTTAAACCAGACAAACATCACACCAACCATTATATATCACATCCGCAATTAAGCCACAATGACACACTTTTACCATCCATCATGATTCATCACTTCCGGTCTGGTCTTAAGGTGTATCGATCTGCTCACCTCACCTGTTCTCTGAGAGGTGCGGGTTTAGGATGCACACAGACACACGTCTACGTGTTGCCATATCAACGATTATTCAGGGAACACGTTCTCAGTGAGGTTTGAAATGATAGCGAGGTGAATGTGTGAACTTCCCCCATGTGAACTTCCTCTGACGCCTTGTGTACTAAGTGTAAATGTAACGACTGTTAAACCTGAAAGGAGGACGGGAAACAAAAGCGACAAAACCCTTCCCATACACTAAAAATGTGTTAGATCCAAAACACAAAACCATAATTTGGACATGTTTAATGCCTAAACATTTTTTGGCAATTGTGTACAACGGCTAAACCTGTTGAGGGTCTAAATATCGGAAAGACTGGTATCCTCCACTTAAAGTTCATTGTAGATATTATTTTAAACATGGAAGGGGCGCTTTTTTATTGTTTTAGCGTCTAATGGCGATGTCAAAGTATGGTGGAGGACGCATTAATCCGATATACTTTCTGCTGTCAGGTTGGTTAATGTGAACATTTTTGTGTTAATATAATACAAAGCTCATTGCTAGCTGTAGCTGTATATGTGCCAGATTTCCTTAAGTTATAAACTATTTAGATTATGAGGGCCTTGTGTTTAGGTGGTTTGAAGGCTGAGACGACTTTGTTTTATATGTTTCGGTCCTAAACGTGTTTACATATATATTTCCAGGTGTCACTTCCGTTTAGGATTTAAACACATTCCTAAACATGTTTAAGGAGATAATTGTACTGATGTCAACTTCTTTATTATGAAAAACATATCGTTGGAAGAACACGATATGTTTTAGGGTAAATGCACAGACTGGTATTAGCAGCATTAGCTAATTTGTACCAATGGAAGTCATGGCTGTCAGCTATGTCCTGATAGCAATCACCTCCAGTAGTTTCCTTTGACACCAGCTGATGGTGGTGGCAGGACTTTGGTAGCTTCTCAAATGACTGTGTGGTACGTCTTGGCTCTTGTTGATGTTTTCAAAAAATGCCGATTTCTGGTCTAGTTCGTTGACAGAGGTCTGATGTTCATTGTTGAAAGGTCTAAAGGTTTCTCCAGTGTATTGGTGTCCACAGCTGCTGTTTACGTCCTCGGGGACTCGGACCGCTGATTGCCTGCCACCATTGGACTTGCCGCTGTCTAGCATGCTGTCACCTCATGAAGGAGCTATAAGCATATACTCCGAAACTTTGTGTTCCTCGTTGACATCTATAACTATTCTCCCTTGTGTCATTTCTGACAGCCATTCAAAGGCAAAAGCATGTTTTGCATGTGTTCATCTTGTGAACACATTTTACAGTTCTATCACAAGTCCATTGTACCATTCTGACATCGGCTCTTTTAAATAATCTGTAATTAACAGCGTCCATTGAGCGATTCCAACTACATCAGATTGTGAATCACTATCAAACAGTGGTGTTCGCGAAAAGGAGAGCGTATTCTGTCCCGACAATAGTCAGAGTCACAAAAGCATGCAAAGGCAAGTCTATCGTTCAAATGAAAAGTGGTACAAGTCAAATAGGGAATCACCCTTGACAATATCCACGGATTAGTCATATGTCTTAAACCACAATATCACGTTTTGAAATTTCCACTGAGGTATGAAATGTTGCAACAGTGATCAATCTGATGATCTCTGATATCTTCCGTAGTCTTCTTTCTGTCATATTAACTTCCGACCCGTGAAGGCCCGGGTTAGAATTGATCAGTAACCCATGCTTGTCGTAAGAGGCGACTAACGGGATGGGGTGGTCAGGCTCGCTGACTGAGGTTGACACATGTCATCGGTTCCAAATTGCGTAGATCAATGTTCATACTGTTGATCCCTGGATTATCTGGTCCAGACTCGATTATTTACAGACCGCCGCCATATAGCTGGAATACTGCTGAGTACGGCGTTAAACTAAACTCACTCACTCATATTAACTTCCAGAAAGGTTTCGTTAGCCTTTGTTATGTCTTAACTCACAGACGTGTGTTAAATTATATGAGGAATATATTACATACACTGCCATAAAGTACATATACAGACATGTCATTGCTAACTGAAGTGCGGTTTATTTCTCTTTTTCATATGACACCTGGCTTTAGAAAAACAGTGTATTGGAAATTTATTCTTGACTACACTACGGGAGAAGAAAACATACACGTACATTGTGGAACTTCAAAATGTTTCTCCGCCGAAACGGTTATGGGGTAATAGCGTCTCTGGAACGACTATCAAACATGCCATACGTCTTTGTGAATTGGTGGCGAGGTACGTTGGTCCTTACCTGGAGTCATCTTACAGTCACGTGACAGCCCTACATTATAAGTCCGGGTCCTGTGTTGTCCTGTCACAAACACAGAGCAGTCTACATTCCAAAGAGTCCATATGTAGTATATCTTTACATCTATTATTCAGTTTATCTTTGCAATCTCTGAACCATTCACTAACCATAGAACTATGTTTTTCTACATTAGTTCTTACACTATCCATCTGCCTGTCTGTAATAAAAGGGTTTGCGTGTGCGTGTGCGTGCGTGTGCGCGTGCGTGCGTGCGTGCGTGCGCGCTCGAATACGTGTGCATGTATGTGTGTGCGTGCGAGTGTGTTTCCATTGGGGTCTATTTTCATTCATCGTACATATGTGTAATTTACCATCCATTCTTCAATGATCCACATATACCATCTATTTATCAATGTATCTACGTCTATTTCAATTTGTCATCGATCATTATATACTGACATTCGATGTATGTTAACTGTTCATAAAATAGCTCCAACAAATTCATTTCTTCACAGGTTTCACTTCACAAGACCGCTATTCAAGACGGATGTTCTCAAATAATGCTTTATGGGTATAATTATACATTGGTTGCCTCCTGTTTTCAGAAGCATTGACTGACAAAATGTCCATCCACAATAACCGCCCCTCCTCCCTCCCAAACCCTGAAATACTACATGCCCGTACCTAGGTCCACATCTATTCACTAGTGCAACTGTCTAACTGAATAACTGCCTAACACTTTACTATATATCCTAACTTGGTTATGTGTCCGCAGAGCCGTAGTTAGGCCGGGGGGAGGGGGAGCTGCCAGCATAGATTTGTTTTACTGATTACTTTTTATGCATCAAAGTATTGATATAACACTACTTTTAGCATTGATAGTGCCCCCTTATTAAGAAAAGTTACTACGGCCCTGGTCCGCCTACCCACCAATCCATCTATCATCCAGCCTGTTCTTTATCTATCTTACTAATAGTCATCAGTTCATATCATCAACACATTTACTATTATATGCATATTCCAATATCCATCCACAAGCTACATGTACATGTAAGTAGGTCACACTCGCCAAGCCATATCTTGAATAAGTGAAATGTTCTAGGCTTCATGGGACGGTGGAGTAGCCTCGTGGTTAAAGCGTTCGCTCGTCACGCCAAGACCCGGGCTCGATTCCCCACATAGGTACAATGTGTGACGCCCATTTCTGGTGTCCCCGCCGCGATATTGCTGGAATATTGCTAAAAGCGGTGTAAAACGATACTCACTCACTCACTCACTCTAGGTTGACGTTCATACGTACTAGAACGTACTAGAAAATGGTAGGCGAGCTGTAGAAATTGGAAGTTGAACCACACAAACCACAGACTGTGCGAAGGGTTTTACGCTGCAAGATATGGTGACATACAATACACCGGGCCTGACCAAATGATGTACAATCATCCCGTAAGACAAGAATGGTACCAGAAGATGGCGTTCCTGGGTTCCTCCTCTAACCTTGAATCCGTACAGGGACGGCATATCATTTTATTCGCTTTACTGATTGTCGATGGAATGTGAACATATATCCAAAGGTTTAATGTCTATCGACCTGTATAGATGCCCATCTATTTATATGCCTTCATATGATTGCATTTACTGCCTGATTGTAGGAAACAGTATCAGGCTGTAAGGTAATCTCGGTGTTGATCTTACCCTACGGGTCTCCCACTCCGCAGTAGCCTCTAAGCCTAATCTCTGGTGTTATAGACAATCACAGAGCGTGAAATGTGTGCGCCACCCGCTGAGGAAGGGGTAACACTATACCTGCTTGTGTGTCTTTTTCCAATATTCCTCTGGCTTCATTGACACACTAATGTTATATTTCATGATCTCAACACTTGCTCTACAAAAGTTTCTTATCAATGCACCCAGTAGTATAGCACGGATATTGTCGCTGTGTTTGTGACTGCCAAGGCAATTAAGTTTCATTCTATCCGTCTCCTTTGTGTAAAATCTAAAGCAATATGGCAGTTGGTATATGGCAAAATGTAATGCCATTCTTTCCGCGCATTCTTTAAAATCAAACAGCGTTTGTGTCTAAACACAATTCTCGAGACTATATAAGTAGTTTACATACGGACGGATATGAAGTCCAATCAGTTCTATTTAATATAGTTCGTGTTATCAAGCCTTTAGTCAATATCATCGGGGTTTTTATCCAGCACACAGTCAATATCATATAGTTCACGATATGTATATAGTCAGTTTCATAGGGTTTAGGTTCTGTATATAGTCAGTATCAAAGGGTTTATGTTTTGTATATAGTCAGTATCACAGGGTTTATGTTCTGTATATAGTGAGTGAGTGAGTGTGGTTTTACGCCGCTTTTAGCAACATTCCAGCAATATCACGGCGGCGGACACCAGAAATGTGCTTCACACGTTGTACTCATGTGGGGAATCGAACCCGGGTCTTCGGCGTGACGAGCCACGCTTTAACCACTACCCTACCCCACCGGCCCGTCTGTATATAGTCAGTATCACAGGGATTATGTTCTGTATATAGTCAGTATCATAGGGTTTATGGTCCGTATATAGTCAGTATAGGGGTTAATTTTCTGTATATTGTCAGTATCATAGGGTTTATGTTCTGTATATAGTCAGTATCACAGGGTTTATGGTCCGTATATAGTCAGTATCATAGGGTTTATGTTCTGTATATAGTCAGTATCATGGGGTTTATGTTCTGTATATAGTCAGTATCATAGGGTTTATGGTCTGTATATAGTCAGTATCATAGGGTTTATGTTCTGTATATAGTCAGTATCATAGGGTTTATGTTCTGTATATAGTCAGTATCATAGGGTTTATGGTCTGTATATAGTCAGTATCATAGGGTTTATGTTCTGTATATAGTCAGTATCACAGGGTTTATGGTCCGTATATAGTCAGTATCATAGGGTTTATGTTCTGTATATAATATAGTCAGTATCATAGGGTTTATGTTCTGTATATAGTCAGTATCATACGGTTTATGGTCCGTATATAGTCAGTATCATAGGGTTTATGTTCTGTATATAGTCAGTATCATGGGGTTTATGTTCTATATATAGTCAGTATCATACGGTTTATGGTCTGTATATAGTCAGTATCATAGGGTTTATGTTCTGTATATAGTCAGTATCATAGGGTTTATGTTCTGTATATAGTCAGTATCATACGGATTTATGTTCTGTATATAGTCAGTAATGTTCTGTATATAGTCAGTATCATACGGTTTATGGTCCGTATATAGTCAGTATCATAGGGTTTATGGTTTATGTCAGTATCATACCGGTTTATGGTCTGTATATAGTCAGTATCATAGGGTTTATGTTCTGTATATAGTCAGTATCATACGGTTTATGTTCTGTATATAGTCAGTATCATAGGGTTTATGTTCTGTATATAGTCAGTATCATAGGGTTTATGGTCTGTATATAGTCAGTATCATACGGTTTATGGTCTGTATATAGTCAGTATCATAGGGTTTATGGTCTGTATATAGTCAGTATCATAGGGTTTATGTTCTATATATAGTCAGTATCATACGGTTTATGGTCTGTATATAGTCAGTATCATAGGGTTTATGTTCTGTATATAGTCAGTATCATACGGTTTATGTTCTGTATATAGTCAGTATCATACGGTTTATGTTCTGTATATAGTCAGTATCATACGGTTTATGTTCTGTATATAGTCAGTATCATACGGTTTATGGTCTGTATATAGTCAGTATCATAGGGTTTATGGTCTGTATATAGTCAGTATCATAGGGTTTATGTTCTGTATATAGTCAGTATCATAGGGTTTATGTTCTGTATATAGTCAGTATATTCAGCATTCATTGAGTTCCTGATGTTGTATTGAAGGGGTCAGTGTGAGGTTCCTGTTAGCGTGTATATATACAGTATATATACTAGTAGTCGGTATTATGGGGTTCATGCAATCATACACATAGTAATCCTTATTTGAGATGTGTTCTCGTGTATATAATCAGCTTTATGGGGTTAGACGGTAATGTATATAGTCAATATTTTGTGGTAATATGTTGTGTCCAGCCGACCTTTGTCGTAATCTAGCCATTAACTATGGAAATATAGTCATGAGTAATTGTCATTTATTCTAGTCAACGCAATATGATTGTGTTCTCATTAAAAGACATGGTAATATAATGAAGTGTTCTAGTCAAAACATATGGTAGTAATATTGTTCGTGCAGGTCTACACGTGCGGTCATATACTTATGTGTTCGAGTCTTTGCATGTGGTTATATATATATATGTGTTCTACTCTATACATATGGCGATATTATTATGTTCTAGAAAAATACATATAGTGACACATAATGTCATGGTAGCATGACTATGTGTTCTAGTCCATACATTTGGTAATATAATTATGTGTTCTGGTCCACACTTCTGGTAATATTATTATGTGCTCTACTCTATACATATGGTGATATAATGATGTTCTAGTTGATACATCTAGTAATATAATCATGTGTTCTAGTTCATACATCTAGTAATATAATTGTGTGTTCTAGTCCATACATCTGGCAATATAATTATGTGTTCCAGTCCATACATCTGGTAATATAATTATGTGTTCTTGTCCATACATCTGGCAATATAATTATGTGTTCTAGTCCATACATCTAGTAATATAATTATGTGTTCTAATCCATACATCTGGCAATATAATTATGTGTTCTAGTCCATACATCTAGTAATATAATTATGTGTTCTAATCCATACATCTGGTAATATATTTATGTGTACTAGTACATACATTTGGTAATATAATTATGTGTTCTGGTCCACACTTCTGGTAATATTATTATGTGCTCTACTCTATACATATGGTGATATAATGATGTTCTAGTTGATACATCTAGTAATATAATCATGTGTTCTAGTCCATACATCTGGCAATATAATTATGTGTTCTAGTCCATACATCTAGTAATATAATTATGTGTTCTTGTCCATACATCTGGCAATATAATTATGTGTTCTAGTCCATACATCTAGTAATATAATTATGTGTTCTAATCCATACATCTGGCAATATAATTATGTGTTCTAGTCCATACATCTAGTAATATAATTATGTGTTCTAATCCATACATCTGGTAATATTATTATGTGCTCTACTCTATACATATGGTGATATAATGATGTTCTAGTTGATACATCTAGTAATATAATCATGTGTTCTAGTTCATACATCTAGTAATATTATTGTGTGACCAGTCCATACATCTGGCAATATAATTATGTGTTCCAGTCCATACATCTGGTAATATAATTGTGTGTTCTAATCCATACATCTGGTAATATAATTGTGTGTTCCAGTCCACACATCTGGTAATATAATTTTATGTTCCAGTCCATACATCTGGTAATATAATTATTTGTTCTACTCTATACATCTGGTGATATAATTATGTTATAGTCCACACATCTGGTAATATAATTATGTGTTCTACTCTATACATTTGGTAATATAATCATGTGTTACAGTCCACACATCTGGTAATATAATTATGTGTTCTACTCAATACATGTGGTGATATAGATATGTTCTAGTCGATACATATGGTAATATTGTTATGTGTTCTTATGTGTTGTAGTCAGAAACATATGTTAGTATAACTATGCGTTATACACATAAATAGTATGATTTGGTAGATCATCAGTGATATCTTCTTCGGGTTGTACAGAAAATATGTTAGTATAACTATGCGTCATACACATAAACAGTATGATTTGGTAGATCACCAAATAGTTGTATTCTTAAATGTTTGTGTTCATCAGTGATATCTTTTTCGGGTTGTCCAAAACCGATGCAACCCAACCTCACTCGCCTGTACTTTTTCAAATAAGAAAACAATGGTAAATGACGTCATATAAATCAACTAGCATATAACATAACCACGGCATTTCCCATACCTTGTTAAGGAAGTGGCATCAAATCTAACTTAATCTAAAACCATTAAAATCCCAGAATATAATAACACTTATATAACTTAAATCTTCATTAGGTTATCATTTGTTATTTCAACCCAAGACGTGAACATTCCCCCTCACCTGTATGTTCCAGCTTCAGGGAAGAAGGTGGGTGATACCCAGCCTGGTATGCTGGCCTGTGTCGGGACGTTCAGTACTATCCACAGAAAGAGATGACGCCCACTCCGAGATTGTGCCCCAGTTCTTCCCCCGACCTAGCCAACCTTCCAAGTGCGCGCGTTTGATAGAGCTGATTATGTCAGCTCACCTTCAGCCGAGCCATACAACTGGGAGCCATTATTTAAGCTGCTTTGGCTACAGGTGTAAACTGGAAGTAACCTGGATGTCGAGGGCTTACTTGAAGGGAAGGGCTATCCCGAGTCAATGTACCTTACGCTGCCAGTGTATTGGTCGAAAATCAGCGGTCCTCTACTCAACCTTGAGTAGGACTCGCGATCACCAGGGCGTACATGATTAAACAGTGGGGTGTTGACAGAGTCAAGCTAATCATAGTGCAATGTCATAAAATTGCATAAGCTACCTGAGACCCTATAGAAAGCTGTGGTTGCGTATAAACTGGAGATATACTATTTGCCAGTGTTACTCGATACTTGAAGTCGGGAAATGTTGCCTGATAATGTCTGGACTGGTGTCGCAATATTCGCCTGTTAACTGGAGTACGATATTAAACTATTCATGTAAATAAAATACGGGGTAAATGCCATTAGTATTAGAGGTCTCTGTTAAAAGCACAGTCTGTCTTCTATGCTTTTAGTGAAAATCATTAAATCATTGTGTCTATAAATGAATGCGATCCCCAGCTTCAAAACAAATGGGCATCCTTGAGTGACCAGTTTCTACTTGTTAAATCGCTCTTTACCCGGCAAAAGAGCACCGAGATTTTACATACCGAATAGTATGGAGTATTTGCGTTTACACATAAATTGATAAAATAACAACTCAACACATATAAACTAATGCCCAAAAGAAACGATACCAAACATTTTTCAATATATTTTTAATTTAAGTTTTCTTTTTTGTATGAAAACATACTTGAGCGTTTCCCATATTCAAAAACAAATGTATTCGATCGATAAATCCGGGAACATTTGATCAACTGAGAGAAAAAACGCGTAGTTTGCAAAATGATGTTACGTCCCGTAGCACGAAATGCATGTGCAGTTTAACTGTGTAAAACTGCTGACTCGACACGTTGGGGTCACAGCAACAAAAAGCACACAAAAGGAATGCCACGGTTGACATCGACTGATAGAGAGACAGTCACTGGAATGGTCCAACAGGGAGCAACGCACAGCGACGTAGCCGGAAGGTCAGGATGCGCGCGCATAACCGCCACCAGGTTAATGCAGCGGATGCGTCAAACAGGTTGGGCAAGAGACCGGCCGAGAAGCGGGAGGCACGGGTGACCACGCCTATTGAGGACCGTCAAATCCGGATACTTCCTCTCTGGAACCGCTTCATCACGGCGACGTTAACGTCAAGGACGGCACTGGGACACGAGATAAGTCGACAAACCGTGTACGGGAGATTGCAGGCACATGCTATCCGACCACGTCGCCCCTTCCGCGGAGCGTTCCTGACACCTCGAGTCAACAGCGAGCCAACAGAATTTTTTATTTTGGACCCGTCACGTCTCTACAGGTCTGTCCTGATGATTGTAAATGATAGATTGAAATGATTTTTTGTACACGTGTTGTAGAAAAAAATTCTCATATGAAATATACCAATCTAAAATATTTCTGTATCGTTTTGTTTTTCTTTAATGTCCTTTCAAACACGTGGTATCGTTTCTTTTGGACATTAATTTAGCATTCTAATTAATAATTTGTGTCTTACGACAAAAGTTCGATGACATTGAGAAAAACAACATTTTAAGATTGTTCTGCCATGTTAAGTTCAGAAAAAACCGGCTATCAATGGGATGTCGACGTACTCTCAGAACATGTGGACATTATCAAAATCATAATTGATCCATTAGCATCTCAGTGTCTGGCCACAATTACCGCCACAATTACAACACGCAAGAAATCACTTCACTGTGAAAGTTGTAATTAGTTGGGTGTCTTCTACACAGAGAACGAGGGTAATAACGGTCTCATTATGTTTGAAACGCTGTTCATATGACAGACAGCTAGTTGGGTTTTTTCATTTTCTATTGCTTCCAAGCTGTAAGGATGTTTGACATGATCGATCCAGTACTGGCGTATGACAGACAAAGAAGTGAACAGGTCTCAGTTTAATCAAATGTGACTCAAGATAACATTCTCCCCGCTTTTGAAACTTCGTAGAATTTTATTTTGCGATTCAAGGTTACGCGTCACAAACACACGGTAATGAGATTTCCTATGCCTGTGAGCAAGTGTTTACATGTCTTGTAGAAATTGCGTTGTACCCCCTACTGTAGAACAACAAGTCGTTCATACATAGTATCGGGTACATGTTATATCGCCTGAGTTCGTTGACTTTAGATTCATTCATTTGCAGCGCTTAGTCTCTGAAAAGATATGATTGTAACCAAATAACTCCTATTAAAGTTAGATATAACCCCAGTTACCTCCCGAACGTAAGAAAAATCCTGTCTTGCTTCATTTAGGGCTTTACATTGCAGAAAGGGGAAAATAATGTGGTTCAGGGGCTGGGATCTCTGTGGGTGGGTGATGAGCAATTATGTGTATATGGATTCATGTGCATGAGCCAATAAAGGCGACAAAGCCCTTTCATTAATCAAAATAAATCTAAAAACAGAATCCTTTTGCACGATTCCGAAGTCAGACGCTCAGAAAAATACTGACGTTTTCAGGATTATGTGTTATGGGTAAGAGATTTGGGGAACAATATACTGTAAAACTGCTGAAAATATTCAGATAAAAATGTGCATGTATGTGTAAATGTGTGTATTTCCATGTATGTATTTGCCCACCTCATACTAAAATGATTACAAGTTACATCCCCAATTTCCTTGCATCTATTACTTGCAACGCTCGGAAATGTATCGTCTTTCAGTCTGTATTTTTTGCCAGTGAATACATTCTGTTATAAATTTTGTTTTGTGATGAGGTAAATGTGATCCGATCAGTGGGTTTGTCATCCGATTCTTTATTTTTGGCATTTGCAAGAAATCTCTTCGTACTTCATTAAATCATCAACGTTCTCAACAAAAGGTTTTTTTACTCAGAATATCGACTTAATTCTTGGATTACTCGAGTGCTCCCTCGCTACCTTGCGTCACCATAACAACCATGACAGTGTTTCTCATTGGATAACGTCGCTCGGCCAGTCAAGGACTGTTGGGAGACAGCACGGTACGACCCCAGTCCAAACCTTATATCAATCTTTCTGCAGCAGTAGCAAATGGTATTCAAGCTGTAAAAAAACTTGCAAAAATGTTTCACTTTCACGTCAACGCTTGGTATAGATTTCTCGAAAGAGACAGTTTCAGAATAGTTTCTTTACAGGTTCTGTGTTATTACTTCACAATACATGTGTTTAACATGTGTCCGCCAAGAAAAGAGAACTGTGACGTCTCGTCCCTCATCACATGCCACGGAAGTATCACACGTTCCTCTGTGAATATACCACGTGTCCCTCTATGAATGTTATCAATGACCCGCATAAATGTTATGTATGTGTAGCAACCAGGGGGCGTAGCTGCCATTATGAAAGAAAAGCCAGAGCTTACACATGATTGTTGCTAAAAAGGTTGGGCAAATCCTTAATACTATCTAAACTAAAAGCTTTGCAACCTATCGGGCTTACACGTAAAAATTGGCTTGCTACGCGCCTGGCTCCACGTGTCTCTGAGTGAATGTTATACAGCACCATGTGTCTCTCAGTGAATGTTATACAGCACCATGTGTCTCTCAGTGAATGTTATACAGCACCATGTGTCTCTCAGTGAATGTTATACAGCACCATGTGTCTCTCAGTGAATGTTATACAGCACCATGTGTCTCTCAGTGAATGTTATACAGCACCACTTGTCTCTCAATAAACGTTTTATAGCAGCAAGTGTCGCTCTTTAATGTTATATAACACTACGTCTCTCAGTGGATGTTATATAACACCATGTGTCTCTCAGTGAATGTAATACAGCAGCACGTGTCTCTCAGTAAATGTTATATAGCAGCACGTGTCTTCAGTGAATGTTATACATCCCACGTGTCCCAGTGAATGTTATATAGCAGCACATGTCTCAGTGAATGTTATATAGCAGCACGTGTCACTCGGTAATGTTATATAACACCATGTCTCTCTCAGTGGATGTTATATAACACCATGTCTCTCTCAGTGGATGTTATATAACACCATGTGCCTCTCAGTGAATGTTATATAGCAGCACGCGTGTCTCAGTAAATGTTATATAGCAGCACGTGTCTTCAGTAAATGTTATACATCCCACGTGTCCCACAGTGAATGTTATATAGCAGCACGTGTCTCAGTGAATGTTATATAGCAGCACGTGTCTCTCAGTAAATGTTATATAGCAGCACGTGTCTCTCAGTAAATGTTATACATCCCACGTGTCCCACAGTGAATGTTATATAGCAGCACGTGTCTCAGTGAATGTTATATAGAAGCACGTGTCTCTCAGTAAATGTTATATAGCAGCACGTCTCTCAGTAAATGTTATATAGCAGCACGTGTCTCTCAGTAAATGTTATATAGCAGCACGTGTCTCAGTGACTGTTATATAGCAGCACGTGTCTCAGAGAATGTTATATAGCAGCACGCGTCTGTCAGTAAATGTTATATAGCAGCACGTGTCTCAGTAAATGTTATATAGCAGCACGTGTCTTCAGTGAATGTTATACATCCCACGTGTCCCAGTGAATGTTATATAGCAGCACGTGTGTCAGTGAATGTTATATAGCAGCACGTGTCACTCGGTAATGTTATATAACACCATGTCTCTCAGTGGATGTTATATAACACCATGTGTCTCTCAGTGAATGTTATATAGCAGCACGCGTGTCTCAGTAAATGTTATATAGCAGCACGTATCTTCAGTAAATGTTATACATCCCACGTGTCCCACAGTGAATGTTATATAGCAGCACGTGTCTCAGTGAATGTTATATAGCAGCACGTGTCTCAGTAAATGTTATATAGCAGCACGTGTCTCTCAGTAAATGTTATACATCCCACGTGTCCCACAGTGAATGTTATATAGCAGCACGTGTCTCTCAGTGAATGTTATATAGCAGCACGTGTCTCTCAGTAAATGTTATATAGCAGCACGTGTCTCTCAGTAAATGTTATATAGCAGCACGTGTCTCTCAGTAAATGTTATACATCCCAGTGTCCCACAGTAAATGTTATATAGCAGCACGTCTCTGTGAATGTTATATAGCAGCACGTCTCTCAGTGAATGTTATATAGCAGCACGTGTCTCTCAGTAAATGTTATATAGCAGCACGTGTCTCTCAGTAAATGTTATATAGCAGCACGTGTCTCAGTAAATGTTATATAGCAGCACGTGTCTCAGTGAATGTTATATAGCAGCACGTGTCTCAGTGAATGTTATATAGCAGCACGTGTCTCAGTGAATGTTATATAGCAGCACGTGTCTCTCAGTAAATGTTATATAGCAGCACGTGTCTCTCAGTAAATGTTATACATCCCACGTGTCCCACAGTAAATGTTATATAGCAGCACGTCTCAGTAAATGTTATATAGCAGAACGTGTCTCTCAGTAAATGTTATTCATCCCATGTGTCTCTCAGTGAACGTTTTGTTTTGTTTCATGTTTGCTCTTGTCGGGTTTCCTTTTTTCTTTGGTTCTGTTTTTTGGAGTTTTTTTAGCTTTTTGCTTGCGTAATTGTGGTTGTATCAATGACTATGACTATATGCATGTTGTGTAGAGAAGTAGAGAAGACACTTCATTTGTTAAAGAAGCGCTCATAATATCCTCTATTTACTTGGTTCGTGCTGCTGAGTAATGTCGGCCAGTCGACGTCCGGTCGTGACGGAGGGCAAAGTCAGGGATATCCTCCAGACCCACTACTCGCTGGACACGAAGTGTTTGCGTCAACTGGACTCGTTTGTAGATAGGAATTACAAGGTGACCACTACGGATGGTCGAGAGTACGTGTTCAAAATAGTCAACCCTGACGAATCGGAGAATGACAAGCGGGTACAAGCACAGCTGGGTGTGGTCAACTATCTGCGAGGATGTGGCTTCATATGCCCAGTAACTGTTGCCAACAGAGATGGATTACATACCTGGAAGTCAACCTTCCCAATCGGAAAGGCGGGTAGGTCAATTCTCACCATGCAGCATGTTCGTCTCAGTGTTTGGGGAGAGTTAAACGGTTGGTCAAACTAATTAAGCCATATCAGTTTTAAAATTTACATAATTACATATGATAATATCTTTACAATCTCATATGCTGACTGTTAATGGAAATCTGAAAGACAAATGACTGCTCCAAACGAAACTATCGGCACATCTTCTTTGGGCGGAAGGCAACATACACCAAGGGAAGTAACTCTTGTTACTTCGTTTTCCCCAGCCTGCCATCCTTTTTCATAGTAGTTCTCCGGGCAACTTGTGATGGGCGCGTTAAGCATTTAAACTGAACTGTTTGAACGAATTGGTTTTTGTTTCTGCGTTCAGTGTATATTCTGCACAAACAAAATCAATGTTAGCAAGTTAACTGGAACATATTCCTTAAATCTGCATATTCATGTTCTTTATCCCATTGGGGCGGTGGGGTAGCCTAGTGGTTAAAGCGTTCGGTCGTCACGCCGAAGACCCGGGTTTGATTCCCCACAAGGGTACAAAGTGTGAAGCACATTCCTGGTGTCCCCCGCCGTGTATTGCTGGAATATTGCTAAAAGCGGCGTAAAACCCAACTCACTCACTTTCTCATTATCCCATGAGATGCGCATCAGGAATATTACTTCTGTTCAGTGTATGAAATATGGGATAGATTTGAACGGTACATTTACAGCTAGCCCCGGATGGTCTGGTAAAATTTTAGATGTTCCATACATCTGAGTAAATTCACCATATTTGGTCTGGTTAAATCCATTTGGGGCTGGCAACATTTTGAAGTTACCAGCCCTGATATCTGGCTGGATTTCTGGCTTATTTCATACACTGAACTTCTGTTCCTAATGAAAGCAAAGAAAAATCCTAAAGTGACCTAGAATGACTGATTATTGATAACCTAGAGACGTGTATTGGGTACGTCCCGTCTTGAAATGCAATAAACGCACTTATCAGCTGCTCCGAATCAATCTGTTGCTGCTTACTGCTGAGATTGGCCCGATAAGAAATGCGCCAGTAATATTGCGATTTGTTGAAAATTGAATAAAAGAATGGATACCAGGGAAGCGAATCAATACTTCTAATCATCATTTTTCATCTCTTCCATGCAATGTCCAGATGGTCCAGACGAAACGTGCGTGGTCCGCCTCATGACGTTTGTTCCTGGAGAGCCACTTGGCCTGTGCCAACAGCTGTTCTGCGGGGATATGTACAAGTGTCTTGGGGTTCTCCTAGGGCAACTTCATGCTGCACTGCAGGTGATATTGGCGCAGATTACGTACTCGTGGCGGCCGGTTTTCCTCCGGTTTTAAGTTTTGACCAAAGTCTTTAAATTAAACCTAAAATAAACAAAGTCGCGATAAAGAGAGATAGAGAGAGTTCAGACTGACGCAAAGAGTGTTCAAATTGAAGGCTGAGTACGTTACGGTTGAGTGGCATTTGATTACAGCTGTTGCAATATTTCCAGAGGTAAAGAGTGAGCAGCCGTCCCATGATAAACAAATAAAAACGATGATGATTAGGAACGTACCTGATAATCTAGAAGGAAACATGAGGTACCATGCCACGGTTGCTATGGATACCCCTCTCAGACAGTACACTGACAGCCGACTAGTCCTTGTGTTATTGCCCGTGAAGATCCGGGATAGAATTGGTCTTCAGCAACCCATGCCTATCGTATTATATGAGGCGACTAACGGGATCGGGCCTGCTGACTTGGTAGACAGGTGTCATCGTATCCCAATTATCACATGGTAACATGGTAACTGACCATATACATATATCTGTTATGGTGAAGTGCACTGGTCATGTTTCTTGTTTGGATACCAAATACCATTGTGCACTATGACAAAGAGGCACACACATGTGAGCAGAGTGTTCCCAGTGTTTGAACAGTCTACATTACATGTATTATCATATGTTGTAGCATTGTGATGAGGGTTATACGGGGTTATATGCGTCAGGTGTTAGGTTTTATCCACCCAGCCGGAGGCGAGGGACGCATAAAACCCCGTATACCCCCAATCATATTGCTACAACGAATTCACTTACCGAATGATTAAATCTCTTTTTATGAAATTTTAAACATAAAAACAAACTGAAATTCAATCATATACCATGGTACCTACCTACTAGTCGATCTGAACCACTGGTTTACGGTTTACTGACTGCCGTGGATGCATGTTTTTCAAAAGGGGCGGGTTATAAATGATTTATTCTCCCTCGCAAAGTTTTATACCCCGCTTGGGCGGTGCACGGTCGTATACATGGTAATTTTTTAAAAGTCACGTAAACCAATCAGAGATGGACATTCTTACATGAGGTAGGATAACAGCTTTTATGTCGCGTATGGAAGTGCCAGTGTTTTAAAGAGCTTTAATGCAGAGGGGACACCGAAACCCCTATTCTAGATACATAATTCAAGAGGTTTTTATACCCCTGTCAGTAGGCTATCAAATGCGTCGCATCCGGCACATAATCGCCAGCACAAAGTCATCGATTTAACCACTCAGCCGCCTCTTTTACAAACAATACTTGAACCTGCATTTGTTTGTAACCTATAAGTGTGCCTCCTGGTCGTGAAGAACCGTTCTTGTGATGATTTGTTCTGCATTCATTGATACAGGACTACCCCGAGACCGACCTGACAGTGGAGAGTCACAGCGAGTGGATGGGGGAGAATGCTGGTCTACTCTCTCAGTTTATGCCATACCCGGAAGTGAGTGCCATGCCACATGGGGGCAGTTGGTCGGTAAATGTTCATGACCTTTCTATGCTGTGTGATACAAATATACGTCCATTAACCCGTCAGTATAAACAAGCACCATGTTCAGTGTTACTTGGATATGGTACGCACATACATGTGGAATTTTGCTATATACCGTACAAATCAGTGAAACAGTGTCAAAGCACTGATTGTTTATCTGTCAGTAGTTTCAACCAGGACTGACACTGTAAATTGTTGGTGTCAGCATAGATATTCAAAACTCAAACTACAATCTAATTATTTTGTCATAAGGGAGAACACATACTCATGGAAACGAATAAAGGAACATACGAAAGTGCAAGTGTTCCTGTACTCTTTTCCGGGTTTCTTGTCATGCTTTATATTGCCCTGTGAGTTAAAATCTGGAAGTAAATAAAGGAACACTTGTACTTTCATGTTTTCCCTTATTCGTTTCCATGAGTATAAATGCCAAACGTAACTTCTTTCCATCCTCGATAATCTCCAGGGTATACGTTACGATCACTCGCCACTATACCCTGGATGCATCCACGGCTTGGCCCGATAATTATATTACCTCCATTTGCTGGCTCCGCATTCTCACAGTAGCCAATCAGCTAAGCCACCGTTACATCCGAGCTTGCCAACAAAGATAGCGGTCGCAGTCGCGAAGGTTTGTTCGCAGTACCACTCAGATTTTTGGAGAAATAATACAGACAAATTGACAGATCTGAAACTTTCAAACATATATAAAAGAACTCCTTTCACATCTTTCAGAGTACCCTCTGCATCAATTGTGTTGCCAAGTGTAAACGGTTAGGTAATTTAAGAAGCGAAAGTGAGTTGTGATTGGTTCGCTCAACTTCCCAGCGTAGACACCTGATTGGATAAAAAGCCAGCCAAGGGAGATAATAAAATCATCGGGCCAAGCCGTGGATGCATCCAGGGTATATTGGAGAGTAGTCGTATCGTATACCCTGGAGATTATCGAGGATGAACTTCTTTCATGCTATAGCATATGT
Organism: Haliotis rubra; assembly: GCF_003918875.1. NCBI lineage: Eukaryota > Metazoa > Mollusca > Gastropoda > Lepetellida > Haliotidae > Haliotis > Haliotis rubra. Next base: position 225,683 of record NW_025767235.1, read on the forward strand.
TATATTTGGATTTACACTTTCTTTGTAAAGTACAAATTCTAGTACTCTTTGGGGTTGAGTTCCATCCGGGATTCTTTCATGTTGTTAATTACTTTAGAGAAGATGTCCACAGAACCATCATGCCCTTTGAGAGAATTTAAGAGCATGTTTTACAGAAATAGGATTTGCATATCACATAATACATAATATATACATGGAACGCATATGCACGTAGCCTAAATACATGAAGCACATTGACAGCACGCACATTATGAAGAAGATATAGAACATGAAGCACATTTCATTCAAATGTGTGTGTGTGTGTGTGAGAGAGAGAGAGAGAGAGAGAGAGGCACATGTACATCAGGCATAAGATTTACATGACATACATTCTGTGAGGCAAACGTATCTGCTGGTAGGCTAGTAATTAATCATCTGTTTCACGACAGGAGGAGACGTTGTCAGAGGACATTCGAGCAGTGATAAAGAACGTTGAATCCTCCCTGAAGGAGCGGGGTCATGCCATGGAGCGAGGTAAGGTAACATCCCAAGATGACGATAGTATACATGTCACTCATTCTGGAAGTCAGTAGTAAATTCTGTGTCTTAACATGGACACGTGTCAGTAGTAAATTCTGTGTCTTAACATGGACACGTGTCAGTAGTAAATTCTGTGTCTTAACATGGACAAGTGTCAGTAGTAAATCCTGTGTCTTAACATGGACACGTGTCAGTAGTAAATCCTGTGTCTTAACATGGATAAATGTCAGTAGTAAATTCTGTCTTAACATGGACACGTGTCAGTAGTAAATTCTGTCTTAACATGGACACGTGTCAGTAGTAAATTCTGTGTCTTAACATGGACACGTGTCAGTAGTAAATCCTGTGTCTTAACATGGATAAGTGTCAGTAGTAAATTCTGTCTTAACATGGACACGTGTCAGTAGTAAATTCTGTCTTAACATGGACACGTGTCAGTAGTAAATTCTATCCTGTGTCTTAACATGGAAATCCTGGTGTCTTAACATGGACACGTGTCAGTAGTAAATTCTGTCTTAACATGGACACGTGTCAGTAGTAAATCCTGTGTCTTAACATGGACACGTGTCAGTAGTAAATTCTGTCTTAACATGGACACGTGTCAGTAGTAAATTCTGTGTCTTAACATGGACAAGTGGCAGTAGTAAATTCTGTGTCTTAACATGGACACGTGTCATGTACCAGTAATGTTTCTTCAACATGGTATTATAGAATGTGTATAATCCACTCACAATCATTTATGCGAGAAATTATTGCGACTTATATACAAATATGACAAAATATTGTATTGTTATGGTTTTCCCCTTAAGTTGAACCTGTACAAACCATAAAATGTTCTTTTTCTGAGAAAACATATTAATTAAACTTCCGACCACTGTACGATTTGTTAAAGTATACATGTAAATATTGTTTGGGTTGGAACTATATTTCACATCAGGAACACTAACACTTAAGGGCATCCATTCTTTACTGCTTAACATGGGAATATTCCATCCATTTGACCGTTGGATACTTAAGACCGGCCTTTACAGACTGATTTAGAATATGAGTAACGGACAGGACAACGTATTTTCTAAATGCAGTAATACAGCAAGTGGCTTATCTCCAAATTCCACAGTGACGTTATCAACGAGGATGCCCAGTATTACACATATTATACGTCAGAAGTACATGTTGATCAAACTACCTCGCTAATATATCATTTAATCCACTAAACATTGGGCTGTTTAGAAAATCGCACACCCAAGCTGCTGAAGTCGTCTCTCGGTGACGACCAACTTGTATATGTAGCAGATCACCAATGATACTGTTTGACGTTAACACATCAACCTCGTTGCAACATTACCAATAGTTTTACATTATTAAATCAACGTTTTGTAACATATTGTACTTGTTTCAGGTGTGATCCACGGGGATTTCCAAGACTACAACATCATACTTCATCCAGCTACTGTTGACTTCAAAACGTCTGTAGCTTCTTTAGATTCAAAGACAATATTTGGAATAATCGATTTCAATGACATTTGTTATACTTACCGAGTGTTCGAGGTAGGTCGACTGATAGCTGATGCTATGACGAACTGCAATTGCTCCGACCAAGAAGCCCTACAAATTGGGGGTCGCATTCTGTCCGGCTACCTGTCCATCAGACCGCTGAACATCGAGGATATGACAATGTTGTACCATGCAGTGTGCATCACTTTCTGTCAGTATTATGTGCTCGGTCAACACGCGGTGTCCCAGCAGACGGACAACCCCTACTGCAGCTTGGGATTTGCCGAGGCAGGACGGTGGCTGGAGAGAGTGCTTGCATTGTCCAGTCGAACTTTGTGGGAAATATGGACTCCAGTTCTATCTGAAGCAGGAATCAGCTTATGAAAACTACTCTCAGGTCAATAAACAAAAGGAGTTTGTCATATGGTGACTTCGTTTGTTGACTTTTCTCTTGTAGCACCACAGGAATGGTCAAACCTCGCTAATTCCAATAGTTGCAATAGATGACTCAGTTCTTTTCGTCTCGATTTTTCCACTTCATCTAAGACATAGCACCCACCGGAGGCAAGCGAGCTAAGTTTGTATGCAGAACTTTTGTGCCCAAAGCTGAAAATGTTCTTGAAATCATCGACAGATGACCAGATCAATTTAATTACTTTTGAAAATAAGCAATTTATACGAGAGGACCTGCTTGGGGTGTTCTGTTGTAAACACCACCGACTTCTTTTTTATGTTTTCCTCTGGGCACTCAATATATCACAAAAAATATATCACTATATGTTCAAACCCCAATTGTTTTCAATGTTTATAAGAACCATATCCCTGCTTGTCGGTTTGACCAATGTGGTAAAGACTTGCATAACTTCAGGCTTCCCTTGCACTTCAAGCTGACACGCTGTAACAACTGGGAAGAAATGTTTACTCGTGTTACCTGCATGCTTGCAAAAAAACGTTATCCATAATGAATGATATTTGTCAATAGTAATACATTTTACTATGTATCTTTCCCTCTTCTTTTAGAGAAAACCAGATAGATGGTTTTAGAGTATACATTTCATGTTTGGATCAATTTGTGTTTGTTCTCATCCCGCATTGCTAATCATGATAAACAACCACATATTACTTGCATCGAAGAAAAGAAAGGAAACGTGTGTTCATTATCATGCAGTGGTTGACTGTCTTTCATCCTTGAAGTCAGGATAAACACAAATGGTTGTTACTGTGTGTGACGTGGATAGGCTCGAGCATACCCTTTGGGTGGTTCAGTACAAGATCCACCTATCATTTCCCAAGCACAGTTGACCATGGGCTCCCAGTGCTGATCAAGGCGCTCTGTCTACAGTTCACACAGGACTGGGAGTTCCAGTGCAGATCAAGGGCGCTGTGTCCACAGTTCACACAGGACTGGGGGTTCCAGTGCAGATCAAGGGCGCTCTGTCTACAGATCACAGAGAGGACCGAGGTTCCCAGTGCAGATCAAGGGCGCTCTTTCTACGGATCACAAAGAGGACTGGGGGTTCCCAGTGCAGATCAAGGGCGCTCTGTCTACAGTTCACACTGAGGACTGGGGGTTCCCAGTGCAGATCAAGGACGCTCTGTCTACAATTCACACAGAGGTCCAGGGGTTCCTAGTGCAGATCAAGGGCGTTCTGTCTACAGTTCACACTGAGGACTGGGGGTTCCCAGTGCAGATCAAGGGCGCTCTGTCTACAGATCACAGAGAGGACCGAGGTTCCCAGTGCAGATCAAGGGCTCTCTTTCTACGGATCACAAAGAGGACTGGGGGATCACAAAGAGGACTGGGGGTTCCCAGTGCAGATCAAGGGCGCTCTGTCTACAGTTCACACTGAGGACTGGGGGTTCCCAGTGCAGATCAAGGACGCTCTGTCTACAATTCACACAGAGGTCCAGGGGTTCCCAGTGCAGATCAAGGGCACTCTGTCTACAGTTCATGCTGAGTACCGGGGGGTTCCAGTGCAGATCAGTGACATTGTGTCAATATTACAGAAGACGACCTTTTCCAAGTACAGATAAGAAAAACTGTGGTTAAATAGAGGACTGATATTTCCTTTCTTTCATTACAAAAGAAATACGCAACACATCCAATTACTGGCACTGGTGACTTTAATGTCATATATAGAAGACATTATTATTGGAAATGATAAAAATAATACTGTCAAAATGTCAGTACTGCTGATTAATACATGTATGAAAAAGACTAAATATGTTACAAAAATATCCCAACATACTTTTGATTTTCTCACAGATCTGTCAAGAAACACTCATGAAAGTAACAAACAGTATGGGATGTCAATAGGGTTCAAACAGGGACCCATTCTCCACAGTAAATGTCTTTTTACCACCAGGTACCTAGCCTGTGTTATGGATTATGGGATGTTTCCTAAACCCCTGTGGATACAATTTCAAGTGTCACTAAAGTCTGAAGTATTCATAATGGGGGATACCATTTGTCAGTTGTCTTCAGTGACACCACAATCATCTCTATATTGGTGTATATAAATATATATCAGTATATCATCACATTGCCATTGTTTGATATCACATGATAACATGAAATGGAATCACACACACACACCTGGATCATTGGTACAGAGATGGGACAGTCAGCGCTATATCGGAGGTCAAGTGCATGACCATAGTTGTACAGTGCATGGAAGACTTGGACTAATCACCCAGTTACTGGCTAACCACAGACTGACATAAGGAGATAGACCTTGTGGGGACGTGGATGCCATTCCACTTAGTGATTTTAGCACTATCTGATCTGATGTCTATGCTGAAATATCACCTTAGTACTAAAACTGCTTTCAGTTACAAAGTGTCCCCAGAAACCATAACATGCTGGTCATATAATAGGAATGAGTATGGTTTTGCACCACTTTTAGCAATATTCCAGCAATATCACGACAGGGAACACCAGAAATGGGCTTTACACATTGTACCCATGTGGGGAATCGAACCTGGGTCTGGCGTGACGAGCGGACGCTTTCATATAATAGGATCTGTTAAAAGACATGACTAGGTTGTTTGTATTTTGATCTTGTCATGTCTCGTCATTTTGACATGTCTAATAGTTCATTATATCCATCACTGTTTTCTTATGGTGCACACTTGATTACTTCCAGGCCATCACCATTCAGATGGAATAGGCCAAATAAAAGAAAATGTTGTGGTTCCGATTACACCTCTTTGAAATTTAGGGTAGGTAAGTAAGAAGTTTTATTTACTTCTATTTTTTTTTAAAAACAAGTAAATTACGAACTAATAACACATTAATCAATGTGTAATTGTTTATTCAATGAAGCTTGCGACCATCATGTCGACTTCCTCTATCAGAATGACCGATTCCGTCGGTGCCGGGGAAAAACAATGGTATCTGAAAGCTTATTTTATTCGTACCTCCCAAAAAAAACTGGGTCGGCACCAGAATTCAAGGTCGGTCAGGTAATCGGAACAACAACATTTTTGTTTTTAGGCCATATTACCGAGTTCAGCATTCCACAACAAACAAACATCATCTTTGCACCAGCACACACAGTAAAAGGTACACACTTCATTTTCAATAGACATGTATAATCAACAATTGATGTCTATTACCCTTACATAAAACAGTCTAAAATCTCATCTTTTGATACTTTGGCACTTTTGATAAAATCTCATTGTCTTGGTAATGTCATTTGAAATTCATGAAGATCAGAGATAAATTGTGATATTGAAGATTACAAAAATATCCACACAAAAGGTATGTATTGTGAACTGCATCATGACATATCAATGTAGTAGATAAACAATAAATCATATTGTGACCTCAGTGTATTCTTGAAGACTCCTCGTCAGGATATGTCAGACTATTTCACCTTGTTCCATTATTGCACATAAATATACCTGTGCAACATCACATGGACATATCACTGTTACATGAATGGATTTGCATAGTATATAAAAGATACCTAGCAAAATGTTATGGTTACATACCGGGGTAATATGATAATATGAAAAGCAAATTATTTACCCTGCTGCTCTAGCAGCATGTGGTCAGGATTTCCAGTCTTGAAACAATTTCTGGTTAGACTTGACTGCTGTGAAACATTGTCTTTATCCACAGTCAAAAGACAGGATAATGCCTCAAATAATTACTACTTGCTGAAAATGGCACTTCTACCATGAATGTGGAAATAACTTGATTCTTACTGGTCAATAAGCGAGGTAGAAAATCACCATCACCACCTCTGATGTATGACTGCATCATCAGAGAAGCCAATATTGAGAGAAATGTTATCTTTTTATGAGTGTATTTGCAATAAGAAGATAAAACAGTTTCAAAGTACATGTATATGTATAGCACTACATTTGGGGCAAAATAAACAACAGAAACAAATTTGGAACTAGAATTTAAGTCTCAGCAGCAAAAAAAGGTTAAAATTTAGCTGTTTTCTTTGACTCCATGATACATGTACAGTATAAAATTCAGTATAAGCACAGTTACATCTGCAGGTAACACAGATCCAGATTGAAAACATACAAATTTGTTCATAATATACTAAAAGAAAATTTTGAAAATGTCAGGCTTCAGAGTAAGAAGCTACAACACAACCCTGTTTCAGCTAAACCTAGGTGATGACTCCAGAGTAAGAAGCTACAACACAACCCTGTTTCAGCTAAACCTAGGTGATGACTCCAGAGTAAGAAGCTACAACACAACCCTGTTTCAGCTAAACCTAGGTGATGACTCCAGAGTAAGAAGCTACAACACAACCCTGTTTCAGCTAAACCTAGGTGATGACTCCAGAGTAAGAAGCTACAACACAACCCTGTTTCAGCTAAACCTAGGTGATGACTCCAGAGTAAGAAGCTACAACACAACCCTGTTTCAGCTAAACCTAGGTGATGACTCCAGAGTAAGAAGCTACAACACAACCCTGTTTCAGCTGAAACCTAGGTGATGACTTCCCTGGTAAGAAGCTACTCACAACCCTGTTTCAGCTAAACCTAGGTGATGACTCCAGAGTAAGAAGCTACAACACAATACTGTTTCAGCTAAACCTAGGTGATGACTCCAGCAGGGATGAGAATGAAGTTTTGAGAAAAACACTGAAAACTAGCTGAAGCTCCTGATATTTAGGCATTTTAGACCTTTAAAACTGGCTCAGAAATAACAATATCATGAACACAGCAACCATTAAAAAACTTTAAATCTGCTGAAGTATATTCATACAATTGTCAACGGATTTGGACGATTCACAAAAATGACCCTTGGCCTTATGAAATTCCTGGAATTCTCCCGGATCCGCGGAAAATTCTCATCCCTGCTCCAGAGTCTCTAACCATAACAATCAAACATTGAACAACCTTTCACATCATCACTTTGCACGTCATGCCCATTAAAACACGCCTCAATAAACAGTTCCATAACAGCCTCATCTATGATACATGTACAGGGCCATTACAACCAAGATAAACGCAAGGACATAATACATGTTGAGGGTCAGCTGGAAGATGGCGACCGAGAGCAGGGTCGTCACCAGCATGGCGCAGGAGATGATGAAGAGACGTGTGATGTTACTGCTATGCTTCATGATGGCCGACATTATCAGTCCATTGAAGGCCTGAAAGAAAAAATAACAAGCAATACAGACCTGAACATGCTTTATGTGCTATGGACTATATACTGCACCCATCTACTTCAGTATTTACTGTATTTATCATCATACACATGTACCCAATATTCCAGATGAGAGAGTTCAAACAGAAATCATCCCAGTGAAAAAATATGTTAATTGAGTAACATCTCTTCATGCACACTTAAGCTACTTGAGCCATAACTTTAACCAGTATAAATGGTCTATATATTAACAGATTAATAGTCAACAATGGTGATGTTTTACTTCAACAATGGTGATGTTTTACTTCAACAATGGTGATGTTTTACTTCAACAATGGTGATGTTTTACTTCAACAATGGTGATGTTTTACTTCAACAATGGTGATGTTTTACTTCAACAATGGTGATGTTTTACTTCAACAATGCCTTAACACAGATGAAATGTCCACTACACTATGCATCTTTATTACCAAAATGGATAATACATGGATCAAACATAAATATATTTGTTGTACTAATGACTCAAAAACGTTGTAGATTCTAACATTATAATTGTATGACCTGAAGAGCATGTCCATACCTGTGTGACCACGATCACCCAGGTGTAGAATGTGAATCCATCAAACATACCTGAGCTCTCACCTGCAAAAATAACAGACAGTCTACAGATGATGGTACTGGTTTACAGGTGGACAGTGGGAGATGCTAGTTCTGATGGTGCACTACTTCAGAACACATAAAACTTTTCCTGGCAGAAAACGAAGCAGACAAATTCATTGCTAACTTCTTGTTTATTACATAGAGCAACATTTTGATGTGGATGGTCGTCTCTGCATCATATGAGGAAGGCAAGGTGGTTGCTGGACATGATGAACTTCTAGCAGTGCTATGGCACAATAGCAGTGTGTGGAGTAACAAAGATAAGACTAGCACTGACTATTGTGACAAACAGGATAAATTTTTAATTCGATCAATGGTGACAACTCTCCAAACAAAAACAAAAAAATGTTTTTGCCCAGAACACATACTATTTGTACTGTTTGTTGTCCCAGGTGACATGAAGCCACATCCTGTTGTACCAGTACATACCGGTGATTGATACCATAAGCAATGTTCTACTATGTTGGACTACAAGGACATGCAGTCAACAAAGTCACCAAGCCAGAACATCTGGTCTACCAAGTCATCAATAATGACAAACAAAGGTTGTGGGGACCAATTCTGACAGAATTCCTTGTTAAAACATACTAGGTACATGTACTTTAAAAACAAGGTCTGGGTGCACCAAAGATATCTTTAATTTGTCGTTTATCATCCAAGCTACAACATACTTCTGGACGGGCAAAACAGGTCCCTTGTTTCCTCTCAAACATATTTACGGGTACTCAGTTTGTGTGACAGGATGTTACTACATTTACTGATGTATTAATGCATTATCATTACTGTTGTTCTGTCGGGATCATATTATAAATAATCCATTCAAGACCAACACGGTCATTTGTGCAGTGTTGCTCTCTTGATTCCAGGGTGCCATTGTACAAAACAACCTTAGCGCTAAAACTACCTTATATGTCTATGTTAAGGTATGGGAGATATGGTCACCTTAACGCTAAGATAGCTTTGTACAACAGCACCCTGAATCTTGGGAACTATAGTCCGTCAACTTAACTTTTGGCACCTTGTTTTTCACAATTTACATAAAACTCCTGAATATTTTAAAACACTACTCTGTTCATATGGTAATTGTATACCATGACCTAACAAGATATCAATTTTAGTAATTTTAAAACGACTGTTAAAGATTTTGCCTTTAAACCTGTCATATAATAATTGTAAAACTGTGGAGAGTTTTACGAGGGGTTAACGACGTGATGGAAAAGCCAACAACATTGTAATATGTGTGTCAGAGTGATATGTACATGCAAGGGTATTTACATTAGCATGCTTAAGTGATGTCATAGATCGTCAATACACAGGCTGTGGTGAAAACGATGTTGTTCAAAGATGTCCGGCAAATCATCAAAAGAGGTTTTTTTCAAGCGCGAGGCAAAGTTAAAAAAAACTCTTTTTTTTTCAATTGAGTGTTTCTCCAAAAGACATTTAATGCCACAAAGATCTGCAAAAGAACATTGCAAAGAGTTATCTCCCATGACACTATTTCAGAGCCTGATGATGACATGTCAGTTAAATCGAGGGCTGTCTCAAAACATGCAAAGAAAAGAAAGCTTGATGAATTCGATAGAAGGGTTGTGAGGGACGTCATGCATCGTTTACATCAATCCAATGAGTCCATATCGTCAAGCAAACTGAAGAAAATATTGTTCAAAAGAAGACCATGACATCAATGTATTAAAGCATACCATACACAAGTTGTTGCTCAAATTTGGATATAGATACAAGAGATTGAGCAACCAGTCTTTAAAGACTTCAATAAATCTACTTGTTTAAAATGGATTTGTGATGATTATACAGTCCCTTTAGATTTGCTTGCAGGCATAACAATGTAAACATGATGCACATGTGTCCCTCCATGTTTGCTGTTCCATCGTATCATTTTACTCCCTTGTATAACTACTTCTATTTTTCATATTTTTAAAGATGGCTTCTTAAGAAGAAGCTTTAATAATTGACATAAAATTATGAAATTGAAACCTTAGATAGGTCATAAGATATAAAGAGCCTATGCACAAAAACATTTTAAAGGCATTTTTGGTAAAAAGGTAAATTGTGAAAAACAGGGTGCCAAACAGGTGGCTATAGGCCATTTCTTGATTCACTGACAATGCATACAACCTACACTAACAAGCAGCTACATGGTTTCATGGGTCAATGAGGACTTCATCAACATCATACCTCCTTCCTTGCTGCTCCCAACCTCCTGCACAGCCCACACTCCACCATTGAGGACAATACCGAACGTGTACAAGAGAGTGTTCTGAACATGGAGAGATGTCTGGAAGCCACAGCAAAATTAAAAACTGATGAACCTTGGAAACAGTCTCTCAGGGTGAATGAAATGGCATTTGGATAGTGTTAATAAAATACAATTAAAACAGAAAAGATATTTTCCTATATAAATAAAGGTTAATTACCATGGTTACAAGGAGTATTTCATGCTCGTCAAAACAATAAATAAAGTCCATATGTAAATATGAACATCTATTCACTGCCCATCCAATACAGCTGTGATCCCTTCAGGATGTTTCCATTTCAAATCAGACAGGAGTTATGTCCCTTGAGCTATGTGAGCTATTATGTCCAAACACAATATGACACAGCTGAACTTCTTACCAGATGTTTCTTTTGTAAACCTATACAGAACTTGCTTCAGTATGGAGACAAAGGATAAAATAGAATTTGTTACGTCAACAAGATAAAAACAGGTCTGCATAAATTACCTGATAGTGTCTCTTTAATATGTATTCTGTGTAGACACCTGCGAAGCCTGATATACAACAGTAAGAGAACATCATGATCAGACCTGCCACAGTAAGGTGTATCTCTCCAGACGATGCCAAACCCTTGGACTGTATACCTCCATAGCTGGCAAAAGAGAGTTATAGTCTAGTATACAACCCCAGTAGTATAGGGAATAGCGAGAAAAAGAAATATAGGTGCACCTTGCTTAGAAGCTTCCATACAGGCTAATTCTGCTACCAGCCTAGTAAAAATGAGTGTTTGCCCAAAAACTTCGACAAGACCACTTTCGGCGGCTCAAAACGCAAGTGCACTTCCAATTAGAGCTATGTGGGTGCATGGATATAGAAACATGCCAGGAACCAAGCTCTCGCTCGAAGCCTATACCGAGATCCGATTGGGTCGTTTGTCCCTTCGGGAAGCGAAGAGGAAGTACCACATATTGCAAGCCCGATACACGCGAATCCGAGGTGGTATAGACCCCAAGCCCCAGGCACCGAGTACTCCCGACATGGCCGAAGTCTTCGAGGGTCTGCTGGAGAAGTGTCCCCACGTATTGCTTTCGGACCGAGAGAAACAAGTCCTGGAGTAATCGGGGCACACCTTCTACGAGCGCTACCACATCCCCCACCAGTTTCTCGAACCGTATTTGCTGTGCTTTCACCCACTAGTAGAAGCCGGCAAAATAATCGATTTCGTCTACATCTACCCACACCCCACCAATTTCGACCCGCAGCAGGTAAACTCCGAATCATTCTCGCCGACAACTGCTATCCGGGACTCAAGGACAGGCACAACCTATGCACCGACTGCCTTGACGCTCTATCGGAACTGCCTGCTCTCTTCGCACCCGACAACTCTACATGCAAGTGTGGTGCCATCGACCACTGCGTCGACAGCAAGAAATGCGTTCTTTGGGGAAAGAAAGCGATAGACTACACACCCCAGGAGCGACTCCCACTCGAGGTTCCAGAAGAGATCATGGTCGACAGCTGTTTCATGAATGTAGAGAACCTGTACAACAGCGCCTGCGCTTCCTGGAGCATACGGTTCGCACTCCTCATCAGCAAATTGGTGGACCATTGTCCGTGCAAGGAGAAAGAGACATGTATCTTCCGGCAGCTATCGGGGGAAACTGAGGTACCACAGGGATGGGGCAATATTTGGCATACCCCATTGCTCAACTACGCCGGGTCCAAGGATATGGAAGAGGCACCCCCTCCATGCAGCTTAACACCGAAAAGCCGCTGACGTCCCAGAAGGCGCCTACACGCCGCAAAAGGTTTGCCTTTCGATTCACCGACTGGGGAAGCGATATGAAGGGAAGAACGGCTTTGCTGCTACCGATTCACCGACTGGGAAACGATTCCAGCTCCACGGGCTACAAGATACGAGTTGCTGGTTTGGCTAAACCATTCGGGTACTTCCGGGAATAGAACGCCTATGGTTGGTGCGTGGACCGCAGGTTCAGGTTCGTAAGATCTGCAGTCAGCCACCCATATCGGGCGTAGAATGATTAGGAGTTTACCCGCCGCGAGAATCGAAACCCGCTTGAAATTGGTGGGGTTGGTAGATGTGGGGGATATGGTAGCGCTTCAGAAAGGTGTGCCCCGATTGCTCCAGGACTTGTTTCTCTCGGTCCGAAAGCAATACGTGGGGACACTTCTCCAGCAGACCCTCGAAGACTTCGGCCATGTCGGGAGTTTGGGGGCAAACACTCATTTTTACTAGGCTGGTAGCTGAATTAGCCTGTATCGAAGCTTCTAAGCAAGGTGCACCTATACGTCTTTTTCTCGCTTTTTTCCCTATACTACTACCCCAGTAATTTATGTCAAAAATGATTGGGTTTATCCTTTCACCAACACCAGCTTCAGAACTTGTGTGTGTGTATCATTAGAAGACAGTCTTTATGTGAAACGTGTCCTTCATTAGAGTGAGTGAGTGAGTATGGTTTTATGCCGCTTCTAGCTATATTCCAGCAAAATCACGGCTGGAGACACCAGAAATGGGATTCACACAATGTACCCATGTGGGGAATCGAACCTGGGTCTTCAGCGTGACGAGCAGACGCTTTAACCCATAGGCTACCCCACCACCCCGTCTGTCATTAGAAGATATTTTGACCTGTCAAACGTGTGTGTCATTAGAAGATAGTTTTACCTGTCAAACGTGTGTGTCATCAGAAGATAGTTTTACCTGTCAAACGTGTGTATCAGGAGAGACAGTATTACCTGTCAAACGTGTATGATTAGAAGATGGTATTACCTGTCAAACATGCCTGCTGTACCTAGCACAACCAATGATGCCCACTGGATGAAGGTCAGCCTCCTGGAGAAACAAACCATATGCAGTCAAACATCAATACCTCCGACATAGGCCACTACAGCAAATATCTGTTAATAATTTCCTTTGAAGATAAACAAAACAAATCTCAGGTAAGCTGTAATGTTCCATAAGTTTACCTAGCCTGTATACACAGAATTCGACCAACAGGGGCCTGAGAAATGAGGTTCCACAGAAATCTGAAGCATGTGTATAGGCAACTTTCCTTCAGTGTAACAGATGGGGCATATTCCAGTGTGAATGTCTACAAGGCTTGCACCCAGGATAAGATTTACAAGACAAAAACACCGCATATCGCATATGTTGCAATAAGGTTCACTAACTTGATTGGCAAACATTTCACAGATATCTATCACTCCACATGCTCAGGTTCCTTAAGGTTATTATGTTTAAAAAGATTCTACAGTTATCAAGTTGTAACACTTTCCCCAATACCCACCTTTGTATGATCACCCGGTAAAGTACTGCAGTAGTGATCACCTTCATGTTGCCAAGGATCTGGAAATTCAATAAATGCACTGTCTGGTAAAACATTTATGAACAAATCTCAGATCTGATATAAAAAAACAATGAACAGACATAACTTTCTGAAGCCCAAATAAGATCCAATTTCTGTGAATATTAATGATGTAAATTAATGCACTGTGCACAGAACCAAGTACCAACAAGATGCATTACCTGGTAGGTGGTGGGGTCCATATGCACCTGCATGTAAACACTGAGGTTATTGTTGATGCAGTACAACACAGCAGGAACCAAGAACGGCAGGCAGTTGGCCAGTGATGGTACGGTGATATCACCTCTTCGCAGTTCCGGGAACATCATTGCCACAGACAAGACAATCTATAACACATACAACACATCAACGTAATAATAATCTGTCCATAAACATACATGTTCTGCTAAAGGAAGGGATTTCATATGCAAATTGATAAAATAGGCTATACAACAACAAACCTTTACAACTTCTGTAGACAGGACAACTGATGATGACCTGAACGGCAGTTTCCCCTCCACCAGACACAGGTGTGCCAGGATGGTGTACGAGCTGTAGATGAACACCCTGTAATTAACAAAGTTGTCATTGAACAATGGTACCAATCAAGAGTTGTTGATACCTGGGGACAAAAATGCAGGTCATAATATAATTAATGTAACAATTACATTAAGAAGCTGATGCCAATTTTTAATGGAATTTATTTATGGCAAAATACTGCGTAACATGTTGAACATTACTATACTACACACTCTGCAATCAGCAAGAACCACCAAAGCAGGGTCCATATTCCTGGCTTGTTGCGGCCAGATTGAATGGGAGGTAATCCATTCACAGGGAGATAACTCCTTTTGGTTTTCTGAAAAATAGTAAAACAAATATGAACATGATCGATGGTAGGTTTCACTATCAGATATTCAAAACAAATTTTAAATTTTTTTAAAGATGAACATGATGAATTCTGTAGTATGAATGTTGTACAATACATGTGCCAGTGTAAAGTATCATAGTGACAACATCCTAGTGACATTTACATATTACAGGGAGCTTGAGTCAGATTGCCTAATGATAAATGTATCACAATGGCTAGTACTAGTAGTAGTAGCAGAATATACTGGGTTTAGAGTGATGTCTTCACATTCTGTCACACTTATTCATGTATAAGTTGCATCTACATATATCAGTTGAATCAAATCTGCAGATATAATTCAACTGATGTTGAAGAAATGTGCACACACCTTGCCCCAATATGAGGCGATCATATTTTCGACGGATGGTTTGCTCTCCAGGCATTTCAAGAATCCGGATTAACACCAGCACTTCCCAGGTCAGTTCGTTTTCAGTAGGAGGATCCAGCCATTTTGACGTTGATTGTATTATTCACTTTAGTTTAGGTATCTAAACACAGGTGAAAAATACAAGCACAATGTAGAACAGTCGGAACCTGTGTAGAATGATCGAACACGTGCAATGCATCACTTATCATGGTTGTCTGTTGCGTATAGCCTGTATGGCCTACCAAACCGCCGAGTGCGGGACATCACAAGCTTGTCATCTCAGAGAACGAACCGAGAACGCTTAGTTAGAAACAACACGCTTGACTGTTGTATCCCGATACGAGTCTCTCGGCCTTTCAGTTTCAATCTGTCGCTCCGTTGAAAAGCGTCCCTCCATCTGTTGAAGCGCCTAAAACGTGCTATATTGATAAACCCTGGAAAGAGTTCAACTTTCTTCCCTTTTTTCCCTCAGATGTGCAGTATCGTACATATACATTTTACTTGGAAACCTTACGACGTGGATCATTCACAACAACATATTGCAGTAAATATATCTTGATATCCCCCTACACATACTAAGATAGCCGTAAAGCCCGATGTTTTCCGACTGTTGTACGAGGGTTTGCAATCTTAAAACGGAATACGAGATTATTTACAAGTATTTTCCTTTGGTGTATGTTTGATAAAAACGATTCACTTCATTTACATAATTATTGATAACGTTGCATCTTATCAGATGTATGAGTATTATTACTATCTAACGAAAAGGACGAAGTAGTTGTTTGAAATCGTATTTCGTTTCCTTCGTAACAAATTCATGTTTTGGGATTTTCCACACGGGCATCTGCATCTGTATCGACTTTCATCGGAATAATTTCTGAGATCAATCAAATACTGGGTATTGAAACAACCGATTCAGTAATACTATCTTGTTTAACGAGTTTATTCATTCCTGTTATCGCCAAAATGATTCAGCCATTCATTAATAGAAGTCCAGATACGTACGTAAACAAAACATATAAGCATCTCAGCGAGTGCTACACTTTCTTCATTCAGATTAGGTCCATCATATGAACTCCTCTCGAGTGGTCAATCCGCGTATCATTCTTTTACCCCACACTGTCGGTGGTTGTACAGGCATGATGTTCCGTAGAGCGGATAAAAGTGAAAAACAGCATGTTATGTGAGCTTTAATGCGTGCTTCAAACCACAAACCTTGATCCTCTGAGAAGGAAGTGCGTGGGAAAGTAGGGAATTATCAGATATACGTTTACCTTCGCAGTACGTAGACCTATACTACAACTCTACCTTATATAGTCTCCTGGTAGACCTAAATACACTTGTAAACACAAACGCCCTCACACTCTCACGCGCACACCGCTTGGGAAGCATCACTGATTAATCAGGTGGATCGTGACTCGTCACATAATTCATATGCTGAAATTCCTTACGTGTTGCAATCATGCAAACATGTAGTAATTTACCATAGGGCTTATAAGAATAACTTTGCTAAAAGAAATATTTATTGCTTACTTGACTGACTGACTGAGTTTGGTTTTACGCCGCTTTAAGCAATATTCCATCAACATCACGGCGGAGACACCAGAAATGAGCTTCACACATTTTACCCATGTGGGATTCGAACCGGGTCTTCGGCGTGACGAGCCAACGCTTTAACCACTAGGCTACCCCGGTTTCACTATCAGATATTCAAAACAAATTTTAAATTTTTTTAAAGATGAACATGATGAATTCTGTGGTATGAGATGTTGGCTACAATACATGTGCCAGTGTAAAATATCATAGTGACAACATACTAGTGACATTTTACATATTACAGGGAGCTTGGAGTCAGACTGCCTAATGATAAATGTATCACAATGGCTAGTACTAGTAGTAGTAGCAGAATATACTAAGGTTTGCAGAGTGATGTCTTCACATTCTGTCACACTTATTCATGTATAAGTTGCATCTACATATATCAGTTGAATCAAATCTGCGAGATATAATTCAACTGATGTTGAAGAAATGTGCATCACACCTTGCCCCAATATGAGGCGATCATATTTTCGACGGATGGTTTGCTCTCCAGGCATTTCAAGAATCGGATTAACACCAGCACTTCCCAGGTCAGTTCGTTTTCAGTAGGAGGATCCAGCCATTTGATGACGTTGATTGTATTATTCACTTTTAGTTTAGGTATCTAAACACAGGTGAAAATACAAGCACAATGTAGAACAGTCGGAACCTGTGTAGAATGATCGAACACGTGCAATGCATCATTTATCATGGTTGTCTGTTGCGTATAGCCTGTATGGCCTACCCAACCGCCGAGTGCGGGACATCACAAGCTTGTCATCTCAGAGAACGAACCGAGAACGCTTAGTTAGAAACAACACGCTTGACTGTTGTATCCCGATACGAGTCTCTCGGCCTTTCAGTTTCAATCTGTCGCTCCGTTTAAAAGCGTCCCTGCATCTGTTGAAGCGCCTAAAACGTGCTATGTTGATAAACCCTGGAAAGAGTTCAACTTTCTTCCCTTTATTCCCTCAGATGTGCAGTATCGTACATATACATTTTACTTGGAAACCCTACGACGTGGATCATTCACAACACCATACTGCAGTAAATATATCTTGGATATCCCCTACACATACTAAGATAGCCGTAAAAGCCCGATGTTTTCCGACTGTTGTACGAGGGTTTGCAATCTTAAAACGGAATACGAGATTATTTACAAGTATTTTCCTTTGGTGTATGTTTGATAAAAACGATTCACTTCATTTACATAATTATTGATAACGTTGCATCTTATCAGATGTATGAGTATTATTACTATCTAACGAAAAGGACGAAGTAGTTGTTTGAAATCGTATTTCGTTTCCTTCGTAACAAATTCATGTTTTGGGATTTTCCACACGGGCATCTGCATATCGACTTTCATCGGAATAATTTCTGAGATCAATCAAATACTGGGTATTGAAACAACCGATTCAGTAATACTATCTTGTTAAACGAGTTTATTCATTCCTGTTATCGCCAAATGATTCAGCCATTCATTAATAGAAGTCCAGATACGTACGTAAACAAAACATATAAGCATCTCAGCGAGTGCTACACTTTCTTCATTCAGATTAGGTCCATCATATGAGAGTGGTCAATCCGCGTACATCCTTTTTACCCCACACTGTCGGTGGTTGTACAGGCATGATGTTCCGTAGAGCGGATAAAAGTGAAAAACAGCATGTTATGTGAGCTTTAATGCGTGCTTCAAACCACAAACCTTGATCCTCTGAGAAGGAAGTGCGTGGGGAAAGTAGGGAATAATCAGATATACGTTTACCTTCCGAGTACGTAGACCTAACTACACACGCACAAATACACTTGTAAACACAAACGCCCTCACACACTCTCACGTGCACACCGCTTGGGAAGCATCACTGATTAATCAGGTGGATCGTGACTCGTCACATAATTCATATGCTGAAATTCCTTACGTGTTGCAATCATGCAACATGTAGTACATAGGGCTTATAAGAGTTACTTGCTAGAAGAAATATTTATTGCTTACTTGACTGACTGACTGAGTTTGGTTTTACGCCGCTTTAAGCAATATTCCATCAACATCACGGCGGGAGACACCAGAAATGAGCTTCACACATTTTACCCATGTGGGGATTCGAACCCGGGTCTTCGGCGTGACGAGCCAACGCTTTAACCACTAGGCTACCCCATCGCCCCTATTGCTTACTTGACTCTGTATTACAAGGATGAATTAGCCACCTATTGTCATATAGCAACATCAATTACATGTATTTTATTTCACAAATGTAAACTCTGTCAAAAAAGAAACGCAACCCCTGTCCTCAGATATGAAAAATTCGTTTGAATGAAGTTATTGCTTCCAAACTAAATGTTATTCGAATGTATTGAAATTATACACGTAATTAATGAAGATTACCATCCAAACAACTGCATTTGTACGCATAAGTGTATTTTATTGCTTATTCCGCCACAACGCATGAAATGACCCTCATGGTGACTTCGCACAAAAAAAACACATGCAAATCATGAAAATGGCAGTTAATGTAGGGTGTATAAAAGCCCATGTGCTTTCGTATTATATTCATTCATTTGTCGCATGAAAAAGCTGTGTGAAAAATGCCACGATTGAGTGCTGCCGACCGAAATATCGCCATTGGTCGTGTTCGCCGGAGAAAGTTTGGAACTGTTGCACGGCACCTAAATGTTCACAAAACAACGATATCCCGACTTTGAGCCGCTACAACAACTTCAATTTGACCAACGATCGCCCGAGAAGTGGAAGGCCAAGAATCACGACCCCCTTCAAGATCGGTACATCCGGGTCCATCACCTGCGTAATCGGCATGCCCTACCAACCGTGACTGCCACACAAATACCAGGTTTGAGGGAGAGTGTCAGCTCAAACGATTACAGAACCGTCTGAAAGAAGCGGGTTTACGTGCCTGTAGTGACCAGTTGTTGGACCTGTACTACGCCCCCTACATCTCCGCCGACGACTCAGGTGGTGCAACAACGTAAGGATATGGACTTTTACAAAACTGGAGGCGCATCTGGTTTTCTGATGAATCCTGTTTTCTTTTGCAACATCACGACGGAAGAAAACGTATATTATAGGAGACGTCATGAACGTTTTGCGCCCATCTGCGTCCGCAAAATGCAGGTCATAATATAATTAATGTAACAATTACATTAAGAAGCTGATGCCAATTTTTAAAGGAATTTATTTATGGCAAAATACTGCGTAACATGTTGAACATTACTATACTACACACTCTGCGATCAGCAAGAACCACCAAAGCAGGGTCCATATTCCTGGCTTGTTGCGGCCAAATTGAATGGGAGGTAATCCATTCACAGGGAGATAACTCCTTTGGGTTTTCTGAAAAATAGTAAAACAAATTATCAACATGATCGATGGTAGGTTTCACTATCAGATATTCAAAAGAATAAACTTTGTTAAAGATGAACATGATGAATTCTGTAGTATGAATGTTGTACAATACATGTGCCAGTGTAAAGTATCAGTGACATTTACATATTACTGGGAGGTAGAGTCAGTTTGCCTAATGCTAAATGCATCACAGTGGCTAGTACAAGTAGTAGTAGCAGAATATACAGGGTTTAGAGTGATGTCTTCATATTCTGTCACACTTATTCATGTGTAAGTTGCATCTAGATATATCAGTTTAATCAAATCTGCAGATAAAATTCAACTGATGTTGAAGAAATGTGCACACACCTTGCCCCAATATGAGGCGATCATATTTTCGATTGATGGTTTGCTCTCCAGGCATTTCAAGAATCCAGATTAACACCAGCACTTCCCAGGTCAGTTCGTTTTCAGTAGGAGGATCCAGCCATTTAGACGTTGATTGTATTATTCACTTTAGTTTAGGTATCTAAACAAAGGTGAAAAATACACGCACAATGTAGAACAGTCGGAACCTGTGTAGAATGATCGAACACATGCAATGCATCACTTATCATGGTTGTCTGTTGCGTATAGCCTGTATGGCCTACCAAACCGCCGAGTGCGGGACATCACAAGCTTGTCATCTCAGAGAACGAACCGAGAACGCTTAGTTAGAAACAACACGCTTGACTGTTGTATCCCGATACGAGTCTCTCGGCCTTTCAGTTTCAATCTGTCGCTCCGTTGAAAAGCGTCCCTCCATCTGTTGAAGCGCGTAAAACGTGCTATATTGATAAACCCTGGAAAGGGTTCAACTTTCTTTCCTCAGATGTGCAGTATCGTACATATACATTTTACTTGGAAACCTTACGACGTGGATCATTCACAACAACATATTGCAGTAAATATATCTTGGATATCCCCTACACATACTAAGATAGCCGTAAAAGCCCGATGTTTTTCGACTGTTGTACGAGGGTTTGCAATCTTAAAACGGAATACGAGATTATTTACAAGTATTTTCCTTTGGTGTATGTTTGATAAAAACGATTCACTTCATTTACATAATTATTGATAACGTTGCATCTTATCAGATGTATGAGTATTATTACTATCTAACGAAAAGGACGAAGTAGTTGTTTGAAATCGTATTTCGTTTCCTTCGTAACAAATTCATGTTTTTGGATTTTTCACACGGGCATCTGCAGCATCTGTATCGACTTTCATCGGAATAATTTCTGATATCAATCAAATACTGGGTATTGAAACAACCGATTCAGTAAAACTATCTTGTTTAACGAGTTTATTCATTCCTGTTATCGCCAAATTATTCAGCCATTCATTAATAGAAGTCCAGATACGTACGTAAACAAAACATATAAAGCATCTCAGCGAGTGCTACACTTTCTTCATTCAGATTAGGTCCATCATATGAACTCGTGTGGTCAATCCGCGTACATCCTTTCTACCCTACACTGTCGGTGGTTGTACAGGCATGATGTTCCGTAGAGCGGATAAAAGTGAAAAACAGCATGTTATGTGAGCTTTAATGCGTGCTTCAAACCACAAACCTTGATCCTCTGAGAAGGAAGTGCGTGGGGAAAGTAGGGAATTATCAGATATACGTTTACCTTCGCAGTACGTAGACCCAGGGATACTCTACAACTCTACCTTATATAGTCTCCCTGGTAGACCTAACTACACACGCAAAAATACACTTGTAAACACAAACGCCCTCACACGCTCTCACGCGCACACCGCTTGGGAAGCATCACTGATTAATCAGGTGGATCGTGACTCGTCACATAATTCATATGCTGAAATTCCTTACGTGTTGCAATCATGCAACATGTAGTACTTACATAGGGCTTATAAGAATAACTTGCTAAAAGAAATATTTATTGCTTACTTGATTTTGTATTACAAGGATGAAGTAGCCACGTATTGTCATATAGCAACACCAATTATTTTATTTCACAAATGTATTACCTTTGATGGTATTGTAATATTCTTCGAAACAAATGCCAAATTACGAACCATATTTGGGATGTTATTCCCTCAATGTAGTAGAACTCAGTAGCGAAGTGAATTACCGACTACGTGCCGATTTGTGTGAAAGGTATAAAATTCAAACCCGTGAAGATCCGAGTTAGAATACCGATCTTCAGTAACCCATGCTTGTCGTAAGAGGTGACTAATGGGATCGGGTGGTCAGGCTCGCTGACTTGGTTGACACATGTCATCGGTTCCCAATTGCGTAGACCGATGTACATGCTGTTGATCACTGGATTGTCTGGTCCAGACTCGATTATTTACAAACCGCCGCCATATAGCTGGAATATTGCTGAGTAAAACTAAACTCACTCACTCACTATAAAATTCAAAAGCGTCAGAAACATACATCATGATGTTTGTACACGTTAGTGCATGCTATGCCCAATGAACGCGGTATTTGTATGCACAATCTCTATCTGTATAATATGCTTTCAGATATATTTTTGCTAATGAATGGCTACCTTTAATCTTTTCCATGGCTATTTAAAAATATAAGCCGCTTATATAAACGAGCAGTCACGTGGCGCAAAGCGGACATAAATGGCCGTGTTGTATGCTGTAGCCTGATCGTGTAGCACATTCGGGAAATCTTCGTGACGTGGACACTAAACCAAGCTTAAAAATATCTGGCCATCTCACGGATAATTTCGGATTGTCACTTTGTCAGCAAGAACAATTTTAGTTGGTACGATGCATAAGGTTTTCGTGAAAAGAGTGCCTTGTGGAGTAGCAGTGTGTGTGGTTTTAGCGATTCTGACACTGGCTCTACGACACTGTCACAACAGGGTGGCGTCATCAGGGCATTCATTGCCTTGTAAAGAGACCAGGTACAGACAAAGTGCACCAGGGTCAGTGCCGAATGTGAACTTCTATAACATTCGTGACCGAATCCCAACGGAATTTGTGAAAACGAATGGTTTCATTCACGTAAACAAAGATATCTTGGCGAAACTTACTCCACCGGGAGACAGGCTACGAAATTCTAAGTTGACAATGTTTCAGCAAATTATGACAGAAGAAGACAAAATGACAGCTCGGTTGCTCCTAAATGTGTTCAATCAGTTGTTACAAGGTAAGGGTGAAATATTGGCTTTACTGCGGATCTCTGCTCGGGTCATACCGTCATCACTCCGTCATACCGTGGGATGACGACATCGACGTCTTAATCAACAATAAGGATAAAAGCAAACTATTCCCCATTTTATCATCACTGGAACCATTTTTTTACCTGGATATCAATGCCAGGTTGAGGTGGAAGTTTTACCTGGGGACATCCAAGAGTACTAATCCGGACATTCCGTGGAAATGGCCCTCTATCGATATTAGTTTTCATCATGAAAACGATAGCCATATCTGGGACTCAGATCCTAGATATCCTAAATTTGTGTACGCTAAAGATGATGTGTTTCCCTTGTCAACGCGCCCCTTTATGGGTATGATGTTACCATCCCCTCTGAAAACGTTGCCGGTGCTTGAACAGAACTACAATCTGAGCGTGTGCAAAACTAACAAGTATGACCACCGACATGAACGTGGCATCCCTGAAGAAGCAATTGTGTGGGTACCGTGTCGTCACCTCGCGGACACCTACCCCTTCGTACAAAGAGAGTACCGCTCGTGGGGGGTCATCGAAGTTTTGCAACTGAACAATATGCGCATTCAGGAGGTGAAATTTGAAATACTTGACACTTTACCTTTGACACAAATTTCTACATGATTTCTACATAAATTTATTTATGACGTTTTCACGGATGTTGTCAGATTGCAAACTTCGAAAGCGAGTTAGGTTTTTTACACTTTGAGCGCGGAATATTATTGTCGTTCCAACATTGTACTTAAACTTTGCAACGGTATCAAGTCTGGTGTCCTGTGTCGACAGTTCATTATTTGATCTATACAGATAGATGGACCCATGCATCTCACAAATAAAGGCAATATAATGCATGTACATTACTGTTACCTGATGTATGTAAGCATTTATCATATACCTATCAATAATATGGACAATTTTGCACATGCAATACTGGTTGTTGGCATATGTCCATATTGACCACCCGGGCTGGAAATGCATACCAGCCATATCAGTCGTATTGCCCAAACTGGTACGGAATGAATACACGCAAACGCTCGAAACTTCAATTGAAGGAACCTGGTTTATTTAGGGTTACCCCCTTGCGTCATCTGCTCGAGTTGCTGTGAATCAGGAAAATTGTGGAAGTATGAGTTCAGTAATAGGTTATGATATGACAGTTTTCCTTTCGCCAGGCATATCAACCCTCGACTACCATATCAGCTCTCGGATGACAGTTTTCCTTTCGCCAACCGAGAGCTGATATGACTACCGAAAGGAAAACTATCATGTTATATCTATATTACCGTTACCTGGTGGATATGTATGCATAAACATCACTTTTACCAGGTGTATATATGCATTTATAGCTAAAATGGATAGAATTATCATTAAAACATGTTATGTTATCAGAAATAACGGGCCACTGTAACTTGATAATACCCCAAAATTGCTTGACGACGAGCCATTACACCACGCCCGTCGTTAGGACGTCAAAAGAAGCTCAGCTCTGGATGTGCCGAAAGCTGATACAGGAAGATAGCGTCCGATTGTATCGATGCGGCTGAGACGCTTCGAGTGATTGAACGAGCGCTTCATGAACCTGCAGATTTGTTATGGGTTGAAAAGGTGGAAGCTAGCGATGTATGCGAAGATGACAGTGATTCAGATGAAGAAGAACTCAATAAGATACAGATGGAAGGGAAATCGGAAAATACTTCAAAGCAGACTGCCTGGGTCATCAAGGCCTTTACCGGTAAGATTGTGCCCTGCTAGATTCATTTGTAAGAGATAATTGAAAATACTCAATTAAAATAAATATTCCATATATACTCATGCCAACAATGGTTGTCACCCTTTCAATTTTTTATTGGAGAGTGGGTGGGAGGGGGTGACAACCATTATTGGCATGAGTATATATTATCCCACCTTAACACTTTAATGAAGACTTTCTTCTTTTATTAAGCCCATTAGATCACTTATCGTTCCTTATTTCAATTCTAGATTGGGCGGCTCTGCGAAAACTCGTGGTAGATTTTCAAACCATCATTTCATCTGACCTGGTCAAAACTCAGAAATTTTATGCCGAATTTCGGACAAAGAACGCGGGACTACCAACCAGACGTATTTATCTGACCGCCATGTTAAATGTACAAAATATCATTTTATTTCATTTTGAAGATCGCTACCGACTATATGATATGTAAATTGCGCCTGTCTCTCCACTGGATTTTTAAAATCAGTGAAACACATTCTGATAATAAAAATGGTAAATTATGTTTAAATTGAGTAATTGTGCAAACGATGGATTGATGGATAGAGTTACCTGCCCCTAGGTGACGACGTGAGTGTCAGCGTTCTCCGATTAGAATGTCTAAAAGTTGAATTAAAATTGCTTTTCGACATTATGGCGACATGAGCATGTAACAAAGTGAAATACAGAGCATCAGCAAACCTCATATTTCACAAAATGGTTTCCATTGACGTCTACAGAGCAAGAATTGGACTGTTCAAGCAACCTAGAGGCACCCGGCAAGTAACACTCGAAAAACATTTGTCGGATCTGATTTACACTTCAGACTCTTTTATGTGTAACGTTATTTTCATTGCATCTCGGATTGAGTTTTGCTCTTAATTTCACTTGCGAAAATTTGGATTTATATTCATATTTACCACAAGAACATATTTATGAAGTTTGTGTTGTCAGTGACGTATCGCCAGGAGACACTGAATGGTCAGCTTGGCCAGTTCACTCTCAGGGGACGCTGGACCATTGTCTACTCGGTGGTAACCCTGTGCCGGCTGGGGTTGTTCATCATAGGATTCCTTTGTTCTAACGACATGGAGATGAATCCTGGGCCTGTCACGCTTGAAGAAGTCAAGGAAACTTTATTGAAGGAAGTGCGTACCGCGAAACATGAACATGATCAGATTACCATACTTTCTACCGAAGTCCGAGACCTGAGTAAACGCTTCGATAACCTGGAAATGAAGTTATCTAATCTTCAAAGCGACCTGGGCAACGTACGTCACAACCAGGAACTCATGAACGAGGACGTCAGCCTGGTAGCGGAGAGGATGGACAACATGGAGTAGAAGGTCACCCAGTTCGACAGTGAGCTCGACAAGCTGGAGGCCTTCAGCAGGCGGGATAACGTCATCATCTACAACGCGGCGGAAGAGATGCACGAGTCCTATACCGACTGTAAGTCTAAAGTGTTCGATGTCTGGAATGAAAATGTAAAGACTAAAACATGGAATGATAATGATGTCGCCCGTGCCCATCGACTCGGTGCTCCCGGTAGTGATGGTTCAAAACCAAGACCGCTCATTGCCAAGTTACGTTTTAGTGAGGATAAGGTTGATATTTTGAAATCTCGAGCAGCACTGAAGAGTAACGGCTACGGCGTATCCAGTGATCTCACTGTCAGACAACGTGAACAGCCAAAGGACGCGAAGGAAAGGGGACTGATAGGATATTTAAAAAATGGAAAGCTAATTACAAGGCCACGCGATGAAGAAACTCCACGCGAAACGGAGACACCCGAGAGAACGAGACCACCAACGAGAAGTAAGTCTCAGCGCGGTGGACAGAAGAGGAGGTAGACTAAGGCTTAGTCTCTGAATATATATAATTTTGATAGTAACAAACAAGTCCATTTATATTGAAAAGGAGCCCTAGGGAGACCAGAGATTCAGAACCTGAGGAAATCTAGACTTGCTTTATCTAGGGCTTTAGCACTGCAGAGAGGGCTAGGCAGTAGGGAAATTAATGTGGTTCAGGGACTGTGAGACAGACTAAAGAGGAGGTAGCAATCAGGCCAGGCCCCAGATCCTTTCACTGAGGGAACTACGAACATAGGCACCGGTAGTACTAATCATGTGACTTTCTTATCTTGGAACATTCATGGACTATGTAAGAAACTTGATGACAGTGATTTTATTGATTATCCTTATTCATTTCACGTTGTATGTTTGCTGGAAACGTTCATAACAGATTTCATGAATCTAAACTGGTTAACAGGATACCAATTGTTTTTCGCCCCAGCAGCTAAGCTGTCCACATCTGGCAGACACTCAGGTGGCGTGTGTGTATGTGTGAGACAGGACATTGCAAACAAATGTGTTGAACTGAAGACTGAAATCAACAATTTAGTTTGTTTGAAATTCCAGAGATCTGTATTTAATCTACCAAATGACTTATTTCTTGTTTGTATATATGTTCCCCCTGTGAATTCTCCATTTTACGACCGAAGTACTGATTCAAGATGTCTCATTGAAAGACTGGAGTCGTTTTTATTAGACAACTGGTCTGATATGTCTACTTCGCATGTACTGCTATGTAGCGATTTTAAAGCTCGTACTAGTAATGAAAATAATCCTATTTGCGAAGATCGTGATGAATTTGGTAATGATGGTATCTACACAGATGTAGATAATGCTCTTGTTGACCAGCGTGTGTCTCATGACAGTGTCGTTAACAGATTTGGGCGTGTACTACTGAATCAGTGTTATGTGTGCCGCTTGTTCATAATGAACGGTAGAGTAGAAGGAGACAGAGGTGGAGAGTTTACATTTGTTGGAGAAAATGGCTCAAGTGTCGTTGATTATTTTCTTGCATCTGCTGATTTGTTTGAGTTCGTAGAAAAATTAAATGTTGGCGATAGACCTGATTCTGACCATTTTCCTCTGGAGTTGTCGTTCAGGTTTCCTTGTACATATCGGTCTAACCGGACAGTTGATTCTGCTGAGAGTCCTAGTTTTAGTAAATTTGTATGGGGTGGTTCTAAGCAGAATGAATTTATAAGTTCTCTCAAAGAAAGTTTGGATGCCAATAATGGGTCAATATTTAGTAAATTGGAGACTTCTCTTGAAGAGGGCATAGACAATTTCATAAAGTGTATATTAGATTCGGCATCTTGTATGAGGAGACAGTTTAGACAAGGTGATCTAAATCGTAAACCCAAATTTAACAAGGAGTGTAATGTAGCTAGATCGGAATCCAGGAAGGCTCTTAGGCGGTTTGGGCGTTGTCGCACTGAGCAGAATCGTAGGAGCTATTGTAAAATTAGAAATAAGTATAAGAGTTCCTGTAGAGCTTTTAAGCGTGGAGTGCAAAACTCAAGGCTATCTCGACTAAATAGTACCCTCCACAGTCCAAGGCTGTTTTGGCAAAATATTCGCACACTCCAAAGAAGCTCCCCACCCGTATCAAGTATTATCACAAACAGAATGGTTTTGCCACTTCAGGGACTTGTTTTCTAAGGACGATATTATCTATGATGTACATGATGACACAGTAGATGCAGATAATGGATGTGACGAGTTTAGTGATGTTGATAAGTCTCTACTTGAGTCTCCTATTACAGAATTAGAAATAGTTGTTGGTGTATCTCGTCTTAAAGTTGGAAAGTCTGCTGGTGTGGATGGTGTTATTTCAGAGATGATCAAAACTGCCTTGCCTGACATAATGCCATTTCTAGTTAAAAGCTTTAATCGGATATTTGATTCTAGATGTTTTCCGTCTGAATGGGCTAAAGTGTTCCATTATTTAAGAATGGAAACATAAATAACCCTAACAATTATCGGGGCATTTCTCTGACAAGTGTTGTTGGTAAAACATTTGTATCTATTATCAATAATAGGCTAACACAGTGGTCTGGACTTGATTCCAGATTCACAAGCTGGATTTAGAAATGAATACTCAACCTTTCATCATGTTTTTACTGTATACTCAGTAATTGAGCGATGTTTAGCTTTTAGTGAAAGAAAATTGCATGTAGCGTTTGTTGATTTTAGAAAGGCTTTTGATTCTGTTGATATAGATAAAATGTGGAAATGTCTTAGAAATAGGGGCCTTAAAGGGAAAATGCTTGATATAATCAGGTCAATGTATTCAAATGTAAAGTCTTGTGTTCGATGTGACGATGCTTTCAGTGACTATTTGGATTGTCCTACTGGTGTACGACAAGGCTGTGTTCTAAGTCCCATACTTTTCTCATTGTTTATCAACGAACTATATTTTGCCGTTATACAATCTGGCAGACATGGCGTCCATTTTTTTCCCGATCTTGTTGAACTTTTTATTTTACTTCTTGCCGACGATGTGATCCTTATGTCAAGTACTGTTATTGTCCTTCAGAGAAAAATTTATACACTTTCATCTTATTCAGATAACTGGCGACTTCATGTTAATCTTGAAAAGACCAAAATTGTTGTTTTTCGTAAGGGTTGTCCAACGGCAGCTACAGAACCAGTGGTACTTTAAATGTGAACGTATGACTGTTGTTAACGAATATAATATCTAGGGATACTGTTTACACATACACTAAATCTGAATAAATCCATTATTAATTTGGCAAGTAGAGGCAAAAGGGCCCTACTTCTATTGCTCTCTGTTATACCAAAGTTGGGGGTTGTTGGTCCCAATATATTTTTCAAATTGTTTGATTCCCAAGTACAGCCTATTCTTCTTTATGGGTCTGAAATTTGGGGCTATAAGGAATGTTATGCCATTGAAAAGGTTCACCTTGTAAGAGGTTTTGAATTGTTGGGATGTATACCCCTAATAATATGGTGTACGGTGAATGTGGGAGATTTCCTTTGTACATAATTTCTTACTCTCGCTGTTTAAAGTACTGGTGTAAAGTAATAAATATGCCAGAACATCGTATGCCCAAAAAAACCTACAATATGATTGTCCATCTTGATAATATTGGTAAAAATACTTGGGCAACCCGTATTCGTAATCTTTTGTTTAGATACGGCTTTGGATTTGTTTGGTTATCCCAAACCCTGGGCGACGTTAATGCATTTATCAAACACTCTCGTACCAGGGCTATCGATATCTTTAAACAAGACTGGCACACATCTTTATATGAAAGTTCAAGATATGATTGTTATCGTGAGTTTAAATCTTTACTTGAATCTGAGTCGTATCTATACAACTTACGTAGTAAAAACCTTCGTAATGTTTTCATACGCCTGAGACTTGGCTTAAATGATTTATATATCAATCAAGGAAGATATTCATCTATTATAAAATCACAAAGGTTCTGTCCATTTTGTAATACTGTAGAGAATGAATTACACTTTCTATTTCTTTGTCCTGCATATAATGATTTAAGGCAACTGTATTTTCCACAATGGCTACAATCAAATATTAAAGCTACAAAACTGTATTCAATACTTTCATGTAAAGCATCCCTATTACAATATAAGGTAGCTCTATTTATTTATCACGCGCTTATATTGAGAAGAGATTCAATGTAACGTGTGTGTCGCATGTTGTATATGTTGTACATATCATACATATTTATTTTGTATATGGGCCTCTGGCCTTCATGCAATAAACTGATTGATTGTATCGAAACGTCGTGCTCTAGAATAAAAGAAGAGTCAATGTATAAAATTGTTTAAATAAAGCAGTGAAAGTCGGTAAAATAAATCTGTACATAGTGAACTCAAAAACCGCTAATCGAACGGTTTTCGAACTCCGGGCACTGCATGCGTCATATTCTGACGTCATACGATTGTTAGCGATACAGCTTCTCGGCGGAGAGTTTTGCGGCTACCGTAGCAGCATTTGTAAATAAGTACAAACGACATTGATATGAAATCCTGCCAAGTTCATTATTCATAGTATGCAATATATGTCTTTGTTTATATTGTTTCACAACTCTCCTGCCTCTGGAGGTTAAATAAGCTATATATATTACTGTTATCTGGTGTATATATGCATGTACATTACTGTTATCTGGTGTTGATATGCATAATAATTTTACATCATACATATGTGAGTTACCGTAGTAGCACTCACCGATAAAAGTGTCGACCGTACCTTCCGTTTGGGTCCCCCGTAATGTAATAGTTCTCATGTAGTGTGGTAGTACATGTACACTGGCTGATTGGGGCGCTCTTAGTGTGATAGTACAATGGCTGATTGGGGCGCTCTTAGTGTGATAGTACAATGGCTGATTGGGGCGCTCTTAGTGTGATGGTACAATGGCTGATTGGGGCGCTCTTAGTGTGATAGTACAATGGCTGATTGGGGCGCTCATAGTGTGATAGTACAATGGCTGATTGGACCGCTTAGTGAGTT
The DNA here is from genome assembly GCF_003918875.1 of Haliotis rubra. Lineage (NCBI taxonomy): Eukaryota > Metazoa > Mollusca > Gastropoda > Lepetellida > Haliotidae > Haliotis > Haliotis rubra. The sequence continues at coordinate 257,034 of NW_025767235.1, forward strand.
AGTGTGATTGGGGCGCTCTTAGTGTGATAGTACAATGGTTGATTGGGGCGCTCTTAGTGTGATAGTACAATGGCTGATTGTATCGCTCTTAGTGTGATAGTACAATGGCTGATTGGGGCGCTCTTAGTGTGATAGTACAATGGCTGATTGGGGCGCTCTTAGTGTGATAGTACAATGGCTGATTGGGGCGCTCTTAGTGTGATAGTACAATGGCTGATTGGGGCGCTCTTAGTGTGATAGTACAATGGCTGATTGGGGCGCTCTTAGTGTGATAGTACAATGGCTGATTGTATCGCTCTTAGTGTGATAGTACAATGGCTGATTAGGCCGCTCTTAGTGTGATAGTACAATGGCTGATTGGGTCGCTCTTAGTGTGATAGTACAATGGCTGATTGGGGCGCTCTTAGTGTGATAGTACAATGGCTGATTGTGTCGCTCTTAGTGTGATAGTACAATGGCTGATTGGGTCGCTCTTAGTGTGATAGTACAATGGCTGATTGATAGTACAATGGCTCTCTTAGCGTGATAGTACAATGGCTGATTGTATCGCTCTTAGTGTGATAGTACAATGGCTGATTGTATCGCTCTTAGTGTGATAGTACAATGGCTGATTGGGGCGCTTGTGTGATAGTACAATGGCTGATTGGGGCGCTAGCGTGGTAGTACAATGGCTGATTGTATCGCTCTTAGTGTGATGAGTACAATGCTCTTAGTGTGATTGTGGCTGATTGGGTCTATAGCGTGATAGTACAATGGCTGATTGTATCGCTCTTTAGTGTGATAGTTCAATGGCTGATTGTGTCGCTCTAGTGTGGTACTACAATGGCTGATTGTATCATGGCTCGCTCTTAGTGTGATAGTACAATGGCTGATTGTGTCGCTCTAGCGTGGTAGTACAATGGCTGATTGTATCGCTCTTAGTGTGATAGTACAATGGCTGATTGTGTCGCTCTAGCGTGATAGTACAATGGCTGATTGTATCGCTCTTAGTGTGATAGTACAATGGCTGATTGTGTCACTCTTAGCGTGATAGTACAATGGCTGATTGTGTCGCTCTTAGCGTGATAGTACAATGGCTGATTGTGTCGCTTCTAGCGTGTTAGTACAATGGCTGATTGTGTCACTCTTAGCGTGATAGTACAATTACCGACTGGGTCGCTCTTCCAGGTTATGATCTTCACATGCAATGCTGGTTTACTGGTGACTTGAGATGTACTGTGTGATGAGAGACAATAGCTGCTGGTTTACTGGTGACTTGAGATGTAATGTGTGATGAGAGACAATAGCTGCTGGTTTACTGGTGACTTGAGATGTAATGTGTGATGAGAGACAATAGCTGCTGGTTTACTGGTGACTTGAGATGTACTGTGTGATGAGAGACAATAGCTGCTGGTTTACTGGTGACTTGAGATGTAATGTGTGATGAGAGACACTAGCTGCTGGTTTACTGGTGACTTGAGATGTAATGTGTGATGAGAGACAATAGCTGCTGGTTTACTGGTGACTTGAGATGTAATGTGTGATGAGAGACAATAGCTGCTGGTTTACTGGTGACTTGAGATGTAATGTGTGATGAGAGACAATAGCTGCTGGTTTACTGGTGACTTGAGATGTAATGTGTGATGAGAGACAATAGCTGCTGGTTTACTGTTGACTTGAGATGTAATGTGTGATGAGAGACAATAGCTGCTGGTTTACTGGTGACTTGAGATGTAGTGTGTGATGAGAGACACTAGCTGCTGGTTTACTGGTGACTTGAGATGTAATGTGTGATGAGAGACAATAGCTGCTGGTTTACTGGTGACTTGAGATGTAATGTGTGATGAGAGACAATAGCTGCTGGTTTACTGGTGACTTGAGATGTAATGTGTGATGAGAGACAATAGCTGCTGGTTTACTGGTGACTTGAGATGTAATGTGTGATGAGAGACACTAGCTGCTGGTTTACTGGTGACTTGAGATGTAATGTGTGATGAGAGACAATAGCTGCTGGTTTACTGGTGACTTGAGATGTAATGTGTGATGAGAGAGACACTAGCTGCTGGTTTACTGGTGACTTGAGATGTAATGTGTGATGAGAGACAATAGCTGCTGGTTTACTGGTGACTTGAGATGTAATGTGTGATGAGAGACAATAGCTGCTGGTTTACTGGTGACTTGAGATGTAATGTGTGATGAGAGACAATAGCTGCTGGTTTACTGGTGACTTGAGATGTAATGTGTGATGAGAGACACTAGCTGCTGCTGCTGGGTTTACTGGTGACTTGAGATGTAATGTGTGATGAGAGACATTAGCTGCTGGTTTACTGGTGACTTGAGATGTAATGTGTGATGAGAGACACTAGCTGCTGGTTTACTGGTGACTTGAGATGTAATGTGTGATGAGAGACAATAGCTGCTGGTTTACTGGTGACTTGAGATGTAATGTGTGATGAGAGACACTAGCTGCTGGTTTACTGGTGACTTGAGATGTAATGTGTGATGAGAGACACTAGCTGCTGGTTTACTGGTGACTTGAGATGTAATGTGTGATGAGAGACACTAGCTGCTGGTTTACTGGTGACTTGAGATGTAATGTGTGATGAGAGACACTAGCTGCTGGTTTACTGGTGACTTGAGATGTAATGTGTGATGAGAGACACTAGCTGCTGGGTTTACTGGTGACTTGAGATGTAATGTGTGATGAGAGACAATAGCTGCTGGTTTACTGGTGACTTGAGATGTAATGTGTGATGGAGACACTAGCTGCTGGTTTACTGGTGACTTGAGATGTAATGTTTGATGAGAGACACTAGCTGCTGGGTTTACTGGTGACTTGAGATGTAATGTGTGATGAGAGACACTAGCTGCTGGTTTACTGGTGACTTGAGATGTAATGTGTGATGAGAGACAATAGCTGCTGGTTTACTGGTGACTTGAGATGTAATGTGTGATGAGAGACAATAGCTGCTGGTTTACTGGTGACTTGAGATGTAATGTGTGATGAGAGACAATAGCTGCTGGTTTACTGGTGACTTGAGATGTAATGTGTGATGAGAGACACTAGCTGCTGGTTTACTGGTGACTTGAGATGTAATGTGTGATGAGAGACACTAGCTGCTGGTTTACTGGTGACTTGAGATGTAATGTGTGATGAGAGACACACAGCTGCTGGTTTACTGGTGACTTGAGATGTAATGTGTGATGAGAGACAATAGCTGCTGGTTTACTGGTGACTTGAGATGTAATGTGTGATGAGAGACAATAGCTGCTGGTTTACTGGTGACTTGAGATGTAATGTGTGATGAGAGACACTAGCTGCTGGTTTACTGGTGACTTGAGATGTAATGTGTGATGAGACACACTAGCTGGGTTTACTGGTGACTTGAGATGTAATGTGTGATGAGAGACACTAGCTGCTGGTTTACTGGTGACTTGAGATGTAATGTGTGATGAGAGACAATAGCTGCTGGTTTACTGGTGACTTGAGATGTAATGTGTGATGAGAGACACTAGCTGCTGGTTTACTGGTGACTTGAGATGTAATGTGTGATGAGAGACACTAGCTGCTGGTTTACTGGTGACTTGAGATGTAATGTGATGATGAGACACTAGCTGCTGGTTTACTGGTGACTTGAGATGTAATGTGTGATGAGAGACACTAGCTGCTGGGTTTACTGGGGACTTGAGATGTACTGTGTGGCGAGAGACAATAGCTGCTGGTTTACTGGTGACTTGAGATGTAATGTGTGATGAGAGACAATAGCTGCTGGGTTTACTGGTGACTTGAGATGTAATGTGTGATGAGAGACAATAGCTGCTGGTTTACTGGTGACTTGAGATGTAATGTGTGATGAGAGACACTAGCTGCTGGGTTTACTGGTGACTTGAGATGTAATGTGTGATGAGAGACACTAGCTGCTGGTTTACTGGTGACTTGAGATGTAATGTGTGATGAGAGACAATAGCTGCTGGTTTACTGGTGACTTGAGATGTAATGTGTGATGAAAGACAATAGCTGCTGGTTTACTGGTGACTTGAGATGTAATGTGTGATGAGAGACAATAGCTGCTGGTTTACTGGTGACTTGAGATGTAATGTGTGATGAGAGACAATAGCTGCTGGTTTACTGGTGACTTGAGATGTAATGTGTGATGAGAGACAATAGCTGCTGGTTTACTGGTGACTTGAGATGTAATGTGTGATGAGAGACACTAGCTGCTGGGTTTACTGGTGACTTGAGATGTAATGTGTGATGAGAGACACTAGCTGCTGGTTTACTGGTGACTTGAGATGTAATGTGTGATGAGAGACAATAGCTGCTGGTTTACTGGTGACTTGAGATGTAATGTGTGATGAGAGACAATAGCTGCTGGTTTACTGGTGACTTGAGATGTAATGTGTGATGAGAGACAATAGCTGCTGGTTTACTGGTGACTTGAGATGTAATGTGTGATGAGAGACAATAGCTGCTGGTTTACTGGTGACTTGAGATGTAATGTGTGATGAGAGACAATAGCTGCTGGTTTACTGGTGACTTGAGATGTAATGTGTGATGAGAGACAATAGCTGCTGGTTTACTGGTGACTTGAGATGTAATGTGTGATGAGAGACAATAGCTGCTGGTTTACTGGTGACTTGAGATGTAATGTGTGATGAGAGACAATAGCTGCTGGTTTACTGGTGACTTGAGATGTAATGTGTGATGAGAGACAATAGCTGCTGGTTTACTGGTGACTTGAGATGTAATGTGTGATGAGAGACAATAGCTGCTGGTTTACTGGTGACTTGAGATGTAATGTGTGATGAGAGACACTAGCTGCTGGTTTACTGGTGACTTGAGATGTAATGTGTAATGAGAGACAATAGCTGCTGGTTTACTGGTGACTTGAGATGTAATGTGTGATGAGAGACACTAGCTGCTGGTTTACTGGTGACTTGAGATGTAATGTGTGATGAGAGACACTAGCTGCTGGTTTACTGGTGACTTGAGATGTAATGTGTGATGAGAGACACTAGCTGCTGGGCCTTTACTGGTGACTTGAGATGTAATGTGTGATGAGAGACAATAGCTGCTGGTTTACTGGTGACTTGAGATGTAATGTGTGATGAGAGACAATAGCTGCTGGTTTACTGGTGACTTGAGATGTAATGTGTGATGAGAGACAATAGCTGCTGGTTTACTGGTGACTTGAGATGTAATGTGTGATGAGAGACAATAGCTGCTGGTTTACTGGTGACTTGAGATGTAATGTGTGATGAGAGACAATAGCTGCTGGTTTACTGGTGACTTGAGATGTAATGTGTGATGAGAGACAATAGCTGCTGGTTTACTGGTGACTTGAGATGTAATGTGTGATGAGAGACAATAGCTGCTGGTTTACTGGTGACTTGAGATGTAATGTGTGATGAGAGACAATAGCTGCTGGTTTACTGGTGACTTGAGATGTAATGTGTGATGAGAGACAATAGCTGCTTACTGCACTTACTGGTGACTTGAGACACTAGCTGCTGGTTTTACTGGTGACTTGAGATGTGATGATGAGAGACAATAGCCGCTGGTTTACTGGTGACTTGAGATGTAATGTTTGATGAGAGACATTAGCTGCTGGTTTACTGGTGACTTGAGATGTAATGTGTGATGAGAGACATTAGCTGCTGGTTTACTGGTGACTTGAGATGTAATGTGTGATGAGAGACAATAGCTGCTGGGTTTACTGGTGACTTGAGATGTAATGTGTGATGAGAGACAATAGCTGCTGGTTTACTGGTGACTTGAGATGTAATGTGTGATGAGAGACAATAGCTGCTGGTTTACTGGTGACTTGAGATGTAATGTGTGATGAGAGACAATAGCTGCTGGTTTACTGGTGACTTGAGATGTAATGTGTGATGAGAGACAATAGCTGCTGGTTTACTGGTGACTTGAGATGTAATGTGTGATGAGAGACACTAGCTGCTGGTTTTTACTGGTGACTTGAGATGTAATGTGTGATGAGAGACAATAGCTGCTGGTTTACTGGTGACTTGAGATGTAATGTGTGATGAGAGACACTAGCTGCTGGTTTACTGGGTGACTTGAGATGTACTGTGTGATGGGAGACACTAGCTGCTGGTTTACTGGTGACTTGAGATGTAATGTTTGATGAGAGACACTAGCTGCTGGGTTTACTGGTGACTTGAGATGTAATGTGTGATGAGAGACACTAGCTGCTGGGTTTACTGGTGACTTGAGATGTAATGTGTGATGAGAGACAATACCTGCTGGTTTACTGGTGACTTGAGATGTAATGTGTGATGAGAGACAATAGCTGCTGGTTTACTGGTGACTTGAGATGTAATGTGTGATGAGAGACAATAGCTGCTGGTTTACTGGTGACTTGAGATGTAATGTGTGATGAGAGACAATAGCTGCTGGTTTACTGGTGACTTGAGATGTAATGTGTGATGAGAGACAATAGCTGCTGGTTTACTGGTGACTTGAGATGTAATGTGTGATGAGAGACACTAGCTGCTGGTTTACTGGTGACTTGAGATGTAATGTGTGATGAGAGACACTAGCTGCTGGTTTAACTGGTGACTTGAGATGTAATGTGTGATGAGAGACACTAGCTGCTGGTTTACTGGTTACTTGAGATGTAATGTGTGATGAGAGACACTAGCTGCTGGTTTACTGGTGACTTGAGATGTAATGTGTGATGAGAGACACTAGCTGCTGGGTTTACTGGGGACTTGAGATGTAATGTGTGATGAGAGACACTAGCTGCTGGGTTTTACTGGTGACTTGAGATGTACTGTGTGATGAGAGACAATAACTGCTGGTTTACTGGTGACTTGAGATGTAATGTGTGATGAGAGACACTAGCTGCTGGTTTACTGGTGACTTGAGATGTAATGTGTGATGAGAGACAATAGCTGCTGGGTTTACTGGGGACTTGAGATGTAATGTGTGATGAGAGACAATAGCTGCTGGTTTACTGGGGACTTGAGATGTAATGTGTGATGAGAGACACTAGCTGCTGGTTTACTGGGGACTTGAGATGTAATGTGTGATGAGAGACACTAGCTGCTGGTTTAACATTAATGGGTAATGTTAATTATGGAGAACCAACACGATAATGGTTGGAATGACAGTAGTCAAATAATTGTCAGATCCTACCCAGGATATCACACCTCACCTGCTGCGGTCAGTGTAAAGTCTACATATATATCAATGAAATCACATAGAACGGTGACACTGGATCTTCTGCGAGAGCTCTCGGTATGTAATGATATTTATCACTTTATTGCATGTTGAAACTATACAAATATGATTCGAACTCAGTTCCTTGAGCAAAAAGACGTCCTGTGTGATACGTCCCGTGAAGATCCTAGAATTTATCTTCAGTAATCCATGCTTGTACTAAGAGGCGATTAACGGGATCGGGTGTCCAGGCTCGCTGACTTGGTTGACACGTCATCCTATCCCAGTTGCGTAGATCGATGCTCATGCTGTTGATCACTGGATTGTCTGGTTCAGACTGGATTATTTACAGATCGCCGCCACATAGGTGGAATATTGTTGAGTGCAGCGTAAAATTAAAGTCACTCACTAACATCGGTGATACATGTACAGGGCCACTACGATCATGGTAAATGCGAGGATATAATACATGTTGAGGGCCAGCTGGAAGATGGCGACAGAGAGCAGGGTCGTCACCAACATGGCGCAGGAGATGATGAAGAGACGTGTGATGTTACTGCCATGCTTCATGATGACCGACATTATCAGTCCATTGAAGGCCTGGGAATAGATACAGTCTTATTAAGTTGTGCATTACAGATACACTGGACATATTTCATACCAACTTCACAGCAAAGGGGTCTAATCATGGTCTTATCATAGCCACCAATAACATTGTATCAGTCTTACCGAGGACACGACTATGGCCCACGTCTTAAATGTGAAACCTTCGAACAAATCTAGACGTCTATCTGTAAGGGAAAAGAACGTGATAATAAATGTATTTTATTCCTGAAAAAAAATGTATGTTTTATTAGCAAATATTCTCGATTGGGTTTCTTTTCGCTGAACCCTTTTTATAAACTATTCAACCTCCTTTCTTAAAATTCTTTGAGTGATGGTGGTGTCGATATTTATTGATAATTATTTTTCAAGTAATTCTCTAACATTGCAACAGCCCTGGAATACAAGCACGAAGCAAGCATCACAAGAAAAAGACACTATCACAGTTTGACAGTTCAAGTTGGCATTAAATCATGCAAATACGTTGTGGTGTCAACAATCTAAATATAACTGTAAATAAATTGTTAATACAATCAGTAGATACCCCCAGTTCTTATTGAATATTATTGTTTAGGTATTTCACCTATTTGTTCCGGAGAATTTAATGGTTGTCTTTCTGTGAGATAACAATACCTCCTCCTTGCCACTCCATGCTTCCTGTACGGCCCACAGTCCACCGTTGAGAACAATACCGAATGTATACAGCAGTGTGTTCTGCACATTCAGGGATGTCTGGAAAGCACATTAAGATAAATATTCATACTGCACATTAGCATAACAATGCATTGTCGTTACATGTTAGCGACATATCAAACTGTAACTTACACAATGTGGAAGACTAAAACCCATAATCAATGTGCCATTCCCAGAGTTTAGTTGCCGCTTTTAGCAATTGATATGATTTAAAACAATATTTATTCATTATTAAATGAACGGATTGGTAAACAGGCTATAAGCCTATAAAAATACCTTTCCGAATACAATGCGATGGGAAACATTTTATATACATTCATCATTACAGACAAGAGAACACACCATTTGAGGAGTAAAAAGACTTAATGAAAAAGACAGTAGTATAATTAATCAATTAGGTAAAAATCTTTGTTAAGATAAAATAGTCATGTACAGATTTTACAATATTTTCGTTGATTTCGTCAGAATATGAGTAACTTCCACATAAAGTACAGATTGAATATTAAAACCATTTATGTAATAGAAACACTTCGATCGAATTGTATTAAAAATTTGGACAGATAAATAGAAAATGAATGGCATCTTCATAATGATGGCCACAAGTGCAAGTAGACGCATTTTTTGAAGAAAAACGGTCAAATTTATGTGCGTTTAAGTCACTACAGCAAAGTCTTAACTTACAATGAATTATTTGATTAAATCTATTACCAGTGTTTCTGAAGACATGATGTACGTTGGATGAGACAGTTCGATCAAAGTGTTTCTTGAACATGGCAACGGAATCTATGTTTCTTATATCATTATCTAACTTGTTCCACTCCATCACACAGGATGGTAAAAAGATTTTGATATGTTTCCGTACGACATAATGGTACTTGAAGCATATTACTAGATCTAGATCCATATGTGGATACAGAGGATATGTTTATTGGAATTAGATCTGATAAATACTTTGGTGTTTTATTATGGAACATTTTATGAAATACATACATTTGGTGATTTTACGACGTTCCCTTTAATGATGAAAAACCAGTTTCATGGTAGATTTTGGAATGACAAACTCCTCTAACTGATCCACATATGGTTCTTAAAGCATCTAAGGAAGTTTTTGAACAATAACCCTTGAGTTTGTGTACAGTTATTCCAAATATAATCACAATAGTCAAAAAGTGGTAAAACAAATGAACTATACAGGGTTTGGAGGGTTTTCCTCTGAAGGCGGTATTTCAGATTTCTTAAACAATTGATCATAGGACTGACTTTTAGAAATAATATCATCTCTATGTATATTCCAGTGGCCATCACTTTGTAAAGTCAGCCCCAGATGTTTATGAGTGTCAACAGACTTTATCGGTATATCATTCATTATAAGATCTGGCATTGATGTTACTGTTTTCTTTCTAGAAAAAAATGATAGATTCAGTTTTATTGGGATTAAAGTTTACTTTCCATGTCTGGGCCATTTAGCTATTATTTCTAAATCATCGTTTAACATATTGGAACAATATCATTGATATAAACACGTGATCTGTGCCCACACTGCCTCTAGTCCTGGAAGTTGTAAGTCAGGCCTGTGCTTACAGTAAATAAAGTCTTTCACATAAATTGCAACCCCACCTCCCCTAGTTTGTCTATCATTACGAAATGGCGGATGAAACCAAGGCATAAGAATGTCATAATTTGAAATACCATCATGCAACCAAGTTTCTGATATACATATAACATCATATTCCTGAAGTTCTGCGTAAACTAAGTCTACTTTATCAGTAAGACTACAAACATTAGTATGTACATTACTTAAATCTGAGTTAACTGGTCCCGGGTTAGGGTGAATATCTCCACAACAGAGTAGTAATAATAGAGCTATCTGAATACCCCTGACCCCAAGTGTACAGACTAACATCACCAAATAATAAGTAGATATGTCTTTTTACCATGTTCAATATCACGGCGGAGGACACCAGAAATGGGCTTCACTCATTGCGTCCTTGTGGGGAGACTCGGGACTTTGGCGTGACGAGCGAACGTCTTAACCACTAGGCTACCCCACCACCCCCGCCCCCGTTCCCAGAGGAATTGTGAAACATTCCGGGTTAACTAATTTATGCTGTAGGGCTGGGACGGGTAACCCGGATACCCGGGACGGGTGGGTAATGAGTTGGACCCGGGTACCCGTCTCAATACCCAGACCCGTTATGATCATGTGACTAATAGATTAAACAATGTAATATGTTATTCTTTCATGATGAAAAGTCTGTATTGTCTTTGAAGATTTAGGCATAATTTACAGACACTTCTTTTGAATATAATACATGGTTAAGATGTTGGAAAACTCGAAATTTTAGCCTCCGAGCTGAAGAATATATTGCCATTTCTTACAAATTTGATGTCAGGAATTAACATAACGGGTGTCCAGGTAGGGTAGGGTAATAGCGGGTGGGGTACCCGGTACCCGGATCCGTCCCAGCCCTACTACGCGGTTTAGTCTCTATTCGCCTACATCTCAATTCGCCTACATCCCATTTCGCATACAAAAACAATGTAGGCTAACTAGGATTAGAAATTGCTCGCTGGTCAGTGCCATTCTAATCAGGTATATCATCCAAATTATCATTACTCATCTTTAAATTACTTTTTAACGACACACATTTTGGAAAAAGTAAGCATAAATGGATAATGAACATTAAGCATATTTTTGCCGAAATTGGACTTGGTTATATCTGGAATTCCCAAAATTTTGACCATTTGAATAAACTAAAAATTACAGTTAAATGTAAACTAGAACATTCATCAAAAGGTATCTTATATAGCTCGTTATCTAACGTTGATCTAAGGTTGAGTAAATATTTGGATATTTTAAATGATAATTGTTCAAAGGCATTGTTACGTTATGAAACAGCAAATCATAACTTACCCATTGAAACAGGCCGCTGGAGCAATATTCAAAAACGTGATAGAATATGTAAACTTTGTAATGGTAACGACATTGGCGATGAATTTCATTATATATTTATTTGTTCTCACTTTATAAATGCAAGAGTTAAATATTTAAAGCCATATTTTAATTCCAAACCAAATTTTCATAAAATGTATACATTATTCAATAACAATAAGGAAGGTATTCTTAGAAAACTCTGTTTATTATGTAATATTATTATAAATGTTTTTAAGAATCGTCGGTAAGAATACTCCATCTTAACATTTTTCTTATCTTTATGCAATCTATTTGCAGATAGAGTTGCAATCTGTCTATGTATATAATGCATTATTCATCTGTATATATGAAATACTCGACTGCACATACATTGTATATGACTATATGAATATATTTAATATTGTAACATATATGTAACCTCATATGCCACTGTCTGCGGCCTGAGTTGAAATAAAGTTCAGTTTGTTCAGTTAAAATAAAATGAAAGGGATTAATGCACAAGCTAAATTGTAAAAGCAATGATAAGATGTAGTTCATTTCTCACTGTAAAATACTCAGTTGTTATAGGGATATGTAGTTGAGTAAAGAAGATTGGTGCATCCACTAAGAAGTTCAAACTACATGAAGCCACACACTGGAAGTGCGTCATAGATAAATGTAAAGGTTAATGCAGTAAAACATGTCTTTTGTCCTAACTACTTCAACTAAAAGAGTCCACTTTTAGATCATAGGGGTGCCACTAGTTTACCATTGCCCAACCAGCAGTCAACAGACCATGAAATGTTGTTTTAAGACTGTAGGCGAATTGGGATGTAGGCGAAATGAGAACATGCCTACTACGCTGCCATGTTGTCGGGGAAGATTCTGGCCAGCCTAACAAGTGAAGAAAAATAAATACCTTTAACACATTTAGCGCCGTGTTGAATATACCATACCAGTGAATGTTACTGTCAGGTGGTACACACGGTTATCGTTATAGTTACCGAAAGATATTAACTTACAAATCTTGAAAGTTTAACCTATATATCTTGAAATTTCAACGTATATATTTTGAAATTTCAAGAATTATAATCTTCGAAATTTCAATTGCAAGTAGAAAAGAAAAACTTTTTTATGGATAACAACTTTGAATAATAATGAACCAGTGTCGACTTTGTCAAGCAAGTCAACTTCAATTATATAGTAGAAAAGTAAAATAACTTAATGGATAAACAATTTCTTTATTTCTTATGATGCGACGTTCTGTATAGCTTTTATATACCGTTGTCAAACCTTGGCTAAATTGTTAATGTATCATCACAGAACTGACTTATATACATCCGCCTCAACACGGATGAATTGTATTAGACAATCATGAGGGAATACATCAAAGGGATTAACAACATGTTGTCAATGGGTGTTACATGTATATAAGTCGGTTCAATGCTGCATTACAATTGGAGGTAAAGACGCCAAACGTGTTGAGGAGAAATAAAAAGGACCATAGTTTTTAATTGCAAGAACATTGAAATGCTTTCAAAACAGTTCAATTGCAAGAACATTGAGATACTTTGTTTCAATTAGCGCAATCATTCCCTAGAATAGATCGGTGATAGATGATATTTTACGATGTGATTTTCAAGCGTATTTGCACGTAGAAATTTGGTCATCACCTTACCTGATAGTGTCTCTTTAATATGTATTCCGTGTAGACGCCTGCTAAGCCTGATATACAACAGTAAATGAACATCATGATCAGACCTGCCACGGTCAGGTGCATCTCTCCGGACCACGTCGACCCACTGGCCTGCATACCTCCATAGCTGGGCAAACAGAGCGTGGGGGAGATAATCACAATACATTACACTTACATTTGTATAGCTGGACAGCTTAAAGTGAAATTATACGATAGCTATTAGAAAGAATTCCATAATTATTCCTGTCAACTATTCTCATTTTCACCCAGTCAAATATATACGTTAAGGCTACGAAATCCTAGGTCTTACAATTCGAATTTAAATCCTTTCAGATCTTACTTGAATGTACCTCCTTTAATATGTCTACTATAGGACAGCAGGGCATCACAATACTGTAGGTAAAAGCTGCAGTATGTTCGCCATTTTTTCTTCAATCTCTGAGATAATGATTTAAATACATGTATGTTTTTGTGTATAGAAGTAAAAACTGGTATATGTAAACATAGTCTGCACTCGTGATATTAGTTCATGCATCCACAGAAACAAAGCATTTTGTCAACTCTTAAATATATCTACGACGGTGGTAGCTCTAATATTAACATTAAATACTGTTCTCCCCACCCCAAAGTATGTGACGCAAAAGCTTGCATTAAAGAATATATTTAAACCGCCGGGGTCTTAGCACTACAAAAAAGTATATATAGTGCTAGGACACAGCAGGGATAATATAGGCCAATTCTATTGTTTGTTGGGTTTTTTTGCGTTAGAATCCCCTGTGCTTCCAGGTAACCATGTCTACCTACCTGTCCAGTATGCCAGACATGCTGAGAACACCAAGAGACATCCACTGCACAACGGTCAGCGGGCTGCAGCAACAACCAACCTTTCAACAGATGTCTCTCTGATCAGTGCTTTATGTAATGAGACAATTTCTACCCCGTTCTGCATACCTTTAGAACGTATGTCAGTTTTTTGCTGAAGTGGACATTTAGTACAATGCACTAATACTAATATTGAATTATAAAAAGGTGTATGAATGACGTGTTTAAGTATGTTTCAAATACGTGTTACCTGTCTCAAGGATGCAACTCAAAACAGTGCGCTTTAAGTGCGAAATCGGATCAATCTGCCGCGCTCGTAAAACAGACAGAAACAACAAACTGATACTATCTCATAGCTACAGGCATCGTCTGTACAACTTACGTCATTACAGTAGGGTTTTTGGAACACTTTGCGGACTGATCATTGCATGAAGTTAAATGCTGTGTGTATGCTGCCGTTCGAACTCTTGAGGCACTTCACACCGTTTCCTAACAAAAAACATCTAATGACAAGAATACAACACCAAATAAAAACCGGTATCAAGTAAGAACAACTGAAACAAGCAAAAGTCAATTTGAAGAAAATGGAAATACAAGACAGCGTAAGTATTTCTTAAAACTGATGATTCCCTTAAGGCACAATTAAGGTCTGAACACAAAGAGATAAGAATGGGCGATGAAAAATATATTTCTCAAACAGAAGGGATACTCTTCAAAAATAATTAAAAGCTATTTTACAGGCAACTCAAATCAAAGGGTGATGACGATCATGATATACGACCTCCCATGGATGCAAATGAAAGGTTCTGGAAACAGCTGTGGTCTGTACTCGGCAACTGTAAGCCTGAGGCACCATGGGTCCGTGATTCCGATCATGCAATGCATGAGAAAATATATGTTTTATCACACCAGATCACCTCGAAAGTGTTCAGCCTCTAATACTGCAGCAAGGCCTGATGGCATCCGAAACTGGTGTTGGAAACTGCTCCCATGTGTCAAAACACCATTACTTCCCTGTTTCAGTTCTGTTGTGAACGCAGGGGATGTTCCTCCATGGTACTGCAAAAGTACTACAAGGTGTTTGACAAACTTCCTGTCGTCAGACTGATCTTCCAACGATATAATTTATAAAGAGCAGAAGGTAAAGAGGAAATGATGGTGGGGTGAAAGGTTCAACTTACGAATAAATATATTTTGGAAGATTCTACCACCGTAACCTCTCCAGTACAAGAACGCATACGACTCTGTCCCTTCATTAATGGATTCTGAAGTTTCTTCATTGTATTGACCTCCCTGAGCGATTACTTCATTTACAGGGGTCTTCAGTGAGTTTCTGGTCGACTCAACTTGTGCAGACTTCAGAGTCTATTCCAATCAGAAGGCGAACATTCCAGCGGGACTTTGCCTTCTTTCTTTGTTCGTTTGTTTGTTTCAAATCCTTTTCTTTCTGCTCAGTAAAGAGGACTGTTACCATCCCGGACCTCCTCAGCACGTATCCCCAACATCGCTTACACATCTGCTTTAAATGGATGACATTGAGGTCCTTGCCAAAGGAGACGCATATTTGAAAGAACATGTTCTATACATGTCTAGTCCCTTTCCAATGATATTGGCATGACATTTGGACTCGACAAATGCAGTTCTCTTCATTTGAAACGTGTATTGGAGAGCAAGTTCGAGACAAGCTCCAGAATGCCCACGTTCACAGCAAACAAAGAAATGTGGATCTCAGAGCTAAATCGGAGCAGGGTCAAAGCCACAAATAGTTTTGCTGTGCCAGTTCTTTCTTATTCTTTACGAATAGTTGTTTGGACAAACCATGACATCTTGAGTCCTGGCCGCCTGAGTAGAAGGATCATGTCTGACAACAGAGCCCACCAACCCTCAATTCGGGCGGGCGGTATTGATAAACATCGGGGCTCTTCGTGACAGAATTTCATTTGTGTTCTTTTCTTATTTTTCGGATAAATCTCAGGTGATGCATGTCATGATTGTTGAAGAAAACAAAGAATTCCACAGCAATTTTAAGCGCGCCAATGTTGGACAGAATATCAAAGTTTATATTGATTTTGTTAATGGTGCTGTACAGCTGGACGGTACAGTGATTGGAGTAAAGCACGCGAAGTCATCCACCAAGTCAGCCCATAGTCAGTCATTCAAGGACATGCTTTATTGGTAACCACTGGTGACCATGAACAGCAATCTAACCGACTCGTTCGCCTGGATGAAGTAGGCTGGTCTTAAAATCGAACAGTGGGCTTTCTTTTTATTGCCCAGGACCAGTCACAAGTTTCGATCTTCTAATGACTGTTCATCCCCTTGACAGTCCTTCCGTGGGCACATACAGCATATTGGAAACGACATGATGCCAAAGTTCGCTGGTTCTATTACCACCTTCGCTATGCTTGTGACTTTGACCCCGAGGTCCATCCACATATTACGACCCTGAACATGTCCGTGGCGTCCTAGAACCTTTTTGGAATAAGTCCATATATAGCCTAAGAAAAAATCCTGCGAAGAAACCTGACCTTGTCCTTTCAAAAAAGCCAATAGAATGAATAGAATGTTATTGAATTATATTTTTCTGACAACACTGTGATTGGAAAGATTCAGGAAAAGCATAATGAATATGTTGACCTCTCCTATATAAATGTCTCACTTGAATCCCAAGTACACTGTCGTCAAGTACACCGTTGTTCTCGATGCCCTGGGTTTGGTTACCACCTGATTTCTTGGTGCAGATCAGGAGTGTGTCCCTGTTCCCCACTGGGAGCACAGCACTTCTGACACTCAGTATAATGTAGAAGGCTGCGGTGTTGGAGAGTCTCCACATCCTCTGGTATGTTCTTGATGGGTTCGAATAGGGAGCGCTTCCTGAACTTCCTGAAGAAAGTCCCATTCGCTCTCTGGGCTGCGAGGGCCCTGAGCTGATGATGAGCCTAACCAGCCTGTGCCAGGATCACCCGAACCCTCTTTGCTTCATTTGTATATGTATTTTAATCTGCAAAGGAATAAAAGTGAAGAAAGAAGGAAGAATTCATACAATGCGCCATTTTGCATGTAACGAAGCATGCTCAAAACGTCAATTTTGTTACTTTAAAGGTTCAGACAGAATTTAAGTTTACATGTGAGAATGACAAACTGAAGTTTGTCACCAGACCATACTATCTAATGCCTGTACCTATGAACAAGATCCTAGAGATAAGATGGAACTGTTCCATTTACATAAATACTGATACTACTACTGGAACAAAATCTCACCAGATCAATCTTGAAATCTCATATCGGATGACAATTTGTAATCGCATAATTTGTAATCAAAATATTCCATGTGTTAAGTTATGGGAATAAGGAAGGAATAATAATATAATATTGAATCCTAGATTCTAACATTAAAACAACGATTATGACCCAAGACTATTTGACTAACCGTTGAATGACGACCCTGTACAGAACTGCAGTTGTGGCCACTTTCATGTTGCCCAAGATCTATGAAACGTACGAAAACTCAAAGCCAGAGAATACTCGATATCGATTATCCCACGAAACAGGTTCAAAAAAGCGTAATAGTCAAAACAGCGGGGAAACGTACATAAACGGATTATTGCAAAACTGTGATATCACCAAAAGGGTAAACATGTCCTGCACTACACGTAAACTGTCGGGCAAACGGAAGTATACATTTGAACATTTGAAAATTTCAAACGTTTTCAAAACGATGAACTACTGAAAACCGTCGCCAAAATATTGCGAACATTAGGTCCACATCTCAAATATAATACCCGCATCAAATGCGAGTACCACATAATATCCATTTCTTCTTTATTTCGTTTCAGCACACCACCAAACATGGGTGATTACTTTTTTGCCCTTCAGTTTATTTTTCATCTCTCCTTGAAATTCGACTATCATCAGAGGAAGACTTTGATGTTGACACACTAAATAGCTGTTACAGTGGGTGAATATGTCTGGGTTAACGCTGATTTTAACAATATTTCAGTTATATCACGTCAAATTCTTTCGTACAGATAAAGACATGAAGGTTTTAGACGTCACCCCCTGGTGTCAATGGTAAGCAGTGTGGTGCAGACAAACCAAGGCGAATCTGGGATTTGAACCATAAATCAGTTTTCTTGCACGTCTAAAGCCACTGTGCCATCTTGCCGACAGAGAAATACAAGTAAGGTGAATGCCTGGATTCAACAAAGATCCCAGGGTTGTCAGTCGGCATTACCTGGTAGGTGGTGGGGTCCATATGCACCTGCATGTAAACACTGAGGTTATTGTTGATGCAGTACAACACAGCAGGAACCAAGAACGGCAGGCAGTTGGCCAGTGATGGTACGGTGATATCACCTCGTCGCAGTTCCGGGAACAACATTGCCACAGACAAGACAATCTACAACACATACAACACATCAACGTAATAACAATCTGTCCATAAACATACATGGTCTGCTAAAGGAAGGGATTTCTAATGCAAATTGATAAAATAGGCTATACAACCACAAAACAAACCTTTACGACTTCTGTAGACAGAACAACTGACGACGACCTGAACGGCAGATTCCCCTCCACCAGACACAGGTGTGCCAGGATGGTGTACGAGCTGTAGATGAACACTCTGGAAACATACATGAATACAATACAGACTATATACAGAATATTCTTTGCTATTCAAGTCCTCCTTTTCGACATCGATGTACAAAGGTATCCGAGCTTTAAAACACTTTTCAAAATATCCGAGCTTTAAAATACTTTGTCAAAATATTAAAAATTAAGAATATAATAATATAAGGGCATATGGACGAAATCTTGATGCCGCTTTGTTAAATTATTGAAATATTTGCAGTAGCAATAATACAAGAACACGACATTAAGAGAACATTTTGCGATGTTGCAATGTCGTACATCTATTGGATAAGACTTGTTGTTAATGTTAATAATGTTAATGTTAATAAATAATGTTCTAAACTAAATGTTAGAAAATTACAACAAATTCATTTTGTACAGTTGCGGTTATTCTCATGATAGCTTTAATGTTGAGGGTTCTTTGTGAAAAAGCAATATATATATATATATATAGATAGATATAGATATATATATATATATATATATGAAGTCAATAGAGATGTTTATTTGGTGATTGTTTCGTGCAGTGTGTGCCATTCAGTTCGTTAGCAGGAACTGAACACGTTAATCATGAGATACAGAACAGGTGAAGGTGACATTAAATCAACCAAGAAGAGAAGTAGAAGGATGAGGGACCGACAGATGGTATCCGTTTTTTTCCCATTACGACAGAAAAGTGTTCATTGTCAGATTGGGTTTTTAACGAATTAATATATTTGGACATGTGGTCGGGGTCAGGTCAGGCTCGAACCCTTTAAACAGATAACCCTAACACGAGTGGTTTTCCAACTGACCGGGGCGAATCGCTGACACTTCGTTTCTCCAAACTGGGACGAGCCTATCCTATCTTTCGTAGCAGTTCTAGTTTGAAAGATGGATTCAGGCAAAGTAAACAAATGTAAGTATAGAAGTTGGTGTTTTATTTTTGGATGAATGTTTGCTGGTGCATGAATGTGATGTTGACAGTAGGGAGTACCGGCCGTCCGACCCCTCACATAGCGTGAGTGAGTGAGTGAGTTTAGTTTTACGCCGCACTCAGCAATATTCCAGCTATATGGCGGCGGTCTGTAAATAATCGAGTCTGGACCAGACAAGCCAGTGATCAACAGCATGAGCATCGATCTGCGCAATTGGGAACCGACGACATGTGTCAACCAAGTCACCGAGCCTGACCACCCGATCACGTTAGTCGCCTCTTACGACAAGCATGGGTTACTGAAGATCAATATTCTAACCCGGATCTTCACGGGTCCCTTACATAGCGACCCTCTCCGGACTAAGTAGAGTCTTGGCTTACAATTCTCATGACAATGTGGGGCGCAGTTACAACAATATCATGTCCGTGACTACATATATATAGACCCTTTACATACCTTATTAATTAGGGCGGTGGGGTAGCCTAATGGTTAAAGCGTTGGCTCGTCACGCCGAAGACCCGGGTTCGAATCCCCACATGGGTACAATGTGTGAAGCCCATTTCTGGTGTCCCCCGCCGTGATGTTGCTGGAATATTGCTAAAAGCGGCGTTAAACCAAACTCACTCACTCACTCAGCCTTATTTATTAACACAGCAGTCATCTGATTTCCCCAATTTCAAATGTCTTTTAAGCCTTCATAAATATTGATTGATTTTGACCAAACCTGGTCTTGAGGTCAAACACGTCTATAGCTCCGTGATACCAAGATGCATAAGTATTCTCATTAAATATGACACCGTAATATGATCGGTCGAATCTGTAAACGACTCCTATAAACCTCCTATAACTACAAACTTTTGTATTTAATATCTATGTATTAATATCTTTGAGTATAGTAAACTATTTGAATAGTATTTTAAAATGAGAAAATGTCAGTGTATAAATTAAGCGGCGGATCATTTAGCACAGTATATAAACCTCATATGTATGTTTCAGTTATGCAGAAGTGCGCCATGGTGACCTTCACACTTCTTTTGATCTATAATGTATGTCAGAAACACGGCTGTGTAATAATAACTAATATTCTTAAACAGGGTAGGAATAATTAACATATAAAGTGTGTTTGCGCGATGGCACAGATCAAAGTCATCCCGTTATTAACCAACCCGATTTCATTAGTTTCAGCAAGGAAATCATTAAGATTCGACCAGAAGTAAATCACTTGTCTCAATACGGAACAGTACGAGGTGATACTGTTATATACTCACAAGGAAGATCGATTGAACCGTGGGTAGTGCGACGTCGTGTTGCAAGCGATAGTGTTTTTATTCTCAACAAATCGCACTGCAGCTTTGTTTTAAAAACAAAACCTAAATATTTAACACTGCAAGTTGATTATATATTACAAATACTAACAGTTTCAAATATCATATTACAATTTTAATTCACTACTCTTAAATAACAAAGAGCGTGTTGTCACATTTAACGTCAAACGTACAACACGCCAAACGCTATGAAATGCGGAAATGGCTTTCAGTCTGATTCCAAAACAAGTAAGTTATTCAGTTATAAATCTAAAGTTCGATCGTAACTGTTTCTTTTAGAAGTTTTTTTTTGTTTTCAGATAGTTATTTAATTTGGGAATTATTTTTTTTATATTACACGAATAGATGTCGCAACAAAATATGGTTTAGTATTTTGTTGGCTTGTGAAGTACCAAACCAAACCAGATATTTTGATATTTTGATTTCTTTGTTTAGGTATTTATTAATCCAGATCTCAAGCTCACTAAGTTCGATCGTAACTTAGCTTTGGAAGTTATGTCCTTTGTCTGAGCTAACTGGCGATTAACATCAGCTATCAATTATGTAACACAATCGGAATGAATTTGGGTGGATATTTGTCGAATATTTGAGGTATCCGGCTCTGCAGCACCAGTATTAGAGCATGGTGTAGACAGGCAAATGTTGATTCCTGCAGCAATATAATAGTGTTTAAAACAGCATTCAACGCAAGTCACTCAAACCAACCTACAGTAAATGTTACACGGCTCAGATACTCACTCAGTTACCAGCAAAATCCCCCACAGCAGGCTCTTTATCACATGTTTGCCACCACACACGGTAGATTCGAATCCCAATTCTGCTCCCTCCGACTCCTCAAATATTAAATAAAATCGTCAAATGTAAAATGCTTAATATGTAAAACTACAATGACATGTGGAATTGTGGAATTTAAACATTTTTACAATCATAAGTTGTGTAGAACAAATTGAAACGTAATTACTAAATATATTTTACCAGATTGTACTGTGCCATGATGTTGCGATGGAGGCCCCCGTGTGCTACACTGATTCAACAATATCTACCATTCGCTGCGTCGGCAAGGTAAGTAACAGATGTATGTATAAATCAATAGATCTCTCTTTCATTCCACTACATTTTGACACCATAGCATTAAACCAGGAATGTAATTATTCGCCAGGTGTTAATATTATAAGTTAACACATCGTGTCTCGGGAAAAACGGGGTTTTATCAGTCCCTCGTAAGGTTACAACCTTACTCGGGACTGATAAAACCCTGTATTTATCCACTTCACACATTCCTCAGTCCATAACGCCCATTTATCTAGCCGAATGTTTTGCTTCAATTTCATTCTCAGTTGTTACCAAAGGCTTGGCGATGCACGCTTTTTCACTTCGCGTGGTCACCGAGGCGTGGCGGGATAATATGACTTTTGTACTCCCTGCTCGCGGATCGTGACGGGTGTACATGGTATTTTATCAGAGTCACGTGAACCAATCAAAACTCGACATTCTTACATGAGGCTGGATAAATGGTGTTGTATCGTCACGTGGGCATTGTTTCACTGATCCGTACGTGCACCACATCTGGCCCCCCAGACCAGTGTAGTAGCCTACAGCACCTAGGACGCCACTCACCAACCCTCATCCAGTGCATACATCCATACCTTGGCCTAACTCAAACTCCACAAAAGTGTAGACACCATGTAGCCACCACCACACCCCACAACAGTGCAGACACCATGTAACGACTATCACACAGTGTAGACACCAACAACAGTGTAGACACCATGTAACGACAACAGACACCATGTAACGACCACCACAACAGTGTAGACACCATGTAACGACCACCACACCCAACAACAGTGTAGACACCATGTAACGACTATCACACCCAACAACAGTGTAGACACCATGTAACGACTATCACACCCAACAACAGTGTAGACACCATGTAACGACCACCACACAACAGTGTAGACACCAACAACGTACTACACCACCATGTAACGACCATCACACCCAACAACAGTGTAGACACCATGTAACGACCACCACACCCAACAACAGTGTAGACACCATGTAACGACCACCACACCCCACAACAGTGTAGACACCATGTAACGACCACCACACCCAACAACAGTGTAGACACCATGTAACGACCACCACACCCCACAACAGTGTAGACACCCATGTAACGACCACCACACCCCACAACAGTGTAGACACCATGTAACGACCACCACGCCCAACAACAATGTAGACACCATGTAGCGACCACCACACCCAACTGTAGTGCAGACACCATGTAACGACCATAATACCCCATGTCATTGAAAAGCAATGTTTGAAAGACCAACACTTGCTTTTCCTATCCTCTTAGCACACCGACCACGTATCTTTTGTGTTGTACATGAATGTATATACATATAAAACAATACCCATGATACTGTGCTGGGAGTATGTACACCTTGATCAATATACAGATGTGTAAACAGGTGCCCTGTAAACAACTCAATACCTAAGAAGCAAATCGCCATCGAGACCAATCGCCCAGACAAAGGTAAAATACCTGTTACTTTCTATTTGCTTTTTATTTTATATGATATTTTTACATACTTTTTCAAATTGTCCAAATTCAAAATGGCATTGACATGTGGAAATGTTTTACAGTTCAGTAATTCATAGATATATACGCAGATCATTTCGCTGGTCCTTGAACCCATCCAGCTGTTGACGCGCATATGACACGAGTTACACATATTCACATACTCCGAAAATATGAAAAACTATGATGGATTCGAAATAATACCCATATGTTTCATTTACAAACATGCAGCCACTTTGCCAATAGTACTGTAGGTATTTTTTATCAAATAATTTAAACATATTTATATTCACCGAGTCCGGACAGGTAAGCAAAGAAATATGTCTTACGTGATTATCTCCACATCCAAAAGAAATCTGTGCGAGAGTAGAGTGAATTGTACGATTTAGAATATATCATTAGCATGTGTTTAAGAATACCTATCAAAGGGTGGTGACGCCAGGCATTCGCGAAAATATAAGCGTATCCTTCTTGAATTTGGTTGATAATGAGTCTTCAGTCAAAAGTATAATGTATTCTTGTCCCATACATGAATCGCTACTTATTACTTTTTGACAGTTACCACAAGCTTATTAGCAAACCTCAGTTTCATTCCAGAGAAATGTCTCAATTCCCAATGTTCAACAATAGATATCATTGTCGATAATGTTTGAGAAACTTTGAATACTCCTCTTAACTGCATTGTTCTCAGTTGTTTTTACTCTTTCATGGGGATACTTTACAAAGCTCGCATTTATTAAAAAAGGTCATAAAGAAACTTAATTCATTTTCACAACGTTACCTTCTTCATAGGCTTAGTTGGACTGACATGACTGATTTCGATTGTTCCGTTGCTCATTGGTAACTCCTTAAATCCACATACATTCTTTACCAACCTTGATATAATGCTATATATCTAGTTTACAAGTTCAAATTATAATAACATATTTCAAGATCTTACTTTGATCTGGTATTAGAATTGTACAGGTCGACATGGCTCCTTTCTGGATCTGATCCAGATGCTGTTTTCTGAGTCGTATATATTTTCTTCCAGGATTCAGCACAAGTACAGGCCCATTGCCACCATGAGAAAAGGACATAGAATATGTTTTTAATAAGTATAACGACAATCATCGTCGTGTTCAGCTTCTACAAGGATGCTCAGATGCCGCTGTCATCCTCGGAGATACTGACAGTTGGAATTACTAACGTATCTCCAGTTCATACGCGGCACAGAAACGCTGCAAGAACATCAACATTTGGCAAACAAGAGAAGATAATTCAACTTTTTGATGTCAAAATTACTGAAAAGGAGAGACATGTATTTGAGATCCTACTTAAAACTTTTATCGAAGCCGTACCTGCTAACGTTACGTATTTTTTGTATGCGGGTTCCTTGCTTGGCTCTTATCGTCATCACGGCATGATTCCTTGGGACGATGACCTCGACCTTGTGGTGCGAGCAGACGACAAACCAACTTTATTCACCTCACTATCCACGCTAGCACCAGAATTTATAATCAACCCACATGGTGCTCGCAGATGGAAATTTTACAGTTATACATCCCAACCTGTTCCCAATCGCTCGTGGAAGTGGCCCTCACTAGACATTAGCTTCTTCACGGATAACGGGACCCACATTCTGGATGTAGATGCCGCCATGTTTTCAAAATTTGTTTATAAACGGACTGACGTGTTTCCTCTGTGCAGGCGTCCTTTCATGGGCCTCCTTCTGCTAACACCGACACACACAGACAAGATCATACTTCAGCATTATAGCCTCAGCATCTGTCAGAACACACCAACTGATCACAGACTGGGAACAGGGATTCCCATGGACAAACGTGCGATCATACGCTGCGACAAACTGAAGGCCATCTATCCGTTTGTTCGACGAGAATACAGCTCCGATGGTACCAAGGAGATACTTGAGAGGAATAACACGCGCATTGGAGAGTATTTCATCTCAGGCAGGGATTAATAATTTGCGTTCAGTTGTGAATATGTTTAAAGTCTCATAGACATTAATGGATATTATGTCCGTTGTCCTGTAGCCATGTGAGGGAAGCTGGTGTCTTTAAACCTTGTTCCAGACAGTACGGTAGGGAGTAACACCAGAGAATAAGCAGTCTCTGCTATGATACGAACCTGTTCCATTCGGCACAAGGCGAAATGTGCCACATGCATGTATTGCGGTGAATAACAGTTTAGCCGTAGTTTAATTGAAATAGGTAAGAAAGTCACTCCAACGACCTTCACAACTGTCTTTGACTGATGTGCAAGATTCTAAACACAAACAAACCCCGTATTGAAATATGTGGGGTGTTTTACAATCAAGTTCAACTG
Source organism: Haliotis rubra (assembly GCF_003918875.1). Taxonomy (NCBI): domain Eukaryota; kingdom Metazoa; phylum Mollusca; class Gastropoda; order Lepetellida; family Haliotidae; genus Haliotis; species Haliotis rubra. The sequence goes on from NW_025767235.1 coordinate 282,716, forward strand.
TGACTTCTTTACATTATGTTATATTTGGGATTACACTTTCTCAGTAAAGTACAAATTCTAGTACTATGACTTCTTTGATGGGCATTTGAGAAGCTGAGTTAATGAAGAATGATGACAATTTTTATGGATATACAACTTCTTTTCTTCTGTGAAGGGTGACGTTTCGACATAGATTCTAATGTAGTCAAGCAAGTGATTAGAATTATAATCATTAGAATCTATGTCGAAACGTCGCCCTTCACAGAAGTAAAAGAAGTTGTATATCCATAAAAATTATCATCATTCTTCAAGTTCAACTAGTTTTATTTTGGGGGATCTGAAATATCATACTATCATACTTGGACTAACTGGAGCTAAAACGTGGTATATGTGGGAGTTAACAAATAATGTGCCGTAGTTATTGATTTCACCTAACCCGTTATCTGGTGTGGTGGTAAACTGTACCTGAATGTTCAATGGCTTATGTGTGAATACACGCCAGCGAAGGCGAAGACCCTACCTCCAGTTGCATCTTACTCCACTGTGAGCTTTTAGACTACATTCATGAAATGTCAATTTGAATATGAGCCCACGCTCACGTTCCGCGGTAGCGTGTTAGTTGACAGCGAGGTATACCAATAATATAAGGACATATGGTCAACATTTCAACATGATAATAAGCAGCATTCGCCCAACAACAGCTTGAACGAATATCATGTCTGTTTGATTAACTGTATCCCAGGCCGAAGAAAACGGCGTCATAACCCTTTTTATGTTTTTTTCGAAAACGAGTCAAACTTTCAAACATTTTATCAAATAATATGACATTAAATGCAAGCCCTGAATAATTGTTTAACTTGTTGCGATGATACAACTCTTTTCATCAACATTTTCTCATAAGGTGAACTATCGCCGCACATTCATTTCGTTCTCAAGGGTCTAGCGATAAATACAAGGGAATTACTACCTGATATATCCACCTGGCACAGACACTCGTTGATTTGTGTTTGTATTAGTGACAACATATCTGACATGTAATAAGTTTTTAAAAATGCAAACTAAATATTTGGGATCCGTTCATTTCCAAATAACACTCGTAAAGGTCCGGGTTAGAATATTGATCTTAAGAGGCGACTAACGGGATCGGGTGGTCAATTTCGCTGACTTGGTTGACACATGTCATCGGTTCCAAATTGCGCAGATCAGTGTTCATGCTGCTGATCACTGGATTGTCTGGACCAGACTCGATTATTTACAGACCGCCGCCATATAGCTGTGCGGCGTAAAACTAAGCTCACTCACTCACTCACTCATTTCCACATAAACGTGGACATGCAAACGCATTGAAACATCAACATTTTAGTCAGTTAGTTTAAGCCGCCTTGATCAACAAATTCAGTGTAATATATTGTCAGTAAGATATAAGGTATATTTCGACATTTGTATATTATATTTACTCACACGAAACAAATGAAAATACAGGGCAACAGCGGATGGAGGTTTATCGGAAACTGCATTGGCATGACTGTAGATACACTAAATATATAAAAACATACAGCAGGACAAGGGGCTGTTTTGTTTTCTTTGTGTTTTTGTTCAATATTCCAGCTATATAGCGGCGATGTGTATGTAAATAATCGAATCTGGACTAGACAATCTAGTGACGGGTGTCAAGGAAATGCAATTGGGTTTGTTTGCAAAACATGTTGTGGTAAGTATGAGTTATTGATGGATTTACACCGCCTTTCACCTTACAATAACACAAGGAAACTCATACCTAACCTTACAACACCTGTAAGGCAGTAATATCACGGACCCGTGAAGGTCTGGCTTAGAATGAGCCTTCAGTAACTCATGCTTGTCGTAAGAGGCGACTAACAGGATCGGGTGGTCAGGCTCGATGACTTGGTTGACACATGTCATCGGTTCCCAATTGCGCAGATCGATGCTCATGCTGTTCATCACTGGATTGTCTGGTCCAGACTCGATTATTTACAGACCCTCGCCATATAGCTGGAATATTGCTGAGTGCGGCGTAAAACTAAACTCACTCACTCACTCAGTATAATAGTGATGTGAAATGCGTTTTCAGGTTCCAGATCAATGTACTCACACCCGTCTGGGGCACCATTACAAGGGACAATTTATAACAGAGTGGTAAAAATAGAAATACGTTACAAATTTCTTACTTGGTAATAACGACATGTATGACATCGGAATCATTATGTTTGGTGAGCAGTAGTTAACATAACATTTCCCATGTTGAATAAAGTTGTGTTCCAATCCTAACATCTGGACGTCACATCTTATGACAAATACATGTATTTCTACTTATTCTTCACGCGTATGTATATTGCTGCTACAAGTGGTACTACGGTACCAATGTTCTGTAAGACCGAACAGAGAACAAGTTCAATATATATTAGGGTAGAAGATATAAAAATATATCATTCCGATATCTATCTCAGATAATGCCATTCTGTCTTTTATCATATATAGATAATGCCATTCCATGTTCAAAGTTCCATAGTTCACCGATTATAATGTCCCCATGCCAATCATATATATTGATCTCATTCTTGTATGTTCTGGTTTAATAAAAAGAACATTATCAATAAAATAAATTAAAGCACATCCTGTCATCTCGCCTTATGATGGGCTGACAAGCACCTGTTACGTGAATTCTACTACCACGGGGAGGATAGTGCCAAAACTAGAAATATATCCGGGGCGAGACGGGATTCAAACCACGATTATATAGAATAGGGTTACTGTGCCCAAGGTACGCTATACAGCTAATTGCGGCGCCTTAGACCAATAGGCCGTGTTTGCCATCCCTTACCTCAATGTAAACTATTCAAATGTAATGTGTAGTTGGAAGAGGGAGGAAAACTGACAGTAGAAACAATTCAAACTAAATCCTTTGGTTGGCAGAACTTCTCGTATTTCCAAAGTGAAATGTTTTCAAGTCTGGAGCCGGTAATCTCTTTTTAGATTAGAGTTTGCGAAAGGCCTCTTAAGCAAAGCTTTCATAGTGCTAAGGTTAATATCACTATTATAATTATTATAAGTAGTTTGGTTGAGACATTGTTTTCCTTAACAAGCTGGTATAATAGACTGTTTCCGTAAAATCCGTTAATACCTTATCAAAGATGCTAACAAACGATTAACCACACAGCTGAGCATGGACAGCTATATTCTACTTTAACTAGTGGGCTAGATTGTACATGGCCTTGCGACACGCTGGTTAATGATCCGATGGTCTCAATCAGCCCGCGGCATTTATGTTTAAATAAATATATATATTGAATGAAGTATTATAGAAAACTGCACTATTTCGGTGAATGTAGCTCCCAGTTTTCTGAAAACGAATTCGTTGAAACTGTCCGGTCGACATTTGAGCTCAGGCACGTCAATATGAATGCAGATCCCATGTGTAGTTAAGAGGTACTTATGTAATATCAGAATTACTGAAATGATATAGTTGAATAAGAATATTTGCTTTGTTACTGAAATGCTAAATCGTTCAATGAGACGATTACTATAAAATTTTCTGAAATACTAAATCTGAATAAGATGACTTACCTGGCAAGTCCAGTCTCAGGGCTAAGGCTAAAAATTTACAGTTTACCAGCTCTGTTTATTTACAGGTTTACACCTCCGCAGTTGATTCCAAACAAAAATAAACAAATGAAATGACCACACAAAGCGTAAAATCAACAACAGCTACTACAGAAATTTTGCACGACACTGCTGCTGTCAAATTTAGAACCAGTATTTGTTGCCTCCAAACAGGTGCTCTAAATATACCCGCACGTGGTGCCTGGTTAAAAGTAATTGAAGGCACACGATAGAGCCACATCAGATCATACACTTTGTTGTGGCTCTGTCCACAATCGCATCTAAACAAAGTTCATCTAAATATCTGGAGCAGTATGTGTAAATCAATTAAGATTCCGCGCTCTACACACAAACTGGCCTCTCGGACAGCGGTCCATGACATTGTCTCGTAAATTTGGCGAACAAACATGCGGTCAGGTTGCAGTGTTGTCGCTTTGGACCTTAATCGCCGCCATGTTTGCAACTCGCGCTAAGAACCCTTGCATTCACCTTGCACTGAAGTTCATGTACACGCGTGGGTTCCAGTGTCGGAGACGTATAAAACCCTGGTCAGAGCTGGCACCACCACACTTCACCTCGGCCTTCCATAACGCCACATCAAGGAACCGTCTTAATAGTCTTCAGTCATGAACCGACTCTGCGAGAATTGTCTCACAGCATTCATAATTCTCACCGCCATCGGTGTTGTCCAGCTTCACTTCATTGTCCGCCAAGGCCGCCTTATCAAAGATCCATGTACGAGAAGTATCGGTGTCCACTGGGTACGAGACCCGAACTCATGTTCGGAGTATTACATATGTGTGACGGGCCTGCCGGTGAAGATGCCCCCCTGCCCAAAGAAATACGTATGGTCAGTGGCGGGCAGGAACTGTGTACCTGAGGTCTCCCACTGGAATGACTGCCCAATGGATCTACTTGACAACCATCTGGAGCAACAGAAACTGCATCGAGCTAACGACGGGGCTGTCGTGTACCACGGCTCCAGCAACACCAGCTTCTCGGCAACATCGGACCGAATGGATGCTTTGATGAACCAGGCGGATCCTAATCAGGTCCGCATCAACAATATCAAAAGTAAGTACAGGTACCGACATGCAAGATTTCAATCCTCTTCAGTATTCTTCAAACGCTCGATAATGTGGTCACGTTAAGCAACAATAAGCTTGAAATCTGAGAGTCGATAGTTTGTATGTAGATACAGGTCCATAGCTTAACTATAGCTAGACCCGTATCTCAGACTGTCATTATCATTAGACGTCTCTTGATGATGGTCCTCTATTATCCTTGATATAAATGTACGGAAATTAATAATGTATTGGGAATGTATGTTTATGATAGTAACTAAATTCAAACAATTACAGAATTTAAAAAGTTTTCAAATATTATATTATCAAGGTTTAACTTAGAATGTGTTTCTTCAAATACTCCTATTTGGGTTTAAAGGATTTTATACACTACACTATTGTCATCATAAATGAACTTGACTGAAAATGTGATTTCAGAAGCCCCAAATGGTTTATATGTAAATTTAAAAACAATGTCTAATTTTAAACACAAAATATGAACACTAGAGTATCAGCAGTCTTGGTTATCTGCCGAAATGTATCCTGCTGGTTGTAGAAAACAATCTGGCCATGAACAGTAAATGAATGGATCACTGCCACTGGAAATCAGGGTCACATGACTGACCAATTCAATACCATCTATACTTCAGAACAGTCTACCCTTAGGTCGAACCAATTCCACACTAGCTATACTTCAGAACAGTCTATCCTTAGGTCTAACCAATTCCACACTAGCTATACTTCACAACAGTCTATCCTTAGGTCTAACCAATTCCACACTAGCTATACTTCAGAACAGGCTATCCTTATGTTGTTATTTCCAATTCCATATGGTTCTCACAACAGACAAAGGTGTCTGTATGCAAACAGTCTATCCTTAGGTCTAACATTACACACTAATCTATGAACAAATGTGTTTTTCTGTATGTAGACAGTCTGCATCTAAAATAATCTATCCTATAGATTACTGTACGTGCTAGATAATACGGCCAGTGAAGCATGATACTGGAACAGGCTAGCTATAATAAAAAGGCTGATATGTCCAAGTATACTTTGTCGAATTGGTTGCTGGTTTCATGGTGTAAAGGCCATATATTCAACACACACATTTTCTAGAAGTTGGGTTTAATCTTGGAAGTTCATTGAAACAATATTATGTCTAAAACCAGCAACATTAAAGATCCATCCTATGCATTTGTAAAGACCTAATGTTTTATTCAGAATCATCGCGACCACCCGGTGTCATCACCGACCGCCATTAATATCACTTTAGCTGCTATTTTGCCTTTTACCCCAAAGGGAATTTATTGCACTCTATGATGTAAACTGGTTGTTCTCTTGCATTGTCGTTTGATATTTACTGCATTTTTAGGATAAATAATAATTCAATTCTTATGTTTATACGTTACATTTTCTTAGTTCCATGCTCGTCGTTGCTCTTCACGGGGCTCATGAAATGACGTTGTTATTCTGTCAGATATCCAACTATTCCGATGAATGAAACGGCTTCTTCCTCCCAAACAAACTATATTCAAAAGTGCAAGTGACTGGGTGTGGCCTGCGATGCAATATTTCGCCACTGTCACCCCAGGTGCACAACTAAGCTTCATCCGGACATAGGTCCTTACATGATCGCATAGCTCGCTAGCTAGGTTAGACGGACTGATAATACAAAGGGTGCATGAACAGATTGAGAAATGAATGATGCTGAAACATGTATAAAAACTTTCACACCCAATTTAAAGACACAGCCTGAAAAATATGAAATATTCTATTCTTCAAAACAGCGTTTATATATGCAGCAGTGAACAAAAGGTATAAACTGGTATACGTGATTTGTAACTTATATTACGTTTCCGAGGTCTTTGTGTGGCCGTATAATGCTGAATAGTTCCGGCACCACTAGTATAATTTCCCCATGTTGGATACAACATGTTACATGTTAATACTGAAGCTAAAAGTAGGACCCATAAGCACTGTAGCTCACCATTATATATAAAAAGATTCATGTGTTAACAAATTCATCCACGTTCGCTTATAGAGATTTGGGTATAAAAACCGACCATTTTGATGAGCTAACGATAGAAAACGATATATGCATATACCGTGTGAGGCAGATACGTTACACTGTGTGTTTAGAGGGGGAGCGGGTCACATGTCCCAACTCCGCTCACATGTCTTGGTCGGCGCTACCTATGTTTGGACTCAAGTATTTGGTTACACATGGTCTCGTGACAACTCTCGCATCTGGTGTGTACTGAAGAGTCCGCACTGTTCCTGTATTGTCAAACATGTCATTAACACAAAAGCACATTTCATGAAGAACTCTCGTTATAAGATATTCAGAGATTTGTGTTCTGTTGTATACTTGCCGCAAAATGTTCCCGTGCATCATTACATAGGAATAAATAGAAAAACAAAGAAACATTTTCCAACAGAATAAAATATACCATATTAACAGAGCACCCTACTGTAGACAGACATAACAGTAAAGCCCTCGTCATCACAGGAGATGAATGATAATCCAAAATTTTCGAAATGATATATTTAATATCTTTCCCTTGTATGTTTTCTAAAAGTGTCAAGTTCACAGTGATTGTGTTGAATATTTAAATATTTCTATCTCGGGGTGTACGGCAGTTGTTCTGCTTGTCTTGCACATGGCCTGCACGGGTGAGACATGTATACGGTTAGACAGGGTTAGACATGTACAGTAGTTTTGGGTCCCACCATTCCATGTGTGTGGCTGCTTAGTTCGGATCTGCATGGATCTGCATGAAAAGCTGGTATGAAATATGTTGCCTATCGCTTGATATGGGGACATTCGTAGCCACACACTATCACGGATAGTGACTACAAGTGTGACAAATCTAGGGGACATTCGTAGCCACACACTATCCCGGATAGTGACAACTAGTATCACAAATCGAGAATGTTCGCATGTTCAGGTTTCATTGAATATTGAAAAAATATCCTTTCCTTACGCTTACATGGTTACGTCATTGATTTAGATCACCACCATTTTGCCTTGTACGACCAGTGGAGTGTGTTTCGGCAGATGACGCAGACGATGTTCACTGGCGTTGACGTTTAATATGACGAGGTTCAGATGGTAATATTCATGAGGTTCATTCGAAACGCTAAGCAGTGCTGTAAGGTCTTCATTTCATTTAAGGGGCGGTGGGGTAGCCTAATGGTTAAAGCGTTGGCTCGTCACGCCGAAGACCCGGGTTCGAATCCCCACATGGGTACAATGTGTGAAGCCCATTTCTGGTGTCCCCCGCCGTGATGTTGCTGGAATATTGCTAAACTCAGTCAGTCAGTCATTTCATTTAAAGCGGTGTTATTTTCTCCAGGTGTATTCCCTAACCACCCTTGCGTGTTCTCACGGGAGGAGGTTCTGCTACCACACCCAAAGAACTGTCACTGGTATTTCAACTGCTCGCTGAACGCCACGGCTGACGACTGGGTCTACCAGGAACCTCTCACCCAGGAGTGTCAGTACCCTAGTCTCTTCTCGCTCACTTCCAGAAAGTGTGAGAATTACGACGTTGTTGACTGCGGATCAAGGAAAGTCAAGAAAGAGCCATGTGAGTATGTAAGGCCACTGTGAACGTTGACGCCTTCAAGGTTACTGATCACTGACTGATCTAACCATACGTTCCTTTTGGTTCCTCCTCCCATAGACATTATTTCGACATTAGCACCTGGTCCATGTATACGACTACTGTAAACCTACCTGCAACCAGGGCACTCCGCCATGACAGTGGATTCGAATCAACCGAATTGATGACGTTGCTTATTACGGCTCTATATTCTATATGTTCTTTTTGGCCCCAATAGCTCTGATACACATTAATTCGACACTACCACGCGTTCCACGTATACTGCTGTAAAATAATCTGCTCCCAAGACACACTAAAAAACAATGACAATTTCCTCAAATATATTTCTACGCTGACCATCCGTACTCCAGGCCTTCCTCCCACACCAGCAGATACGCCTGATATAACCGAAGTATCGGTTTAATACGGCGTTAATCCCAGCTCACGTTCTCACTCTCACTCTCACTCTCACTCCAAAACGGGGAATTACATCAATTTAACAAAATGCCTCTGTCATATAAGAATATATATTGTATACAGGAACAACGAATTAGTTGTCCTACAATCAGGAGGATGTACACTCGGAATAATTTGCCATACAGGTCACATGATTACAGTTATTCATTTTGTAATGTGAGTGTGTGTGTGTAAGTTGGATTTCACTCCGCTTTTAGCAATATTCCAGTATTATCACGGCGGGGGACATCAGAAATGGGCTTCACACGATGTGCCCATTTGGGGAATCGAACACGGGTCTTCAGCGTGACGAACGAACGCCTTAACCACAAGGCTACCAAACCGCCCCGCAATTATAATGAAATACTGTCAAGAATTAAATAGCTCATCTGCTACAAATCATTACATGTTGATTATATTAAACTTCCGCATAAAACATATGCCTTGTATAAGAATGTCCAGTGTTGTGGTGCATTTGTGGTGTGTGGTGTGTATCTGTGTATGAGTTCAACACAATGTGCTTTGTTCACAGGTGAATACCGTAAGAACATGTGCAACAAAGCTCACTGCCGACCCTGTAACATACGGTTCGGCAGCTGTGTTGGCAAGGAAAACGGTAACCACTCCTTCCCCCAGCGTGAGTGGACGCCCAAATACATCATCTGCAAGGACGAGAGAACTGTCGACCAGCGCGATTGCTCAGACAAAACCCCAATCTTCTCCCCGTCCAGCAAGCACTGCGAAGCTCTCCTCAACATTCCGAAAGAACATGGCGGACTTCAGCCAACATGCGCCGGTCGACACGACGGTTTACACCCAGACGAGACCGGCCGGTGTGACTACTTCTTTGAATGTCGCAACAACAAATTCTTTAACTTTGCAACCTGTGGCAACGGTAGACTCTTTGATCCACGCAAACGTGAATGTAGCAGCGACGCAGCTCCCCTTGCGGCAACAATAGTGCCCAACTCTGCAGAGATCACAAAGACGGTATGTACGCTGATGCCTACGGTAGATGCCCGATGTACTACCACTGCAAAGGCGAGCGACTTCTCGGATACCTCAAGTGTCCGTTTGGTTCCTTCAGTCCCAAGACTGGCCAGTGCGAGATGTCCGAAGACCTCCCGTCTCCATGTGGCAAACAGGAAAACCTCTGCTACAAGAAACACGATGGCGCTTATCCCGATCTGAAACAAAACTGTATGTCCTACTTCCGCTGCAGCCGGAACTTCACGATTCTCATGAAGACATGCGCAGATGGCCTCGTGTTCAACCATGTGACCGGGGACTGCGACAACGTTAACAACACCCCGCCTCCTTGTGGCATGGCTCCCAGCTGCTTCGGCCGGAAGGACGGGCGCTACCCCTCCCCTCTGAAGGGGTGTCAGTACTTCTACAAGTGTAGTGATGGGCTGTTCCGTGGATACGAGAAGTGTTCTCTGGCAACAGGAGGGTTTTACTTCAACCAATATACGCAGAAATGTGACTTCCCCAAGAATATATGTGGTCCGTGTGGTTTCAAGAAAATAAACTGGTAAGCAATATTTGTTTTATTCTGCAAAGTACTTTTTTCTTTTATTTTTGTTAATTATTAGTTCTACTCGGTCTATTTATTTAAATAACATTCAAAATTTGTGACATGTCCTTTTTATCAATATCACGGAAATATCAGAAACATTAACGACATTGTCCGAATCATCTGTTTCAGCAGCGGCAGCAGTATGTTTGCTGTATAATGATGAAGATGGTTTGACCGAATACAGCGTGTTCATGGAATTGATGCGAACAACAAAGACAGTCATCAGGACAATAGTAGCATGTGACATAATCTAAAGAATGTTGCACCGAATCAATACGTGCTTAACTTCGTATCTACAGCCTCGTTTCTCCCTGGCCAATCAACAATCACCTCCACCTTTGAAACTTCAGGATCACGTGATAAGGATGGACGGCAGCTCCCATGATACCTCAGTACGTCAATAGCACGCTGTCGTATCTATTGTGATTGGACGATAGGACTTTACGCAGTCGATAAACATCTACCTGTGTGTGACTGCATGTTAATCTGTATTTGTGTGTGAGTTTGTGTGTGGAAACTAGAATCATTTGTATGTAATCAGATGTGTGTCAGCTGTTTGTCACGCGTGACTTCCCATTGAGTCTATAATTCACCATGTCATATTCATCCCTTGTACACAGGTGTAAATATATCTGTATATACAATACTGATCAGTTTGTGAATATGTGTTAATAATTTCTGTACATAAATAAATAGTGTTAACATGAACTGCGGTAGATTTGTTTTTAGTCAATCTGCACCAACTCATATCGTGCCTTCACACATAGAACTCTCTGACCGCCTCCGTGGTGTAGTGGAGTTAGCGTCCGCCCGGAGAGCGGAAGGTCGCAGGTTCGATCCCCGACCGCGTCATACCAAAAGACGTTAAAATATGGTACTTGTTGGTCCCTGCCTGGCGCTCGGCATTAATGGGTACAACAAGAACTGGTTGGCTCGGAGTCAGTATAATGTGTCTGAGTGGGGTATTCATGCTTCACTGCGGCATGGTATCTCAGTGGGCTAGCACTATAAAACCAGCTTAAGTCTGGGCTAGTACAAGCAGCCGCACATACACATACACACGCATGCACGTCGTCATATGAGCGAAATATTCTCAAGCACAACGTAAAACCCAATTTCACCCCACCTCACATAGAACTCTCCACTGCTTAAAACATGTACCGACATGGTCATGTGAACATTCCTGGCCATGTTGATAAATACAGTTGTTCTTTTTTTTCCAAAGATTCAAAGACCGCCTTCGTGGTGTAGTGGTGAGAGCGTCCGCACGGAGAGCGGAAGGTCGCGTGTTCGATCCCCGGCCGCGTCATACCAAAAGACGTTAAAATATGGTACTTGTTGGTCCCTGCCTGGCGCTCGGCATTAATGTGTACATCAAGGATTGGCCAGCTCGGAGTCAGTATAATGTGTCTGAGTGGGGTATTCATGCTTAACTACGGTATGGTATCTCAGTGGGCTATAGCACTATAAAACCAGCCTAAGTCTGGGCTAGTACAAGCAGCCACACATACACAAGCATGCACGTCGTCATATGAGCGAAATGTTCTTAAATGCGACGTTAAACCCCATTTCACCTCACCTCACCTCACCTCACCTCACCTCACCTCGACTCACCTCACCTCACCTCGACTCACCTAACCTCCAAGATTCAGAAATGCTTCAGTTTCGTTTTTGCCTTTCGTGACGTCACATTGATTCTAATGTTTGAATCTTACGCCGCATTAAGGGGTAGTTCAAGTACATCAGTGTCAGCTACTAGTCTGTGGTAGCCTTTCGTCATTGTAATTACACACACGATCATAGGTATGTCAGAGCGTCAGTGAATAGTCTTTAATAGCCTTTCTCCAGTTTCATTACGCCCACGAACATGGGTATGTCAAAGCGTCACCTAGTAGTCTTTAATAGCCTTTCTCCAGTTTCATTACGCCCACGAACATAGGTATGTCAAAGCGTCACCTAGTAGTCTTTAATAGCCTTTCTCCAGTTTCATTACACCCACGAACATAGGTATGTCAGAGCGTCACCTAGTAGTCTTTAATAGCCTTTCTCCAGTTTCATTACGCCCACGAACATAGGTATGTCAGAGCGTCACCTAGTAGTCTTTAATAGCCTTTCTCCAGTTTCATTACACCCACGAACATAGGTATGTCAAAGCGTCACCTAGTAGTCTTTAATAGCCTTTCTCCAGTTTCATTACACCCACGAACATAGGTATGTCAGAGCGTCACCTAGTAGTCTTTAATAGCCTTTCTTCAGTTTCATTACGCCCAACGAACATAGGTATGTCAGAGCGTCACCTAGTAGTCTTTAATAGCCTTTCTCCAGTTTCATTACACCCACGAACATAGGTATGTCAAAGCGTCACCTAGTAGTCTTTAATAGCCTTTCTCCAGTTTCATTACACCCACGAACATAGGTATGTCAGAGCGTCACCTAGTAGTCTTTAATAGCCTTTCTCCAGTTTCATTACACCCACGAACATAGGTATGTCAGAGCGTCACCTAGTAGTCTTTAATAGCCTTTCTCCAGTTTCATTACACCCACGAACATAGGTATGTCAGAGGGTCACCTAGTAGTCTTTAATAGCCTTTCTCCAGTTTCATTACACCCACGAACATAGGTATGTCAAAGCGTCACCTAGTAGTCTTTAATAGCCTTTCTCCAGTTTCATTACACCCACGAACATAGGTATGTCAGAGGGTCACCTAGTAGTTTTAATAGCCTTTCTTCAGTTCCATTACACCCACGAACATAGGTATGTCAAAGCGTCACCTAGTAGTTTTAATAATAGCCTTTCTCCAGTTTCATTACACCCACGAACATAGGTATGTCAAAGCGTCACCTAGTACTCTTTAATAGCCTTTCTCCAGTTTCATTACGCCCACGAACATAGGTATGTCAAAGCGTCACCTAGTAGTCTTTAATAGCCTTTCTCCAGTTTCATTACACCCACGAACATAGGTATGTCAGAGCGTCACCTAGTAGTCTTTAATAGCCTTTCTCCAGTTTCATTACACCCACGAACATAGGTATGTCAGAGCGTCACCTAGTAGTCTTTAATAGCCTTTCTCCAGTTTCATTACACCCACGAACATAGGTATGTCAGAGCGTCACCTAGTAGTCTTTAATAGCCTTTCTCCAGTTTCATTACACCCACGAACATAGGTAAAATGCCTTTAAGAAGTGCAATGGAGGAAGCTTCATGGTGTATGGAGGCATTTGTGGCCCGAGAACAACAAGACTGGTTATCATCCAAGGACATCTGAATGTCCAGCGATACAGGGATGAAGTGTTGAGGCTTTTTGTGGTGCCAAGACAACAGCCAAGAGGCGTCATTTGCATCACGACAACACAAGGACACACCGCCAGAATTGTTTGAGAATACCTGCACAACGTTAACGTCAACGTGGTGCCTTGGCCAGCGCGTTCTCCAGACATGAACCCCACTGAACATCTCTGGGGCCATCTTGTGATCATCGTGTGTTGGCGTGTATGGATGCCCGGGGTGGCTACAATCGCTATTGATGACATGTCCCCTGACTCCTGTCTCATTATGTGACTCTTTGTGCACTTTTTGAATGAACTCTGAACTGTGTATAATTCTTTACCCCTTGATTCTCTCTTAATGAATTGCGGCAAATGCAAGACCGGCATGCAATGAATTTTCAGTCAAATTATTGGAAAATGATTTCTGTGTGTATGGCGTTTGGTGTGACGAGTAACCTCTCGGTGTCCTCCCCATTACGCAGACAGCCAGTTCGCAGACACCTTAAAACAACAAAATTACGGTTCAGTGAACAGATTATCTACTACCTGTACCTACACATTATAATAGAATAGTCCAAATATAAACACAGGAATGAACTGAAGCTATATTATTTATTTTGAAAGATGGACGAAAAGACAGTAATTTGAATTTTTATTGCTGCAATATAAAACAGTTTATTTATTAACAGGTTATTTACTTTCATAACTGGATACATAAATATTAATCAGTATTATCTTATACATCTAATCACTTGTATATTGCAACACTACGCTCCTATAATCCTTGCAAACATGTCGTGCAGCGTGTTCTGTCGTACAGCGAGCACTGACAAACAGAAACCTGGATAACGTGGAAATCTCTAAACGAGGCTCTGCCGCTAGGAATGTTGGCGGTCTGGTACGGACTTGATATTATAAATCAATCACATTGTGCGTTACGGAACTACACTGAATAAGCGCAAAAACACATAACAGGTGTAACCAGTGAGCCAGATGCATTGTGAATCAGTTTACGACTCATCAAACTGGGGCAGTCTGTGACGTCTTAGTTAAGGTCATACTGCCTACGCCTGCAAAGTTCAAATACGTGGCATAATATCAGATATAGCTGTGTATTTCTCAGCGTTGCGCACCGCTTAACCTTCTCGACTGACATAAAGGTGTCTAGGTCATTTTGTACCAGCTGCTGGACCAAGTGATAACAGTTGTCACTATCTGACTGAAGACAGGACGCCACTGTCACCACTCTCAACGTCACCAGGTAATGAGCCCACGGGATGTTTTGTAGGATAAAACTTTGTAAATACAGCGCTTGGAGCTACTAATTAACTATGCGGACATAACAGTCTCGTTTCCTGCTGACTGAGTTCCGTCCTACTGCGCAACTTAGTACAATAACCAGTCCAGAATTTTGAGACCAGTTCATTCATAACTGGATACATAAATATTAATGAGTATTATCTGTTACATCTAATCACTTGTATATTGCAACACTACGCTCCTTCTAATCCTTGCAAACATGTCGTGCAGCGTGCTCTGTCGTACAGCGAGCACTGACAAACAGAAACCTGGAAATCGTGGAAATCTCAAAACGAGGCTCTGCCGCTAGGAATGTTTGGCGGTCTAGTACGGACTTGATATTATATCAATCACATTGTGCGTTACAGAACTACACTGAATAAGCGCATAAAAATACATAACAGGTGTAACCAGTGGGCCAGATGCATTGTGCATCATTTTACGACCTCATCAAACTCGGGCAGCCTGTGACGTCTTAGTTATGGTTATGCTGCCTACACCTCGCCATAAAAATAGAAATACGATTGTTATTAAAGTTTTAAATTAAAATTCATTTGTAAATACCATTTTCTTATGAAACAGGAATTGGAATTCAGTGTAATCATAGTTGTTTGTGATGTCAATTTTCACTTTCACACGAGAAAATTCGGATCGGCTGAAAAGTAGGTCATTGTCTGAATAGGTTAATGAGACTCATGTTTCGGCAACTCTATTGCCCTCATGCCGTAACAAGATTTCAGGTGTAACAAAATGAGAAATACGTGACTGTCAGATAAGGGATTACAAGTTGATGACAAAGGTGAGAATAGGCATGCTAAACCTGGAACGTCCGTGAAAGCGGTTTACTGTAATGCTTGACGTACATACACGATAATCCTGGCAGTAGGAGTGGAGCCTTCAAACATCAACAGTTTTAACCCTATTTCATCGTATTTGTATGGGCACACTATGTCTTTGTTAGCTTCCAAATTAGCTTCCTACTTGTGTTTTTTATACAATTGCCCCAATTTTAAAAATAGTATACGCAGTACTATACAGTTATATCTTCGCAGATGTATATGACATAATTTGTGAAAATTATTTGAAATATTCCTAATGATAAAATCATGGTGATTAGAATTAATAATTCTTTACGCTGAAACGAAATACCTTGATGTGGCAAATGGTATTTTGTCAGTTTGTTTGTTTGTTTGTTTGTTTGTTTGCTGTGTAAAACAACACTGAGCAATATTACGGTAACCTCTAAATATACGCATATAGACCAGACTATGAAATACATCAACGAAGGCGGCAAGCCTGACTATCCTATCCGGCGCTAACGAAATGCATAGACAGACGCCTGTCAGTAAAGTGAGTTAGTGAGTATGGTTTTACGCCGCTTTTAGCAATATTCTAGCAATATCACGGCGGGGGACACCAGAAATGGGCTTCAAACGTTGTACCCATGTCGGGAATCGAACCCGGGCCTTCGGCGTGACGAGTGAACGCTTTAACCACTAGGCTACCCCTATCACCCGGGTGAACATGGGACTATGACAAAATGGTGCAGCGCTTTGTTCGTGCCCGTGTTGTCTGGCATTGTGGACAGATACAGAAATGGGGTGAAGCCCAGCCATTGTGTTCCGCGCCTTCATACACACTGTCCTAATTATTAGTGTAAACCTGAAGACGTGATATAACAATGCCATAACACGTTCTGAAAGGCATCAGGGTCCAGCGTTGTTACGTAATTCACATCCATTCCTGATAAACTGCTTCTCCAAATGACGTTGATGTGCAATACGTCGCTTTCTGATTTGGTATAATATTGAAACAACTGTCCAGCCACCGAGACGATGTTCGAATTTACAATGAAAAGGGTTGGTCGACTAAAGA
The DNA here is from genome assembly GCF_003918875.1 of Haliotis rubra. NCBI lineage: Eukaryota > Metazoa > Mollusca > Gastropoda > Lepetellida > Haliotidae > Haliotis > Haliotis rubra. The sequence goes on from NW_025767235.1 coordinate 299,461, forward strand.
TAATTATACCTCTGTTGTTCTTGTGTCAAATGTCACGACAACGCGTGAAATCTGTTGCGTCAATTCTTTCTTAATGCAGTTGATATAAACAGGTTGAGAATATATAGACAACCTCTCGCTGGATAGGTTCAAATTTTGCCTGTGGGTCAGAGTAAATTTGCGAATTACTCAAGTCAACAGAGCAGGGATGCTAGCAAGCCGCACCTCGTGTTAGAGCTAGCAGCGTCATCAAGCCTTAGTGTTGACATTTTCACATCGAATATTTACTGCCTCTACAATCACACTCAGGAAATGGTTTTGCACTAGCTAAAGGTTGTGCATGTTGTTTGCGTCCGTGCATAACCGACGTCGATACAGTGTCTGCGTTGGCTGCTGCATGAGTATGATATTGCCCTACTGTACGTCCAGTCACACGACGAGGGATTTCAGAAACGGGTTTCAGATCTTATAACCATCTGGGAAATCAAACCCGTGCCTCCGGTGTACCGAGTCAACATTTTGACCACTAGGCTACCCTAGCACTCCCTCAATACAGTAGGACAGGGACGTAGGTCGACACACCACGACACACCTACACCTACATTAACCCAGAACAAGCAGGTGATGAAGTATGCACAAGACTGATCGCCCTCTGTTGTAGATGTCCAACGTTTGGTGCCCCCGTCCTTCCCCTCCCTGCATCATGGCTCTCGCATGTCAGACTGAATGTATTTTTTAAGTCCGTTGGGCCTTGATGTCATTTTTGAACTGCATGGTAAACTGCCCTTTGTCAGTATGAAGTAACCTAAGTGTAAACTCTGGCACTGAGGTCAAAGACTGCAAACAACAATCAAAGGTTAAATATGACATTATATTTGTTCTGATAAATTCAGTCCTCGTGTGAATGGAACACCGTTGACGAAGAACCCCGCGGATAGAATCAACCCTTTATGTGTTTTACAAAGTCCTGTACATCCCGAGGTCTCGGAATTTAAGGACGTGTTTCTAAACCATAGCGATGTAGGCACGGAGGGCATCAAACATGGAAGCATTGTGTCTGGCAGCCGTCTCCGGTGTTTGCATGTTACAGCTAGTGTTGAATACAGCACGTCTATGAATATATTTCTTTATGTTACAGCCTGGTGTCTAATCACTCAGCGTTGTTTATATCGTTGATTTCGCCACAGGACACACATGTGGTCTCAAAAACTCTTATGAAAGCAATTTGAATAAACACACAAAACAGAAATTCTGAAAGTTTTTAGATCATTTCCAGGAATAAACAGAAGAATGATCTTTATGTCAGTGAAACCACTTGAGTTTCATAGTTCGTGCCGTTTGGACACTCAAAGTCAAATCCAAGTTTGTCAATTGTGTTTCGGAGTACAGGGGATATTTAGGCTCTTACTTATTTCCTATCTATGTAAAATCTGTTTCAATTTTTTTATAAAAAGATAGTTTAAACTGAGTGTTTGGGGGTATATTTATTGGCCTAAGTGTAGCAAATACATGCTTGCCTTCACCTTCGTCAGCTATTAAAACCTAAAGTTGAATCAAGACAGCACCCGAGACTGATGTACACCTACAGCCACACGGTCATGACAGTGGCCAGTCCACTCACAGAACTCACACGGTACTGTGAGGGGGTAGGGGAGGACGGGGCGGGGTCTAACTGGGTTCCACCTTTGGATTTGTGAGGGCAACACCATTAAACCGACGGCCGACCTTGTTTGTCGCTGCACACAGAAACATTCCAGCTACATGACCAGACAAGCCAGTGATTGATGCTGTGACCATCGATTCTCACCTTCCGGGAACGCTGACACGCCATCAACCAAGTTACCATGCCTGACTGATGGCCTCTTGGGCATCCGGACACATACTGAAAGATTAACGCTAATGTTTGATCACTTCGTACAACTTCATCGCATACTCTTGACACGTTTCCGACAACGCTTGTGTCTGACATATTCTGACAATGCTAAAGTTTGCTCATGACATGTCTGAGAAAACGGTTATGTTTGATCACGCCATGTCTCCTAGAGGGTTTATTGTGATTTGCAAGATCATGATATATCTTGTACAATGCTTATTGTGAGAGTTTAGCAAAGTAGTTCTGTAGGCGCTGTTCAGTAGTTGTATGTTGCGTTACAGCATAGGTTTAATGTATTCACTGGGTTATCAATATGCCTCCAACTGAGTTGGGTGTAACGCCCCTTTGAACAGTGAGTGTAAGTCAGTGTGGGTGTGAGCGTCTTTTGACCATCAGGCATGTGACAGGATTAAATTGCTTTCTATATTTTGGGAATTGTTTTTCGTTATATTTAACTGAATTAAATATTTTCTTTATATTTAACTGAATTAAATATTTTCTTTATATTTAACTGAATTAAATATTTTCTTTATATTTAACTGAATTAAATCTTTTCTTTATATTTAACTGAATTAAATATTGAGTTAAGTATGTTATAACCATTATAGTTGAGCTGTCCTTAATTTCTGTTTCAGCTTACTGCATGAGCTTTCTAAGAGCAAGAATCTGTGAACTATCACTGAATCTGTGAACCATCACTGAATCTGTGAACCATCACTGAATCTGTGAACGATCACTGAATCTGTGAACTATAACTGAATCTGCGAACCATCACTGAATCTGTGAACTATCACTGAATCTGTGAATCATCACTCAATGGCGTGACCAAGTGCGCCACTGACTGCCCTTTGTCAGTTGACATTTTGTTAGCTTACTATCTCCAGGTTTCAGCATAACTACAGTTTATGTTACATTTGATGTAACTGTCAGCTGGTCATAAAGTACTTGAGAATATTGTGTAACAAACATTTGGAATTTAATCATTCTGGACTTTTGGACTATGGCCTTTCATACAATGAAGAATTGAACTGACTCACTTCTAAAGGTAAGTCTCGTTTTGATAATTTATAGGTTGTACATATTCATCTCATTCGTTGATATTGTGTTTATGTTTTTGCATGCTAACCAGTTACAATATGTTAATGCATAGTGCAATGCGTTATAAGTATAAATTACTTCTTCAAGCATGAAATCATAATCAAACTTAATCATCAAGTATAAAGCTGACGTATGTAGGTAAGACTGTGAAACACACGGGATGCTGGGTTGAATGTTACGTTATGAATACGTGTGTAATGTATGAATGTTTCATGTGTGGGAGTGTTCATGAAGCAGTGTTTAGTATTATATATTATACATGTATATATTTGTGTATTTTATATAATGTTGGGAAAATAAGAGATTCTGATGTTTTGTGTAAAACCAGGGATAATCTACAACGTTATACAGTCTCCCTGGTAAAACGCATGTAACTTCTTATCATATTTATGAATGTATTTTGGGCCAGTGGCCTATTCCTGAATAAACTGTCTGTCTGTCTGTCTGTATTATACATGTATATATGTTAGAATGTTTCAAATTACTCAGCAGTAACTAAACGTATCTGTTTGTATGAATATTACTGTCATTTGATTGGTCTTCACAATATGTCTATTTCTTCATTCATTCGTCATGCAGATGGGGCGGTGGGGTAGCCTAGTGGTTAAAGCGTTGGCTCGTCACGCCGAAGACCCGGGTTCGATTCCCAACATGGGCACAATGTGTGAAGCCCATTCCTGGTGTCCCCCGCCGTGATATTGCTGGAATATTGCTAAAAGCGGCGTAAAACTACACTCAGTCAGTCAGTCAGTCGTCATGCAGATGTAGCTGTGTTACTTATGCCGCTGTCGATGTCTGCTAATGCCAGTACAAGGAAGTTTATCTGTTTAAAATTATAATAGATCGCAAAGGGGTACATTTAAAGACATATATTTGATGTGAAATTATATTATGTCCGATGAATATTTTACATTTGTTTCAGGGATCAAATCAGCTATCAGAAATAAACTTAGCCATAATGCGAACAACATCGGTGTCTGTTTATGTCATGCACCTTTTTGAGGGCGAGGGACACCAAGAAGCTTCATGTATTGTAACTATTTGAGAAATTAAATCCGACAGTTATATGTACTAATGAGGTGAGGTGGAATTGGGTTTTACGTCGTACTTGAGAATATTATGTCGACGTGCATGCGTGTGTATGTGTATGTGCGGCAGCTTGTACTAGCTTGTACTTTTATAGTGCTAGCCCACTGAGATACCATGCCGCGGTGAAGCATGAAGACCCCATTCAGACACATTATACTGACTCCGAGCCGACCAGTCCTGTACCCATTAATGCCGAGCGCCAAGCAGGGACCAACAAGTACCATATTTTAACGTCTTTTGGTATGACGCGGTCGGGGATCGAACCGACGACCTTCCGCTCTCCGGGCGGACGCTCTAACCACTACACCACGGAGGCGGTCTATGTACTAATGAGGGAGTTGTTAGATGCATATATAATATTAATATAACAGAGATGTTATGGCCAATGTTTCTTGAGTCTGACATGTTACATTGGCGATGTCATACACCTATCAGATATCAAAGCTATACTTGATAGCTACATGAGCAAGTACCTGGAAACATTCAGGCCGTATAGCTGAAATATTGCTGAATGCGGCGTTAAGTAAATAGACCAGATTTCTAATGAATCCATGACGTTCGTATCACATTCTCCTCATCGTACTGAAAAATACAAACCAAGTGTGACAACGTTTTTATTCCATTTGCTCATTTATATACATACAATCGCAGCAGCATGGGCTTGTCAAGCTACATACATGGACGAAACAAGAACACTGGGGCGGGGGATCGTAGGGGAGACAGCAGGTGCGTGAAATAACGTCAGTTGGGCAGCCACCAGTTGTGGGAGGAGTATCACATCAACGCTTTACCTAGGCAAGGTGTACACCCCAGCCCTTGACATATGAGTATATACACTAGTCATCTACAGTATCACATCAGGTTCACAATGTACACATGTATAGCACCGCGTTCTACTTACATTCAACGCTTGATACCAATAGTCGTTTCATTTGTCACTTACAAGATTGTACATAAACATTCTGTACAAATAACGATAGTCATTTCTTGTGTCCCGATCAAGTAGTGTCGACCAGAGTGTTGCAACAACTGGAACAACTTTTGGCAGCATCAAACATAACACAATCCATAAATAGGTTCCGACTGAGATTGGAACAAATGGATTCTGGCAACGTCCTTTGTGTTGTGATCTTCAACAGCATATGTCTTGGTTAGTTTGGTCTGTGACTTTTCATTCAAATACTGTAAAGAGTTTGAAATATTTCTCTATATTTGCATGATCCTTTCAGGCACAGACATATCCGTCAAGGTTGATTACCAGGTGCTCTAATTATATCAAAGTTCTGAAAAGATATGCAAGTTCCGAATGTTGACACAAGTTTGTCCACTAATACATCTGTATGATGAACACCCTAAGGTGGTGATGATAACCTCCGTTGATCCATATGCAAATTATTAGAGCAGGTATTTGCGACTGGTAGTTCACGTTCATTAAACTGTTGAAATAACAACAAATTGTTGTAGTGTATGGGTTTTATTGGACGTGTTTGGCGGAGGAAGGCGGAAGAAGAAGGGCGTTATGCCAACTGTAACAACGTACTGAAACAAAAATAATCCATGTAAACATACAAGCACAGGAAGGGAACAACAACTACACTCAGTGGCGGATCCGAGAGATCCACTGACTGACTGACTGAGTTTGGTTTTACACCGCTTTTAGCAATATTCCAACAACATCACGGCGGGGGACACCAGAAATGGGCTTCACACATTGTACCCATGTGGGGATTCGAATCCGGGTCTTCGGCGTGACGAGCCAACGCTTTAACCACTAGGCTACCCCACCGCCCCTCCTGAGAGATCCAACCATGTAGGGCTGGGACGGGTCAAAACTTTCTACCCGGGTACCCCACCCGCTATTACCCTACCCGGATACCCGTTATGGTAATTCCTGACATCAAATTTGCAAGAAATGGCCCTATATTCTTCAGCTCGGAGGCAATATCTCAACCATGTATTATATTCAAAAGAAGTGACTGTAATCATGTCTAAAGTTTCAAAGACAATACAACCTTTTGATCATGAAAGAATAGCATATTACATTGTTTAATCTATTAGTCACATGAACATAACGGGTCCGGGTATTGAGACGGGTACCCGGGTCCAATCCGTTACCCACCCGTCCCGGGTATTCGAGTTACACGTCCCAGCCCTACAACCATGATAACACGACGATTTGGGTTTCTTGGAGGAAACTGATAACGTTTTACATATAGTGATTACTTATTGTGATTTTATGGTAGGCTTTAGGTCGGTGACCTCACCCAGTTAGAAATGTGCCCAAACATAACCCTTTTCTTAATTCCTGGATCCGCCCCTGAATAACATCTTTCAGTGAAAATAGAAATACTTCTTATCCGTTTATATATTTCTTAATATGTTGTTTTCAAAAATACATCGGTTTGTTTCCAACACCTACAACCATTCCTGAGGACGACTGAAGGTGTCATAATATCCGTTCAATGGTATTTCAGTTGAAACTGCTATGTGCTTTTATTATAAGAAACAGTAAAATAGCCTACCAATTGCTTCTTTTGACCCCACAAGGTGCACAGATATTGGTTGGGAAGTCGCACTCTCTGGTCGTGGGGTTGAAGTAGAACCCGCCCTGTCGTAACGAGCACTTGCCGTAACCCCTGAACATCTCGTTCTCGCATGCGTAGTAGTACTGGCATCCCCTCAGCGGGGCTGGATACGCCCCGTCAGTCTTTCCAAGACAAGACGGAGCAAGGCCGCACGGGGGAGGGGTGTTGTTGACAACGTCACATTTTCCAGTGACATGGTTAAAGACGAAGGCCGTTCCGACATTCGTCGATGTGCACGACGAAGTTTCGGTGGCAGCGGTAGTAGGACATGCAATGGTTCGTCACGTCAGCGTAGTTACCGTCCCTTTTGTTGAAGCAGATGTTTGGTTCATCTCCGCACGGGGCTGGGATCTGAAGAGAGAATTTGCATTTCCCCTTTGCTGGACTGAAGGAACCGTACGGGCAGCGCATATACCCCATCATCTGACCGTTTTTGCAGTGGTGATACATCGTACAGCGGCCGAAGGGGTCAGCATAGAAGCCATCCTGTACGCCGTGGCAGAAGTCGATGGTGGTGTTGCCACATGGCGCTGTAGCAGTGTCAAACGCGCATTTCTGATAGATTGGGTCAAACACCTCCCCTTCCGCACATGTTCCGTGTTCGGCGAAGTTCCCTTCGTGGCAGCTGAAGAAAGTGTCACATCGGCCTGTCTCATCCGGGTAGTAACCATTGTGACGTCCGGAACAAGATGGTTGCGTGCCGCCATTTATTTTCGGTATGTCCATTAACCTCTCGCATTTTTTCGTCCCTGGGGAGAAGATGGGCGTGTCTTCGGGGCAGTCCTTCTGGTCTACTGTTCTGTCGGACTCACAGACGAGGTACTTCGGGGTCCACTCCCGATCTGGGAAGGGTGGTTTCCGTCTTCCAGACCCACACAACTACCGTGACGGACTGGACAGGGGAGGCACGGGGTATGGTGGCACTGGTTCATCCGGTACTCGCCTGAAACACATGACACAGAAACATAATCTAACAGGAAACCTAAGTGAAACTGATCGAGTATTTGTATGACTGCATTTCGTGAGTTAAAGTTTGAATAGCAATCTTTACGTCCCGAGCTGACAGCATGTTAAATATAGGCTACAAGATACAAAGCGGATGTGGGGTTGGTAGCGTTGTCGTAAAAGCGTCCTCTAGTCACACTGATGATCTGGGTTCAGTTCCCAAATGTGTGCAGCGATACTGTTTTCAAACCGACTGCTATACGAAATACTGTCGAATTCGACGTGCCACTTACATGGTGCTCTAAGGACCTTCCTGGCGCCACAGTCGACCTCCCTGAAGTGTGTGCACTCCCTCGTGCTGATGGAAAAGAGGTGGGGATAAGTACATTCCTGGGTGAGGGGCTCCAAGTACGCCCAGTCCTCCTCCCGGGGGATGAGGGAGCAGTTGAAGTACCAGTGGCAGTACTCGGGGTGGGGCAGCAGCGTCTCCTGCTTGGTAAACACGCACGGGTGGTTCGGGTACACTCCTGGAACCAGATTGGCGCACAGTTAGGCATAGAGTGATTACATGTTGAAAAGTTGAGATACATTCTAGGTTGTCAAGGTTGGGCATTCAAACAAGTTTTGTATGTAAGTAATAACTACTGAAAATTTACCATGGGCCGTGATCAGTTTGAACCGACAATTGTAATAAAGAAATGCTAATTTGTCAGTAATTACATTTCAAGCCTCTTAACATCACTAAAATAAAATATTTTATACGTTTTCCATGTTTATATGAGTGCATATTTGCGCAGATGACAATTTTTCGACAAATATTATTTTATGTTGCGTGTGCACTCCATTAAGAACATTTAATCATTCGGCTCAATACAGACTACTACAGTGCAACATTTTAAAAGAAACCTACAGCGACAGCTCAGAAGCCTTTTCAGGACTCCATCAAAGTACAAACAACGTTTCCCCACACAACACTATAAGAAGTCCAGACACAGTTACACAACATGATTCTAACGGGACTGTTTCAGGGGAGCCTATTTACATTCAACATGGTCATACACGAAACATGCCCACTGCCGAACTCCGGTACACAACATCCCGGGGCTACGTGCTGGCGGCCGGGTCAGGGTCATGTGGACGTTACGTTACAGACGCTAAGTGGTCAAAACTAACACTTGTAATAAACACGAGCTGCTCTACGTGACCACTGAGGCAGAAACAATGTGCTGAGGGTCAATACTTGACCGTCATATCTAGGGTAAACCAAACAGCGGGAGGGGACGGGCAAATAACGCCAGCACCTATTGGACACTATTCGTCATATTCACCTTCGTGATAGTGTCGACCCTTTGAGGGATGATATAAGTTATTATATGTCGTCGGTTTTGTTATTCTTAAAGGTTTAATACTCGCTTTATTATTTATGCTACTTTCGTTCACGGGAAAAAACAAAGCGCCGAGGTGTTGAAATATGAATAAATACATGTATTATTTATTTAAATATTTTGATTCAGCCACGCAATTCAGTACTGGAGGTAATTTTGACAAAACCGTCAATGATTGCAATTACAATAGTACACTTTATTCGGTAAGCCATGTTAGGTGGACTTTGATGACAAACACATACTGCTGTCAACTAAGCCTAAAACAATCATATATATACTTCAATAAAAATTGAAGGGGGTGACAACCATTATTGACATGAGTATATTTACCTCTAACCTTTTATTTCTTTAAATATTTTCATGAATATGGATTCTGTCATTTCAAAATACTAAACACAAACAGCGGTGTTCAGGTACATATTTCGTAACTAGCATGTGTTACACATTCATAAACTTTCTCCTCTATTTTGCCTGTTACTAACAAATATAATATTTCATCGGATACTTGACACTGATTATTCTCCAGCGTTTAAACCAACGCTGTGTATTTGAATATTATAAATGACATACATACATGACATACTGGGCTTCTCATGTAAGAAATATTTTGTTTCAATTTGGCTTTGCAGTTCTGTGGATAAGTCATGACATTGGCAATGTTATAAATAAATTAAATGTTTATTTCTGTTTTTTAAACAGAGATTATTTGATTCCTTGAGTCAAGAATGTTATTGTATTACTTCACAGTTGAGCAAGTGTCAAACTTATTGTCAATTTATAACTATGTTACATGTTGAATCTTATCTTTCAATTGACATGTCTTTGCATCTGAGAACTGTTATTTGTAAATTCAGGTGTAACAATTTCAGGTTAGCAATTGAAACAGGTAGTCATTGTAATATTATTGCTGGCGAGGGGCTTTGTTTTTATTGTCACAGTAAACATGTATTCCTTGTAGAAAATGAATTTTATGTCTTACTGATTTGTTAACGCTGTAAGAATAGAATGTTTTCATCCTAGCATAAGAAATAGCCCTTCTATGGACACTTTTGTTAGAATCATGTCGAGTAGTGACAAAATGTATTGCTAAGTTTAGCAAAGTGTTTATATAAAGTTCTTAAGATAAGAAATACATCAAATTATGATTATTACATTTTCAGCATATGAACTGACATTTTGTTTGAAAATTTGGTATAATATCTCAATTGTAATTTTACGAGAGCTTCTTAGATTTATGGTGTGACAACACTGATTAGGTAAAGTCTGTACCTGTAATGTAAGACCAGCATCAAAACACTTGTAACACATTACTGTAATATGGGCAATGGCCTTGAATACGTGAATAAAACTGTCTGTCTGTCTGTCTGTCTGTCATAAATGGCATACACTGATGCTCCTTGTCAACAAACTATCATTTGACACCTACAATCACCGTGCAATTCAGAACCATTGTGACAATGTTATGGAAGCCATGTTAGTCATATGTGCAACAATCAACATATCAAGTGAAAGTTGTTACAAACACAGGTTGAGAATAATCGGACACTGCAGAAACTTGATGGTGGTATGAAACAAGATATAATTCAGTTTGTTTGCTTGCTTATTCTTTTGCTTGTGTCGCACTCCTGCAGCTACAACACGGCGGCCTGCAGATCATTGCGTCATTATGACCTTCGATCCACGCCGTCGATATAGCCTATGATGCCACGGCAGGTTGACTGACCACAGACTCTCCTCCTTCGACCAGCACAGATTGTTGGGGACGCATCGGGTTTTACTCCGAGGGGAATCCCCGCCTAGAGGTCCAGTGGACATTATTCCTTAGACAAAGACTGACTGACTGAGTTTGGTTTTACGCCGCTTTTAGCAATATTCCAGCAACATCACGGCGGGGGACACCAGAAATGGGCTTCACACATTGTACCCATGTGGGGATTCGAACCCGGGTCTTCGGCGTGACGAGCCAACGCTTTAACCACTAGGCTACCCCACGGCCCCCACCACTCCTTAGACAAAGATCAATACAGTATTTATCGACAACGTATTATCGCCTTGCGCCTGTTATCATCGAGTTCATGTGCCAGGAATTTCTTCTAAAACCATTCACGGAGAAATACTGAAACATTTAAGACTTTCCTGCTTACATCCCTTACAAAATCCCGAACAATAACGGTATTGTATCAGTGAAATTGTCCGGATTAACACAGGGTCAGGTAACACGAAGAACCTTCACAAGATGTTATGACAATTGTCAGTAGTGCTTTCTTATCTGAGAAACAACATAATTTCATATTTTGGACTTGAGCGAATACCACAAGGATATGTAGGGCTACAATGCATTCACTTATTTTTGAAGCAGTGATTGGAAACTTGACTCATACCACCCCATGTTGCCTACCCTTTCCTGCCAGAACGTATATTTACGTCTTGTGGCTTCCTCCCGTTGTTTTAAATGATCATTTTAAATGTGTCTATTAAATGATTTCAGGAAATGCGTCTCTTTAACTCACAATGACTTTCTTAGGTCACACCTCAGAATGTCAGCAAAACTGACATTTTACGCATTTGCCCATATGTATGTTTTCATGTAACACGGACAGAAATACTTAAACTATAAAACAATACAATGACTTGTCAGACATATTTTGTAAAGAAGTTTAAATATTTTTCTTCGACTTTGGTGGACAAAGGAGAACCCTCATACCTCGCCCTTTCCGGAGATATGTGTTTTCAGAATGCCATATTATCTATATGTAAATAAATGATCACGCATCTGCCCCAAAGTTAAGTTTTTAGATTAACTGTTCCCAACGAATCACCGTATACGGCTGCATGAATGAATGGATTAATCTTACAAACACCGTTATCTTGAAATAACTAAACCCGAGCTCCGATACATATTGATATTATACAAGGTAACTGTTTAACATAGCAATGTATTCTGAAATAAAGGCATTGGTGCATCTACACTCTTCCTTACCTAATGTAACCTCTCGTTCCAGCTCCCGCAAAGCGATTTCTATGTGCCCGATATTTTACTAACAACTAAATATACGTCAATGGTTTGATATTCGGAAAGGGGTGGCGATTGGGAGAGTAATGTTTTTCAGACAAATATTGTCTAAGCTTCCTGCCCCTCTAACAAGAACTTGTACTTACGCCTGATGGCTTCCTGTCGCTTTTCCTCTGGACTGGGGATATGAACAAGCGCATCCATCCGGTCGGACACCGCAGCAAACCCACGTCTGCCGTTCATCGTGAACCTGGCTGCTTCTCTGGAGTCGTTAGAGGAGCTGGTGATGTTGCAGTCGTTCCAGCGGGAGTTGTCGGGGACGCAGTTTCTGCCGGACACGGACCAGACGTAGTTGCGAGGACATGGCGGCATCTGGACCGAGCGTCCGGCTACACAGATGTAGTAGCGGTGACAAGTCTCCGGGTCGCGGACCCACTGGACGCCATATACACGGCGACAAGGGTTGGGAGACTGTGCACGCCGCTTCCTTACGATCAGACTCAGCTGGACAACGCCGATGACGGTGAGGATGATGAAGATGACGATGCACTTTTCACGCAGACGACTCATCATGCTGCACGTGCCCAGCTGACTCCCGGGCTTCTTGAATTTTGAAGCTATTTTGAAGCTTGGGGCAGAAACGAGGATGAGGCTAACCAAGCACTTTGGGCAGTGCGTGTGAAGCGGAGGTCAGAAACAACCAGTAATGTGCAAATCAGAAGTGCAGTAATGCGGTAGCCAATCACTTTCTGTGTAGCTAAAACACCAAGTTCAGTAACAGAACGCTAGGGTAAACTTGTCTCAAATACTCCTCGACGAAAGTACGAAAGTTCGAGAAATATTCACAGCAACACCACTCCAAAGGTCAATCCAAGTTGAAACCAGCAGTGGATAAATCGTCTTGAAGAGTTTCCCACTTCAACTCCGATTGCAGTCGTTGATTTCTTAATTCTGGCTAACCAGACGGCTGGTGTGAGACGAACGAAGAACTCACGGCAGACGATATTTCACCCAAATCTTTGAAGACTTTTATTTTCCAGTCGGTGCCCACTTATCGTCTACTGGAGCCGTGGTTTGGCTCTGTCCCTAACGGCTGCTGGGCTTGCACTGGTGTGACACAAGAAAGACGCCGTTTTATAGTACGGACAAGATGGTCACATCTAGGATGGTCCAAGCTCTCGTGTACACGACCGCCAGCGAACAAGCCAGCCTGTAGGTACAAACATGGCCTCGGTATTAGTCGGCTTGTGTCAATTGGCTTCTTGTTTAGACGCCATCACGTTGGCAGGCCATACAGGCCAAGTCACTTGTTCAGTATGTTTTAGGATGGACGGAATGTAAATCAGATTGTTGATACATGGAACTTTTTTCTCCTTTTCAATTTCAACACCACTGGCGTATTTGAAAACATTTGCTGTCGACATGTCCTCTTATAGTGCTCTGCCAGCAGGACTTGGACTGGCTTCACCATTGAGGTGTACTCCGAATACTTACACCCACGATCAAGGGGCCGTGTGTATGTATATATATATTTAAACACCACAACTTGAGGACAATAGCCCTATCGGTAAGTAAATATATATGTGATATTGCTGACGGTGCATGTATGGTATAACAAGGTGAAAATACTATAATGAAGTAGAAGCTTATTATGCAGATAAAAACTGTATGTGTTTGGTGAAGATGTGCAGTTGTTCGGTCTAATGTTTCATCCACATTTCCCCACCCATCCAAATTTGTGAATATTATACATTGTCGTTAATTATCAGATTAAGTATATGGTAGGTTGCTCTGGGTTATCCGTGAACTAACAGAAGTTATATACTACCCAAACTGCCATGTTATGGGAAGGTGAAGTTTCCAGGTACAGAGCTCAGGACTAAAGAAGCTGTGGAGAGATATTGCTCTGTAGCCGGAACAAACATACATGTACATTCGCTGATGTCACTTTATACCTCAGTCGGTAGAAATGTTCATAAACAGTCAAATAGATCATTATGCCTTATTTGCAAAATGGGGGCGGTGGGGTAGCTTAGTGGTTAAAGCGTTGGCTCGTCACGCCGAAGACCCGGGTTCGAATCCCAACATGGGTACAATGTGTGAAGCCCATTTCTGGTGTTCCCCCGCCGTGATTTTGCTGGAATATTGCTAAAAGCGGCGTAAAACCACACTCAGTCAGTCAGTCAGTATTTGCAAAATGACATATTATTTTAGAAAATTACGTCTTGTTTGGAGGACGTTATCGTCACTTACGGCTCTGGCTGAAGTTAGCAAACTAAAACAGGCAGCATTATCCTCTCACTATTATCATTATGTTAACGTCCTTTTCTCAGGGGCAGCTCAGGGGAGAAAGAAGTTGCGATAAACATGGCAGTTTCTGTTACAGTACGAGGTATTTGGTATATGGTGTGTATGTGTGTTTGGCCACAGCAATACAGTGAGAAGCACAGTCTTTGTGTTCCCCCACCACCGAGATAGCCTCAATACTATGACTAAAAATAATTTGTACATTTTTAACATGTACAAATTATATTAAAACACGGTAGTATGCTAATTACAACCTAGAGCCCAAACCCGTCAATCCGTAGATACAAGTTACGGTGTCATATACATGTATATGAATGAGTTAGCGAGTTTAATTTTACGCCGCAATCAGCAATATTCAAGCTATATGTAAATACAGACAATCCAGTGATCAACAGCATGAGCATCGATCTGCGCATACTCTCTCTCTCTCTCTCTCTCTCTCTCTCTCTCTCTCTCAGTGCAACTTGTTCTCAACAATTCACTGTTGTTTGTTCTTTTTTTCTCAATATGACGTGTGCTGGTTAATATTCCGCTTCTGTTTTAAAAAAGTGAGAAGTTTAATTGACACTTGCAGCCAAATAGCACGGCCGTTCGTTTGCGTAAGAAAAACGTGTTAATTCAAGTTGCAAACACAGAAACTAGTAAATACGCTGTTAGCACTATACGTGCCTTGGAAACACTGAAACAATGTACCTGGCACTTGGATTTCGAAAACAATGGCTCATGCCCGCATTCCAACACCTGCCATGAGTGTTACGCTTTTCCAATGGCTGAATACTTTGATCTAATACCTATATCCTACTAATATCGAAATTATATATACTTCTATCCAACTGCAGACTAAATTTTGAATACTTCAAACATACTGATACGTAGATAATGGATACTTGTATAATTGATAAATTACCATGATAACTGTATTACGAATACTCATATCGTACTGATAACTTAGCTTTTATACATATGACCAAGAGCATTCGTTGGGTAGCTCTCGAATGGTAGTTCAGGATGGTGGACAATGGACGGAAGACAAAAGTCAACGGTAGAGTTGAAGACAGCAGCCATATTTACTATGGTTGGGGAATAATGGTTTAAATGTTACAAGTTGATTGTAAACACGTGACAGAGCGCTCATCGGGACCGAGTAGCCAATGTTCCCGACGTGGAGACCCGCTCTGTCACTTTCACACATGCAGAAGTCGGACAGCAATTCTTCATCGTCGACGTAGCCGTTGGTGAGGCGACGGCTTTGGCCGACGCCGCGACTAGCTGCACAATCCGTTCGTTTCTGTGGATGATCTGGGCCCTGTCTCCTTCACTGGAGGCCATCTCCCCGACACGTCTCCTGCTCGTCTCTCCCACTGATCATGTCAGTCAGGTTGTATACTTTCTCTAGACATTACGCCACGGTGTGCAAGGTCCCTTTCCTATGAACCTCTGAAGGTAGATGTGTAGGTATATTTTTGTTTACCACGTTTGTTCGCAAATGCCCCATGGATAAAGGAATGAAGTTTTTCCTTAAGTTTGCCATGTGGGATAGTGGTATACAATGTTGAAAAATCAAATGTTTTGACAGTTTTTGAGAATCCACTTGGTATATATTCCGATTGTCTCAAAATATTTCGGTGAATATCGAGAAGGTCCTTCCATGATAGTATTAAGAATTATTGTTAATCTTTGACACAGGAATTTGGTGGTACATGTGCTGGAACCAGCAATATATCTCTCCTTGTACGGAGTTTTGGAACAAAAGAGGAATGGACATGTCTTCAGGTTTAAGAGTCAAGTCAAACGTTGATTGCAGAGCTGAATGGTTTAGGCAGATTTCTTCCTCAGTTAACATACTGGCCTTATATGTGACATTATTTGATACGTCGTATATATCAAGCTCTTTGATCAACCAATTTATGTAATGATGTTATACATATATTGGTTATGAAATCTTAAATATTTAACAACATTTTGTGAAACTGTTTGTTTTGCCTCAGAATGTTGCATGCGGTCTTTGTCTGATTCAGGTGGGTGTGTTCCATGCTTTGTCAAACGGTTCGATATTCCTACTGATAACTAAACTACAACACGTATATCCTGCTGACACCCAAATTCTAATAATAATATGGATTCTTATATTGCGCTAAACTCCACACCAAAGTGTGCTCAAAGCGGTAACAGAGTTCATAGATATAACGTGTGTTTACAATCCATTTCTATTGAACAGGTAGGTCTTAAGATGCTTCTTGAACTGAGTTAGAGTTGATTTCAGATCATTTGGGAGAGCCTTATAAGCGAAGGATCTTCCGCCAAATGCCTTGAGATTGATGTTGGGGACCTGAAGTAGCATTTGATCACTGGAAAGGAGAGTTCTTGTAAGGACATCCTCTTCGACAAGATCACACAGAAAACCTGGAGCTGTATCATTGATACACTGATATGTGAGGTGAGGTGACATTGTGTTTAACGTCGTGCTTGAGAATATTTCGCTCATATGACGACGTGCATGCGTGTGTATGTGTATGTGCGGCTGCTTGTACTAGCCCAGACATACGCTGGTTTTATAGTGCTAGCTCACCGAGATACCATGCCGCAGTGAAGCATGAATACCCCACTCAGACACATTATACTGACTCCGGGCCGACCAGTCCTTGTTGTACCCATTAATGCCGAGCCCCAGGCATGGACCAACAAGTACCATATTTTAACGTCTTTTGGTATGACGTGGTCGGGGATCGAACCCGTGACCTTCCGCTCTCCGGGCGGACGCTCTAACCACTACACCACGGAGGCGGTCCAGATTCCCTTTGAAACTTCTTGAACGTGTAACATCTGAAATAATAACACGTTATTTCCTTCGTGAATAAGATACAAATATGAGCATTCCTTAGCATTACGGCATGAGAGGCACATATTTTACTCCAACGTTTCGCTTATTGAAAATGATCACACTATCAGATAGAATGACTCGCATGTCGGAGGAGCACACCGTGTGTGAGGTCGGGGACGTTTGATGGAGGTCATCCTGGCTCCAGAGTGGAGATGCTACTCAGGGTTACACGCCAGGTGAGTGGAATGTCCTTTCTCAAATCTCAAGGTGAGGTAGGATCATGCTTTTCCAAAAGACCTTAATTAAAGTCACTGGCCCTTATATCTACGAGAACCATATACCAGAAGAGTTCATCTGAGATTGATAATACACGACAGTCCTACAGATACAACTACATGTCACACAGATATCCTAAGATCTGGAAGAAAGAGTAACGGTATCTCTACTATACCCCAGTGTGGGAGTAAAGCTCGGATAGATGCAGGTCTCGGGTTTACCAAATGGCAACGCCCACAGGCATGATACTGACAAACCTATGGCCACAAACACAGGGCGAATCTGGGATTCGAGGAATTCTGAGGAAATAATGCTGCAACAACCTAGGATGATACGTTTCCCAGTTTTATAGTAAAACTTTCATTACCGTTACACAAGCAAGTTAAAGTCATAAATATTACCAAACACATAAATCTTGTGGTTTCTGAGAAGATACGACACTTGTTCACCGATTGTTTGATCAAGGTCATAAGTGAAGCTTCCAGGATGGTGTCATGGTTGACACGTTGAGGAAATTACCAAATTTGATGCATAAGAAAATAATGTCAGTTGCAGGTGCTTATGCTGAGTTGTATCTTCCCGAATTTTTTTTCTGGTGAACACTCGCCTTGGATTTGCATGTGTTTGTGACAGGTGCCACAAGTCGGGCAGCATACACTCGATCACCTGGTGTTTTCATGGCAATGCATAACCATATTCTCATGAAATGGTTGGACATGTACTATGGTACAATCGACAACTTACATCATTTAAGTTTCAAAATTCCTTGGTATATCTCGAACTTTCGATTAGTTTCTTCAAATTTCGAGTATTTTTCTGTGGTCAACTAAAAAAGCAGAATAGTTAAAAAACGAACGCCAAATCAATATATCCAGACAAATTTGCAGTAAGTGAAAAACACTCCATAGTTAAAAAAAACCCAACTGGACAAAATTTCGTAAGGCTCAATCCAAAGTTGACCATAAGACGTACTCTCTTTTTTTCATATCTTTATAAGACCTTGCACTTTCTAAAATGGAAGTTCTTACAATTTTGTTAATATTAACAATTATCTTTCGATCACAATTAATTGATTTTTATTATCCAGTCCATGCCATGAAAATATCCAGTTCATGATGTGGTCCACTGTCATCAAACGGCTCAGTCATATTTCAGCTCTGTGGTAATTAGAAGGCTTGTTCCTTATTTCTCAAGTATCAAGTGAAAAATATCACCATCTCCTTGCCTTTCATGGAACGTTGCACAATATTGCAGCCCCCACAGGCATGCTATAGTTTGTTGTCAGTTTTACTGCCCCTTAAGAAAGAATGCTTGAATAAAGAATAATTCTTCATTTGGCTGTCTATTGGGGTATAACTAAGGATTATTGCACTATGAAGCGACATGTATGTGTGTGCGCACTATTCAAGACTAAATGACGGTTTTATAGTGTTTGCCGACCGAGATACCATTTCGCAGTTTTACACAGCCATTCAGACAGTCCTGTTATCTCCTTGATCACGAGACGTGGCACGGAAATAGTTACCACAGTTTAAAGTGATGGTATGACATGACTTAGGTTTCTAACCATAGCTTTGGAGACGATCCTCCCCCACCATTACTGTCGTGTTCCAAGATACAATACCATGTCTACCAAACAAATATGAAATCAAGAGTTATCAAATATGTCTTCACAAAGATGAAAATGGTTGAACAATTTAGTGTATCCAAACTGTCTGAAAACATGTACCATAAGTCAGTATATGCTCTTCGTGTTGTAATTTCACTTCATAGAGTTTTATAGGATTTTTTTAATATGATGATGTAAATTGAATATTACGACATAGAGAATGAGATGCACACTGAACCAAATCCAGAACTTTGGCATGACAAAACAACACCTTAACCTCAAGGCCACCTTCTCAATCAAGGCCAGTGGTGGATGAATGCAGTTTTATGCTGACGTCAGCAAGATTCCAGACAAACCAGTGATTGTTAACACGTAATTGATCTATGACACTATGGCACAATGACTCACAACTGGCGTGGTCCAGAGCCTGACTGAATCCTAGTCAGTAAGTATGACCCGATATCAATCAGTGCAAAACTGCATTTCAAGAAAGTTTACTGCTATTTGAATTACAAAAAAGTACAATGTTATAAAATGTTGGCATTACAATGTTGATAACCAATCAACAGCAAAATAGTATGAGTATAAGTATTTCAAATCTATAATGAAATTGAAAACAGTAAATTCCATTATCTTGTACTCAGAAACTACTAAATTCTAACAAAATATCCTTGAAAATTATTTTCTACAATAACAAACATGTTCCAACATATCATCCATGCAACACGACCTTCATTTGGATGTTAATTTGCAAAATGCACTGGACACATGACTTGTTTATTGACAACTACAAGTGTGTGGCAAGTTCAATGGTGTAGTGGATATTTTATGAAACTTTGACAAGGAAATTATCCTGCCATTGAGAAAATTAGATGTCATTGAAGGACGAATCCAAGTATTTGTGTTTATTCACTGAACACAGACTGACATTTTCATGGGTTATTCACCCAAAATACTTGCATTCCACCAACATTCCAAGGAACATTTCTTAATGGCAGAATCATTTCATTGTTGTCCAAATTCACATAAAATCTACTCCTCACCTGACATGCATGGCCAAGGAACAATGATGCTACCTAAAATGCTGAAGAGGAAATCCAAGCTAAAGAATACAATGAACACAGTTGTGGCGAAATAACACGGCCTGTCCTGGCGCAGATCCCTACACATCCAACAAAACATAAATTGATCTTAATGTCTTGAGATAACTAAGCAAAGAATGAGTGTGTGAGGTCTGACCAGTCATTACCTAAACAAGTGTAAACAATTCTAGTCAGTGGTAGACAACGTGACCACTGTCAGCTGGAACCAGATCAATGGTGAATAATGAGGCCAGGAGTGACATATTTTGAAAAGATTAACATCTGACAACTTCCTTTCTGTGGCTTAAACTAATATAAAACAGCTTTGATCTACATCCAGCTAACACCTTACTAACAATGTAACAATATCTCTTATGGAGTTATTACAACTGCAAGCGAAACGACACATGAAATAATGATATGAAAAATGTGTTTTTTTTACAATGAATGAGCTTGATGATAACTGAAAAGACATCAGCATTTCAACTGAAATACAAATATTTGTTTCTTCCTATGAATTTACCAATATATGTACCTATGTATGATAATGCATGTATACATGGACAATATTTGTTTTTCAGAAGCTGGTTCAAAAACTGTATACACTGATGTATATAACAAACTATAAAAAGTAATAATTAAAAATAATTAACCATCATTCTCTAATCATATGTCCAAATATAGTATGGGCAAGTGATGTATTGATGTTTCTATTAACAGTAACAAGTGGGCTTTCCTGATATTGGCCTTCAAGAAGATTACATAAAACTCTCGACTACAATAACAATAACAGTAATAATTCCATAAAAATGTCATGAAAAATTTCAAGACAGATATAAAAGTTAACATTTGAAACACTAAAAAACAAACTTTCAATATTTGTCCTCTAAAAGTATGGTAAAGTTTAAATTAAAAATCATAAGATTGGATAACAAGAATCAGAATTACACAACATACAATTTGTAAATATAGGCTTCTAAAGTGGACTTACTATAAACGATTTAACAATCATACTGTCTAAGGGCAGTGTAGGAAAGATGTAGAAAATCTAGCCTGTCCACAGGACTGGTAGGTCAAATTTTTTACCAGTCCTGCCAAAATCTGGCCTGTCCTCCAAATATAAATATAACACCTTCGGCAGTAAATATTCAAAAAGGTTATAATCATTATATATATGTCATTGGTTTGCTAAAATTGACCCGACATGAGGACGGACTAGATATTTTTTTAACCCGTCCTCCACAAAATTCACCCGTCTCGGACGTTGGGACGGGCTATCTTTCCTACACTGCTAAGGGTAAAATATAACAAAACGCTATATTCTGAGAATAATGCAAAAAATTAGAAACATATATTACCTGCATAAGTGTAACATGGACTTCCACTGTAAGGATTCCTTAGGTTGGTCTAATTAACACATGTAGCTACCTGAGACTACCAGAGACTATCTTCCCAACAACTGCTGTTGTAGACAACGGATTTGATGACAATGGGGACCAAACCTACATTGTGCAATACCCAATACCTCATAAAGTTGACAATGAACCCTGGAAAATAGGACTGGGTATTTCTGAACAGCCAATCAGATAAACTTTCTTCATTCCTTTTTTCTTTTCGTTGAAATCTGAATTTGACACCCATATACTGATCTATGATCTACTGAAAGTAGACAATGAATGCACTTGTGATGGCAAGGCAAAGGGCATCGTAAGCACGGTCAATAACATACGCCAGCATCGACCGCTTGGAAAAGCAGACGTGAGAGAGATCGGCCAGGGTCAGCAGAGCGGCGAGGCCAAGACCAGTCTTCAAGGCAACCTCGACCGATGTCACCTTCAGGAATGTGCTGTGGACAAAATGATTGTATGTAATAAACAAGTCCCTAAATATATATCGACACCACTCTCTATTCATTGTACCCGTGAAGGTCAAGGTTAGAATTGATCTTCAGTGACCTATGCTCGTCGTAAGGCCGACTAATTGGATCGGGACTAACTGTCATCGACTGGATCCAAACACATGTCATCGTGATCCAAATTACGTAGATCGATGCTCATGCTGTTGATCCCTGGATTGTCTGGTCCAGACTCGATTATTTTCAGACCGCTACCATATAGCTTGAATATTGCTGAGTGCATCGTAAAACTAAACTCACTCACTCACTCTATTAATTGTATTGTTATGCTATGGCAGTCTACAACTTCTACCCACTATTCCAAAACCAGAATCTAGCGAAATATGTTTAGCAAATATGTTTACCAGTTTGCTTACGAGCATAGCCATGGTACAGACAAATCTAGAAACAATGAGGGAGAACGAGGATTTAAACCCCCAATATTCAGGTATGTTGAGGAGGATGCACAACGAACTGGACATTCATCACAAATAATGGACAAAGTATCATCATTTGTAACTGTTGTCCAGTTGAACATGTATTCTGACAAATACAGTGGAGTAACAAAATACCGTTTAATGATTTTAGCATAGAAATATGGAAAACAATAACACAAATATGAAGCACAGAAGTTGGCAGTACACTGGTATTACCATCCTCGATAATCTCCAGGGTATACATTCCGATAAATTTCAACTATACCCTGGATGCATCTACTGCTCGAGCCGATGATTTTATTACCTCCCTTTGATGGCTCCGCATTCTCACAGTAGCCAATCAGATAAGCCGCCGTTACAACTGAGCTTGCCAGTGTCAACAAAGATAGCGGTCGCAGCCGCAAAAGTTTGTTCACAGTGCAACTCAGATTTGGGGAAAATATACAGACAAATTGACAGGTCTGAAATCTTTAAAAAATATATGCAAGAACTCCTTCTACCTCTTTCAGAGTACCTCTGCAACAGTATATTATTGTGTTGCCAAGTTTAATCGGTTAGATAATTTAAAAAGCGAAAGTGAGTTGTGATTGGTACACTCAACTTCCCAGCGTAGACACCTGATTGGATAAAAGCCAACCAAAGGGAGGTAATAAAATCATCCATCCAGGGTATAGTGGAGACTTATCAGAACGTAATCCCTGGAGATTATCGAGGATGTGGTATTACATGAGAATCTTTAACTCTTTCCTTCAAATTGGTTTTATATAAGAATCTTGAGCTGTTTCCTTCAACATTAATGCTGCATTTGCATATAACACATTTTGAATGATATGAACATTGTAGCTAATACACTTGTCAATCACATCATTAGAGCAGGAGCTTAAATATCTACTTTGTGGGATTGACTCAGTAGCTGTAAGAAGCATGGCACAGTATCAAGGATTATTTTGGGGTAATGCCCGATGCTGGCATCAGCTACAAAAGTTTCATTGGAATTTTATCAGCATAACCAAAGGATGATTCATAATATATCTTAAGATTTACAAATAATACTAGAATGAACCCAGCAACTTGATTAGACAACTTCCAACTTGGCATTCATTCATGTACCAAGGGAGGTAACTGGCATTTTGTGTGATTTACACAGGAAAGTGGCAAATGTAAGACTTTATAAAAGAATGAACATTTATATATTTTTTTAAATAGTCTAGACATTTTACCCTCTTAAATGATTTGATGACTGCACTAAAGGGTGTCAATGAAATGAAATATACCTAATGTTTCACCACTACATATATACTCTGCAAAAGAATTGTAATCTGATTTGTTTCCACTAGGCAGTTCTGGACTCTCATGGGGGCCATACAAGATATTGAAAACAGATGACCCTCGCCTTGACATTCAGTTGTTTTATGTGTGCCATGAGGAATGTCGGTCAGTGACAATATCTTGTGCCAAATTTGAAAAAAAATATGTTCAATTGATTATGTAATACATAAAGGATGCATCTGAAAAAAACTACTTTTGTGCTTCTTTTTTACAAAGTATACAACACAATACATTACTTAAAAAAACGTAGGTCTTCACACACTTATCTACTGCAGTCATGGGATACAGAAGGGTTCTGACTATTGAGGTATCTAAGCATGTGCTAGTCATTCAGAGGTTTCGGCTATAATTTATTGCACAGTCATAGGATACCGGTGGGGTCATGGGGTTCTGCTGGAATCTACTGCAGTCATGGGATACGGAAGGGTTCTGCTGGAATCTACTGCAGTCATGGGATACGGAAGGGTTCTGCTGGAATCTACTGCAGTCATGGGATACGGAAGGGTTCTGCTGGAATCTACTGCAGTCATGGGATACTGGAAGGGTTCTGCTGGAATCTACTGCAGTCATGGGATACTGGAAGGGTTCTGCTGGAATCTACTGCAGTCATGGGATACGGAAGGGTTCTGCTGGAATCTACTGCAGTCATGGGATACGGAAGGGTTCTGCTGGAATCTACTGCAGTCATGGGATACGGAAGGGTTCTGCTGGAATCTACTGCAGTCATGGAATATGGAAGGGTTCTGCTCGAATTTACTGCACAGTCATGGGATACGGAAGGGTTCTGCTCAAATTTACTGTACATTCATGGGATACGGATGGGTTCTGATGGAATTTACTGCAGTCATGGGATATGGAAGGGTTCTGCTGGAATTTACTGCAGTCATGGGATACGGAAGGGTTCTGGAATTTACTGCAGTCATGGGATACGGAAGGGGTCTGGAATTAACTGCAGAGTCATGGGATACGGAAGGGTTCTGCTGGAATTTACTGCAGTCATGGATATATGGACTGACTGACTGGAATTTGGTTTTACGCCGCTTTTAGCAATATTCCAGCAACATCACGGCGGGGGACACCAGAAATGGGCTTCACACATTGTGCCCACATGGGATACGGAAGGGTTCTGGAATTTACTGCAGTCAGGGGATACGGAAGGGTTCTGGAATTTACTGCAGTCATGGGATACGGAAGGGTTCTGCTCGAATCTACTGCAGTCATGGGATACGGAAGGGTTCTGCTCGAATCTACTGCAGTCATGGGATACGGAAGGGTTTCTGCTGGAATTTACTGTACAATCATTGTATTCGGAAGGGGTCTGCTGGAATTTACTGTACAGTCATTCTTCATACGGTAGGGGTCTGCTATAGTTTACTGTACAGTCATAGGATACAAAGGATTCTGCTTGACTCACGTGAGAATGAACTGAAGGAGCAACGCCAATGTTGCCGAAGAAACCAGCGTGAAGGTGTAAGCGATGCCGAAACCCATCTGTGATATCTGCTGTGGCGTCTTCCCTGGAAAGGTTGCCTTCATCCACGGACCCCCGAACAGGAAGGGTGCGTGCACCACAGTGCACCCAGGACCTGGTAACTAAGGAACCCCGCAATTGCACCCCAAACCATCTTGTCTGAAAACAACACATTCACTACTGTAGCATTATATTTATCAACATTCCACATGGAAAGGGTGAGTGAGTGAGTGACTTTAGTTTTATGCCACACTCAGCAATATTCCAGCTACATGGCGGCAGTCTGTAAATAATCGAGTCTGGACCAGAGAATCCAGTGATCAACATGTGTCAACCAAGTCAGCGAGCCTGACCACCCGATCCCGTTAGTCGCCTCTTACGACAAGCACGAGTTACCGAAGGTTCATTCTAACCCGGACCTTTACGGGTTCACATGGAAAGGGGATATTATGAGAGTATGACTGACTGACTGACTCAGTTTAGTTTTATGCCGCTTTAGCAATATTCCAGCAACATCACGGCGGGGGGACACCAGAAATGGGCTTCACACATTGTACACGTGGGGATTCGAACCCGGGTCTTCGGCGTGAAGAGCAAACGCTTTAACCACTAGGCTTCCCCACCGCCCGTATGAGAGTATGAAGATCCTTCAATAATAAGAACATGACAGACAATCGATATATTATTTCCATAGCGAAAAATCAAAACCTGCTGTGACAATACTCTGTGATATCACTGAGGTGAGCCCTGTTATTACAATACATCAACATTAAGCAGTTACACCGTTCTCTCAATCAAAAAGTAACTTGACCATGATGGTACACAGGGAAAAAGATTAACAGTAAATATGGCTTGGGAGTATTTAAAGGAATTCACATCTTATGAAAAATAGTCATCCAGGAGACAACATTTCCTATTTGTTCTTTTCAACATTCACCAAGATTGAAATGTTTAGACAGATTCCTGAAATAACTCAAGTCAAAGTGACTTAAAACCTGATTCTATCCATGAAAAGGCTAAGATTTAGGAAACAAAGAAATTCTCAAAAGCATAGCACCCTCACTTGAGCTCAAGGGAACAAAGTTGCTTCAGTAAGTATTTTAAAAGGTCACAAGTCTATAAATTTCTCTTTTCTATGCTTTTTCAGCATGTTCAGCTCTGAAGATATTTTTGCACCTGCACCTACAACATAATCTACAGTGTGGTGTTCCCTCCTAAAAACTTGACAGGTGCATGTGTTAGTTGAGGAGGGGCTCTATAAACACTGATTACTACATGTTTTTATACAAAAACAATCACTTCAACATATCATCTTACATCCTTCAGAATGTGATAAAAAGTCAATCACACTGGGTCTCCAGAAATTTAGAACATTATCACAACATACTGTGCACTGCAACCCATCCAAATTCTTCCTGGTTCACAATAATATTGTATGATGCATACCGTCTGTCTCCAACATGAACTGATATAGGTACTCTCAAAAATGTACAAAATGACTTCAACACCACTGCAGATTTGTCTGCAGGTTTAACCACTAGTGATTCAGATCCTTCCATATTCTAAAATCATCAGTGCCATTCACAATATCCTAAAGATACTTTTAAATTTTGGTGATGGCATAGAAGAATGACCTAACAGAACTTGGTAAAATGATGGAAATGTAAACAATTGCTGAGCAGCACTAAATATAGAGTTTAACTAAAGTGGTTTTAACTAGAAAAACCCAGTGTTTGATAGTATGCATCTCAATACAAACTAACACCCACAAGTATCCATTGTTTTTCTTAACCAAGCTCCTTTGTAAACACCAGGTACAGGGAACTAACTGTTCCTCTAAGTATTTTTAACATGACAACAAAGCAATAAGCAGCACAAGCTTTACAATTTTTGTCTGTGCCAAAACATTTCAAACCAACAAGATCAAACCCAGAATTTTAGCATTATTTTATATTTGTATACTTGACCATAAGACATGTTACCTAACACAAGCTTCTGACTAGTTGCTTAAGTAAAGGAACACTATTTAAAAACTTGCCTTCCACAAAACGTTTAGCTTAAAATAGTCCACAACTGTCTATTCTTTAACAATCTCATGAACACTCTCATGTTCTGGCCTGGATATCAGCATACCTATGACTCTAAGAGTTTCTGTGAGAATGGTGGTCAGCTAGCCACTATCAAAGCACCACTTGACATAGCTGAGCTACTGGTCAGGATGTGTACACGATGATAGGACACACATTCCCCTACCTAAATACAAACCTGAAGACTTGAGACACCGGAGAGACCACGATTACACCTCACAGCCCAAAAGGAGCTACACTGTCTCCATATGGGCTGTTATCCCCCCGCTTAAATATACAAGAAACTGAACAAGCACAGACACGTTTCCCAATCCTTGACCATTTCGATGTTGCAAGACTCGATACAGTTCCCTTATCCTGACAAGTACGATGTTGCAAGACTTAGGACTGATATATGAGAGGAACTGGACTTATTATAGAAATGATGACATGTTGGTGTGAGCCCTGAAGTTTTCAAATCATGAGTAGGCTATAGTCCATATTACTGTGTGATGTCCCAGCCCAATTGTCTCCTGTCAACATTATACAATTTTGTCACTGCTAGCAGATTTCACAAATGTCTGAATGGAGGCGACTAGTCTGGAACTTAAATAATCCAGCAAATGTGGATCCATGAAGAGTGAGTGAGTGAGTTGAGTTTTACGCCACACTCAGCAATATTCCAGCTATATGGCAGCGGTCTGGACCAGACAATCCAGTGATCAACAGCATGAACATCGATTTGTGCAATTGGGAACCGATGACATGTGTCAACCAAGTCAGCGAGCCTGACCACCCGATCCCGTTAGTCGCCTCATACGACAAGCATTGGTTACTGAAGATCAATATTCTAACCCGGATCTTCACGGGTCTGATCCATGAAGAACACCTTCAGACACTGTTGCTTAATAGGTATGTGTAATATTGCTCTCACAGACTCTGATGTTCTAATGATGCCAAAATCAAACGTGTAACATGTTATGGCAATTGCTGATACTTCCTTGCATGAATAGGTGTGTTTGACAACCTCACAGGTTGATTCAAAGTTCAGAAAAAGTGACTTTTTAAAGAGCTGCAACACATTTAACTAAAATACTTCAATACTTAGTTCATTATATTACATTTCTCCAAATAGAGTTATTGCTGCTTTTCCACTGCATACTGCCAGTTTCGCCATTGTAGGCTTCATGGGAATAAATAATTAAACGATTCCATGTTGTTTTTTTGGCCACCTAAGAGAACAATTTTTCATTAATGCTTCCATAAACTGAAAGCGAACGACTGTTTCCTGATTGGCTGATAAAGAGTGGGTGGGGCTAGTGTTGAATTATGCCCCTGACGAACAATGTCACTATTTTCATATCATGGACACATTTACTGTTACTGATTATAGTAGTCAAGGAAGTTACTATTCTTCACATATTTTTCATTAGAATTGACGAAAACACGTTTAGCCTTAATGGAGGCATAACATAAAAAAACAGCATGTACACATTGTGTAAATCCACAATAAAGCTTTACAAAATTTCAAAGCGTACTTGTACTCAATATACTTAATAGGAATTGCAAATTAATTTTACGTTTACACTCCTACACATTTAACAAATATCACATTTAGAGCAATGAGGTTATTGAGAGGCATATAGAAGTTGGTATTCAAGTAGAAGACAAAATATTATGGATGTCAACTTCTTGTTTATTCTATACACGCGTTTCTGTGCTTTTCCTTGCCCCTTCGTCAGCAATAAGTCTGAGAAATGGTCATATATACATTTCTCAATACATTTTGTGCAGATATGGCTTACAAGTAACAATAAATAACAGATAAAGTTTTGAGAATATGAATCAAACCCCTTGAACAAATAAATATTTCACTGGTGGGGAAAAACATGGAAAGTTTCATGAGTTATGATGAGAATCATGTTATGACGAAAACCTTAGGGTCATAGTCTAATTTCAATTATGGCCGCTGTCGGCAACATGTTTTCTGAAAACGCATCTTTCACTGCCTAGGTGATCATCACACCAATCAAGTAGCAGACCTTTGGCCTCTTACATTTTTTAGAAGTATATATTTTTAGAATTTTCAATTTTATTGCTTTGGCAAACTTGAATCCCACCATAGTAACAAACATCCACACTAAATATCAGCTAGAAAAAGAATTTGTCAAAGAATTCTAAAATGTGAAAGGTTTATTGATGATGACAAAGCTGACGTAAGCTAAAACTGAAGTCTAAAAATGTAATCTGAACATTATATTTATCAAAAGAATCATTTGAGTACACTGTATAATTTATCAAATGATTAGGAACTGGAGTTAATATCAAGTGGTACTAATCCATGAAATAGCAGCAGTCATTCCTAAACATCCACATACTTTTTTGACATGCCAATTGATGCACACTGCACTTTTTATATCTTGAAGCTTTATTTCATCCAGTAGATCTCTGCCTAAAGAACAGTCAATCATGAAGCACTAAACATTCACTCACTCACACACAGGTATGCAACCTTGTAAGTGAAGCAGATTGTTTCATCAAATTACGGCATCAGGTTTCAAAGAGGAAGTGCTAAGTAGAAGGTCAAACAGATGAATAAACAGCCGGATGATACAGTACATCTCCAGTCACCAGTGCCAACTAGAACTGATCAAAGAGATATGGACATGAATGAAATAAGGTATTTCCCAATGCCAGCTATAACAGCGGTATCACATACAGCTTGTGGCAGTCTGTGATAGATAACATCACGGCAGGTA
Organism: Haliotis rubra; assembly: GCF_003918875.1. Taxonomy (NCBI): domain Eukaryota; kingdom Metazoa; phylum Mollusca; class Gastropoda; order Lepetellida; family Haliotidae; genus Haliotis; species Haliotis rubra. The sequence goes on from NW_025767235.1 coordinate 329,479, forward strand.
TGCGAGACTTGCTGTCTCACTAGCAGGTGCTTGCTACAGCTTCACAAACACTCTCCCCACTGACAGAGTCTGCAACACATTACTATCATGTTCCCAGTGCATCAGACCAAACACATAAATGTCACACTTCCAACCAAGAAATTATAAAACAATCTGTCTGCAAGATTCTCATATACCTACTTTTTTTCTCTTTCAAATAATTGGTTATAATAACCTACACCATGATCATCGCTGTGTGTTAACAGGTAACAAGATAAAAAAAAATATTTAGGTTTTTTAGACGCCAATTCTCTCAATTAATATCTCCTATAATTTTGGCCAATTTCAGACACACCCACATCCTTAATGAACACTTACCTGATGCGGTGCATACTAGTGGTGTTCCGATTAATTTAAATAATGAAGATTGGTCGAAGTGACCAAACGACCAGCAATCGATCACATTTTCTCATAATCAAAAACAAACGATTTTGGAACTGCTGTTTTAGTCTTTAAAACACTTGACGATGGAACATATCTTCGAAGTTGTCAGGGCCTGCAAACTTGTTTAATTCTTAGAAAACTCACTTCACTAACTGAAAAGTCATGACTGAATATTTCTTGAAGACTCCAGGAAGTTTATGGTCATGATATATTAGTCATCACTTTAAAGTAGCAAGTTGCATCATGTTATACCTATCTGCAATAACAACCTGGATAGGAAAATCTGTAAAATGATGCTAACCAATTTTTTTCGATGATTGTTCATTGGTAATGAAGCAATCATCAATTGTGAATTTCAACCAATTCCCGACACTAGTGCATACTATACAAGGGTATGTTTATCAGACAACAGTTCCTAATAATTGTCACATAGCCTAACACACAAAGCTATTTCAAACTAGGCATCACAAGCATGGCAAGAAATGTCTATTGCACAGGTGAGGTCCAGAAGAAATATCTACACTACCGGTACCTAATTTGAGAGTGGTAATCCACAAGAAAATGAGCCTCCCCTTTCTGAACTTAATCATCTTTTAGTGAGTGAGTTCAGTTTCTGGAGCCCTGAGTGAGTTGAGTTTTACGCCGCACTCAGCAATATTCCAGCTATGTGGCAGTTATATTTTTAACTGGTGGACTTCTGTTAACTAGGATATAAATAGTGATAATCATATACAGCTTTACTGTTATAAAGTAGATATTTTTAAAATTGTTTTGAAATGTGTCAAACAGACATATCCACAACATAAATGTTTTTTCCTTAGCTTTGAACAAATTCTTGACAAATCAAAAATGCCTCAAAATGAACACAACAGAAAATATTTAGAAAGGGGGAACAGATATCAAATGCTTTGAAACCTGCACCATAAAATGATACAATCAGCATTTGATTGTAAAATAATTCACTGTTCTTTATTTTCATCAAAACTAACTAGCCATGTTTTACATTTCACCTAGATTAAGAATCAGCACCATTATCCAAACATTACCTGAATCACCAACAAACACTCCACACACATTTTGTGAAGTGTAAAGCTGCTGTAAGGCTGATGTACATAAACAAAGTGTAACTGTTAAGTATTCTCCCCTTCACAACAAGGATAGAGCAACTTACCAGGTATCATTGTGGGAGCAGGTACATGCAGTGTTACACAGCAGGTTGGAACAGTGCAAGGCTACACTCAACCAAGGTAAGAAAACGCATCTTTCAAAAGGGGCCCTCAGAGGGTTGCAACAATTTTATAAAGAGGTGAGGGAAGGGACAGCATTATAAAAACAGTATTCGTGTTATTGTCAAAAGTAGGAGTTCAAATCCCATTCCGCGATTCAGCACATGCTATCAACCAATGCTGTTGATTTATGCTTGTTCCATTATGGAAAAATGAATTTATTGTTTTGGTTTTGATGGGCAAAAAGTTAACATTATTAAATGGAGAGAGTTATCGAGACAAGGTAACTTGTTTTGTCAAGTGTCAACTTCTGATGTAGATTTCAACTGTAACACATTTTTGCGTGTATAATGATGATACTTTGAGGTCACACTCAAAGTTCCAGTCAGCTCTCAAGCTAGTGGGGCTAATACATTATGTATGTCAACACACTTCCAATGTCACTGTCTCAAGTAAAACAATGCCCAGGTACAGACAATAATGGTCAGACTGAAAACAGACTTTATAAACATAAATACAACCCAGCCAACTCAGGAACAAACCTCAAAAAGGCCTCACAAATGAGTGAAATAGTTGAATTCAGTTTTATAAACAAGGATGCGTAACCGACAGGTGAGTATATATTTAGAAGCAGGGAAAATTAAAATGGATTGAGCTTATCAGTGGGTGGGTGCTGACTGTGAGGCATCAAGTATAAATAGAGAACCAAGTAGAGAGCCCTTCCATTACCTGCAACGACAGGCACAGTGGTCAGTTGATGAATGGCTCCAAGCCTCAAGCTAAGGAACTACGATTGTTTCAGCTAATGTATGATCTATCATGTGGCAAACCCTTAGGCCTAAAACAAAAAATGTTGTGGTTCCGATTACCCAACCAACCCTTGAATTCTGGTGCCGACCCTATTTTTTTTAAGCGGTGTGAATAAAATAAGCTTTCAGATACCATTGTTTTTCCCCCCCTGGACCAATAGACATTGGTCATTCTGATAGAGAAAGTCAACATTATGGCCTGAAGCTTGATTGAATAAACAATTTACTTCTTAAAAAAAATGAATAAAACAAAATAAAACTCCTACTTACCCAAAATTTTAAAGACATGTAATCAGAACCACATTTTTTTTATTTGGCCTTATTGTAGCAAGAATTACAACCAAACTAGAAAGGTATTTCCATTACAATCAAAACAGAAGCAGCCATGTTCATACCATTTCCAGAATGCTCGATTATTTAGAGACTGACGCCATATAGCTGGAACATTGCTGAGTTCGGCGTAAAACTAAACTCACTCACTCACTCATTTTTTTTATATATAAGGGGAGTTAACTCTTTCTTCTCATCGTACATTACATCAGAAGTTTCAAGACCTGCCTCGTGTGTGACGATCATTAATACCCTGGATACACTTAATAAAGTACTCATGGAAATAGAAATAAAATGGTTCTGGGTGTTTATTTCGTAGTTTGGAACACAACTAAGGAATGATTGTTAAATATCCTATGACTGTGTTTTCCCAACTTTTGTTTTAACCACTTTTTGTAAAATCATCCGAAATAGACAAGTTTACAGGAGAGCAATTTGTGTCATTTTGACCCCTTGAAACTTCATCAAAGTCAAAATGTACGTTTCTGATTCAAGCTATAGTATGCAAAGGAGATGTAATCTCCATAATACACTCCATGATAAACATCATATACTATTCATAATTTTTCCTAATTCATATACAATTTAATTGATTTAAGGATTTTCTGATTACATTTTTCATGCCTGTACACTTGTTGAAAGTTTACTTTTTTTACGACTACATTCATATCTTTAATTGTCATTTGCACAATCGCTATGGCAACACACGTGCAAATACATCTTCCTGTCTAAACAGTGCTGCAGGTAGTTCTCACCACCCATTGTTGATTGTGACGGAAGTTATAACATGTTTCTACATTTGTTAATATGCAAATTTTTGTTATTTTTCCCATTAAAATGGTACTATGTATAATGTTTAGAGGACCAAATTAATAGGCCTAGTTGGGAAAAACATAGTTATTTCAATATTTCAATTTGTTAAACTACCTATTTTAATGAAGTAATAAACGAATAAACCTCAAAAACAATTTTATTTCTATTTCCGTGAGTACTATAGTTTCAAGTTTCATTTCTGTTGCTGAGAGGTGAATATTAATTACCATTATTGTCTTATTGCTTACATCACTGCTCATGTATTATATTACCTTTGAATTTTTACTGTCATAGTGATACTTCATAGTGATCTGTACTGATTTGTGAACTTTTAGAATACAAGTGTTAATTACACATTTCTTTGATGTTTGTTGGTTTTAACTCGTAACACACCCAAGTGATGTTGGTATGATATTCCTTTTGAATATTAAAGTTGTAGATACTATTTTCTAACGTTTTAAGATATATCAAATAAATGTATTGCACTGGACACCCTCATGAATAGGTGACTTTTTTACGGGTACAAATTTTCATGAATACATTAAGTTACTTTCTTGCTATTAGGAAATGTTCAGATGAAAAACTAATGAAATACATATAATTTCAAGCCTCCTGTGATCTGCTGCTCAATATAGACATACCACATTTATGAGCCACCCACCTAAGGTCTTAGTTACATCCTCTTGTTTTCAGTATCAAGTTGCAGGACTATATACCCTCATTTCATATCCAAACACTAAACATCAATAAAATGTAAAAAAAACAATTCATAATAAATTTCAAATACCAAATCATTATGAAGAGAAATATGTACCAATTTAAATGTGAAATAGTGTATTTCAATGAAATGATGTAAATTTTTCAGATATCATGTGCATTTGTTTACATAATAGCATTCATGGATCCAACTGAATGTATTTCTACGATCTTGCGGGCTTAGTTTGGAGATTGTTCGTGTGCTTCTGACATTTTTGGCAAATATAGATCTAATTTTAAATAGCTAAGAGTTTTAAAACAATATATTTATACAGTACTATTGCATCTATAAGTAACTAGTGACAATAAAGAAGTTGACATCCATAAATCTTGCTTTTCTCATGCATTCCACTTCTAAATGCCCTTCAAAGAGATAAGAAGGTCAAGTTGTCATCCATAAACTTGATAAAGTTGTGTTTCATTTTTTACTCAGAAATATGCCACAGAAATATAAATAGTACACATGTTTATCATTTACTAATACCCAACAGCTTTCTTATATTTGAAAATTTTCCGCACTCCACCAAAAAAGTTCTTTAAGAAACTATCATCATTGAAAACGCAAAAGTTGTTATCTGTCGCAGCGGGGTGAAACCGCAGAAACGGAACAGCCAGTCATGGTGGGGGACATCTCAAAATCTATTCCAGGAGACCTGTTGGTTCCTCGTCTGTCGTAGTGTCATAGTCACGACTTAAAGGGATGACAAGTGGTGCCACAGTTGCCTGTTGTAAGCCATCCCGAGAGACCAGTAACCTTGTTCAATGATGTTAGCTACCTCGTTGACACAGTTTTGCCAAGTTTCAGTCATGATTTTGTTAAGGGGTTCCTTAACCGAAACCTCTACGTCACGTAATCTAAAAGTTGTGTTTGATCTGGCAACAGCTCCTTTGACAATACCCCATATCATTTCAATGGGGTTAAGGTCACAGTGATAGGGTGGATGTCGCAGAATATCGTGACCCTTACTTTTTATGTAACTGTCAACTTTGTAGAAAGGTTCACCTTTGTGGGTTTTTATGATCTCCTATAGCTGAGGCTTCGTTGTTGAAGGCCGTGCTATCTGAAATTAGTCGAGCCATGATATCATATAACCTTTTCGACTGTTCGATGTCGGGGCTTTACTGTCGGGGTCCTGCATGCTGTGGTATGGGGCATTGTCCATTACAATAAAAGACTTCTCTGGTAGAGCTGGTACCAACTTGTTTTTAACCCAATCGAGGAAAACCGCACCATTCATCTCGGAATGGTAGTCTCTGTTATCTGTGGACTTTGCCCTGAATACCAAGTTGCAGCCTGGGAGAAAGCCTTTGCTGGAGCAACCAGCATGGAGAATGATTAGTCTCTCTCCTTTCCCTAGAGGCAGCTTACTACATGACCCCTTATCACCCCCATCGGGTACCCACTGACTGCTGGCAGTGTGCGAGGCATTGACCCAGGTCTCTTCCAAGTACACTGGCTCGAACCCTTCCTCGCGCTTCTTCTTTATAACCCTGAGAAAATTATTTCTCAAGCAAACGATATCAGGGCGTTCACAGAGTACTGACCTATTCTCCCCCGAAATTTTCTTATAATGATACCTGAAAGAGTTGAAGAGTCGCCAGAGTGTGTACTTTGAGGTTGTGTTCTTGCTTCAAATGCTTTTTTAAAATTTTCAGCGACATGTATTTGTTTTCAGAATTGAGCTTGTTGATAGACTGCCTTACAAGGTTCTTTTGAAAGTTGTCCAAATGTTTTAATTTGTGTGACTTTGACACGACCCCTACCTGCTTAGCATCACCCTCACAATGTTTGTGTTCCAGAACATTTGTCAGTACCCTTGCTGATACTCCTAAAGCTTTTGCTGCCTGCTTACGGAATTTATTAATGGCATAAAATGGTTTGCCCCTTTCGGCTTCAGCACGGAAAAAATCGTACACTTTAATCATTAAGTGTTTCACGTCAGCATTCGACTTCATTTTTCATCAGGCATGTGTATCCCGTGCACGACGTGATAGTGGCTGTTCCGTTTCTGCGGTTTCAAACCCGCCGCGACAGATAACAACTTTTGCGTTTTCAATGATGATAGTTTCTTAAAGAACCTTTTTGGTGGAGTCCGGAAAATTTTCAAATATAAGAAAGCTGTTGGGTATTAGTAAATGATAAACATCTGTACTATTTATATTTATGTGTCAATTTTGTACAATGATAAAATTTGCAATTCATCGGTCCGTTTCTCACTCAAACGGACTGAAGTTAGACACCAATGATAGTTCTCTTTGAAAACATGTTCAATAAATTTAAATTTGCGATCGTTTTGCCTCAAACACATTATTAAGAAAATTTAAACCTACCAGACTGTATATAACTTTTCACTGGACTTAAAAACCGCACCTGCTTCTTTATTACTATTTACCGCCAAATTTTGAGTGAGAATAATCCACTTGTCACATGCGGGGTAGGTAGGTTTATTGTTAGCAATCTTATTCAATACCAGTAAGCGACGTTGCCATTTGATACAGTTTAATAACCACTCTCCTAAAATAGAATTGTGTGAATAATTATTTTTAAATCGTCATTCTCTGGTAAGCATGCAGAAAACAAATCAAGGATCATGAGGACAACCCTCTGAATACTAGTAGTTTAATCTCGGGTTATCAAAATGTTCAAATCGAATAAGTAACATCGGGCACCTGTTGGTATAATTTTACACATCATGATTAATACTTTTCAGGTATGAAATCATGTCACAATTTCCATAATTTAGGTATATGTTATGATTATAATTTGAGAATACCATCGGATGTTGTAGGCTCAACACATAAGCAAGAATTTAGAACTAGATCCGCTTTAAATACATCATTCCATATTTTAGTATTCAAAATGGCGACCTCCATTGCTTCAGAAACCGGTGCAAACCGAGTTAATGTTCGACAGTTTCTGGAGCAATGGGGCGACCAGATAAAATATTCAGTCACTGAAGGTAACAATGAACTTGAATCTATAGCAGCCATGATGAACGTTCCGACTGACACTGTCAAAGAAGTGTCTGAAGTATGTAGGTAAGTACGCTTTCTACACCATCCCCGTCTAAAACGGATTTGGTACCGTGTGATAGATCTGGTTTCTCTGAGATTGACATGTATCTGAGATGTATCGTGTCTCCGAAAGTTAGTGAATTTGTTTACACAATGTCATACCATATACACGAGAGATGGTAAAGTTAAATATGTGAATTCTAGGAAAAGTTCATACCCATAATGACCATTTGGACTCGTCAAAAGTGGCACACGTGAAACAGACAAATACTTGAAATAGAATGGATCAAAACGGTCAACACATGGCTAACACTAGCAATAGTAAATAATGTCATAGTACATGAGTACTATTATTACTTAAACCACCCATACACTTCTAAATGTTTGAGTGTTCGAATCTAACAGGCAAAAATGTTGTAATAGTATTGCCCATGATCACAGCTAGGGTTCTGTATATTGATGACACTAATACGTTCTAGGTCCATCACTTGATCATCACTATCAGTGAACGAGTGTTGAACCTAGGAGTTATCATTTTCAGTAATGCACGCCCCTGTGCCCATGATAACGTTTTCAATTGACAATGTTTACTTTTTTTATTACTATGGCAGACATGTTCAGTGCTTCAGCCAGGCAAGCCATTGCCATTCACACTAAAAAATGTGTATTGGCACTTTTTTTCAATGCTAGCGTGCCCATTGGCGCAACATTTAATATAATCCACAGGTCTTCTATACCATGGTTACCATGAATGGCAAAAGTCTCAACTGCATTGGCACATATTTTAGTGCTTAAGGTGCCAATTGGCAACACTCAAAAAAATCCTGGCTGAAGCACTGCATGTTTGGGCACTTTTTGAGTTTGTCCCCTGCCCTTATGTGGTGAATATTGGAGTAAGTGAGTTGGTTTTAACTTCGAACAGTATTCCAGTAATATCCCACATTTCAGCTTAATGTTGGAGGAGAGCCGTAATGATGCATGATACCTACCACTTTTGTGAAACCTATTAGCATATATGATGCAGACAAAGGTAGAAACATAATCAGTGTAATCTGGGGTTTGAACACATGATTTCTGGCCTGCCCAAGAAGAGAAACAACCAAATCAGCAGATTATTAAACATGGGTCAAGAGATGGAGTCAATCTTTGACTTGACAGATGGAATGATTTGAATGACTAATTACTGCAGGTCCCCCGAACATGTCACTGATACTGTATGGGTTTTATCCAGTTTGCCCACCAAACACATTCACTAGTAGATAAAATCCTAGATCAGTCTCACAATGTTGTATCTATGCATATGTTCTGATACGTGTGATTTGATTGCTTTTGCTTCCTTTGCATTTGTTAGAGCTGTAAAAGTACAGTGCATTAAAAACCACTTGTCTATCCTACAGCCCTGAAACCCTCATGTGTAAAGGTGACGCTGTTGACAGGAAAATCATTTACGAGAATGTTCCAAGTGATATTGATCTGATAACTGTAAGGTGAGTACTAACTGTACTGGAAGTGTTCTCATGGTTCATTATGTTACCATGCCCTCAGGAAAGTCAAGGGTTACTTGTCATTGTAAACTGTGTAAAAGTTACAATTTAGGGGGTCACTATTTTCTCCATTATTCTGATAATATTGGAGCCAACCTCAAGGACATACCTTAATTATGAATGCTGCATTTGTAAGAATTCGTAATCTTAGATGGTACAGAATTCAAGGTGACAAGAGTGATTGAATGAGTTTAGTTTTACGCTGCACTCAGCAATATTCCAGCTATATGGCGGTGGTCTGTAAATAATCGAGTCTGGACCAGACAATCAGCATGAGCATTGATCTGCGCAATTGGGAACCGATGACTGTGTCAACCAAGCCAGGGAGCCTGACCACCAGATCCCATAACTCACTTCTTACAGCAAGCATGGGTTACTGAAGGCTAATATTCTAACCCAGACCTTCATGGGTAGAAGGTGGCAAGAATTGATTCAAGGTAATATGTTAGTGAACATTAAGCAGTTATTTTTAAGTGTTTTCATTTTATTTAATTCAGATTGGAATTATAACCATTGTAACTATATTGAAGTAAACAAGGAAGCAATCACACATTTTTTTAGCCAGGTACATTGTTTCCAACTTTTGAGTCCTTCAGTGAGTACACTAGTAGGAAGTATAAGTGGGGGCAGGCAGAGGTGCCAACCCATATGATTTTATTGTATTCCTTACGAAAAAACAACACAAAATACGCAACTACGATAGCAGTAAAAATATACGAATTTAAAACAAAACCCAAAACATTAAATTAAATTATCAAATAGCATACATACCATACACAATAAATTGCAACAACATTTTTATTCAGTATCAAGCTATTTGTGGATACTTGCTACTGATTTAGGTGAATACAATGTTAATAACAAGTTCTCATAATATCTATGTATTTTTATTAAACATGAAATTTCTTTGGAAAAGTTAATACTAATTTTGCATCAGTTTTTGGCCAAAATACTAATTGGGCTAAATTAGGGTTGGCATCTCTGTGCAGGTAAACTTCTTAGACCTACAAAAAATGTTTACTGATTTTAATTGTACTGTGTATAGGTGTAGGCTCATATAAGCTAGTACAAGGTTACCACTTAATGACAGTCTATAGTCTAAGTATTAATTGATTTCATGTTTTGAAACCTTCGAATCAGAAACCTGTGGCACTGATACTGTCTGTTCACAGGAGTCAAGCAGCAGAGCTGGACAAGAGACTGAAGAACCCAACATATCACAATCATATCCTTCGGAAGATGAAGTACAACTATGTTGACTGGTATCGATATTTCAAGGTAGCTTACTCCTGCTGTCACCATAACACAATGTTGAATTCCGTTTCACCTGATTTTGAATTCCTGTAGGAAGCAGACATAACTGTGATGCAGATTTCCATGTACTCTGTCTCTGTGACCAGCAAAACTTCAGTTGTGCTTAAGGTCCTGTAATGTCACAAGCCTGACTGGCTACTTTGATGGTGAAATGTTATCCTGTTTCTGAGATCAACATGACCATAGAAACAAAAATCAAATAACTATTCATAATAAATCGAGGTTACCTGACAGGAACTATTTTACACACTGCTTATACAAGGTAAGAATAGGTACCAGGGGTGGAAATAACCCATTGCCCGACGCCCAAGTCCAGTGTTTTTTTCTGTCGGGCAAGCAAATTTGTATATCACACTGTACCGGTGTCCAGTTGACTTGCCAATATTAATTATGTTGTTTATTTAAAAAATCAACAAGAAAACGTCCGGTATAGTGGAAAAATTATCAGGGCAAGTGATTTTACATGTGCCACTGTACCGGAGTACACTAGCAATTTTAAAGTTATTTCCACCCCTGGGTACCTAGTAACGTATTCTGTTCATACGGGAGCAGGACAAAAGCCACCCGGACAAAAACCACCCGGACAAAAGCCACCCAGACAAATGCCACCCGGACAAGTGCCACCTAGGACAAATGCCACCTAGGACAAATACCACCTAGGACAAAAGCCACTTGAGATGTTTTGATAAGACGTAAGTAAGGAGGAATAATGAAAGCAAATGTCATTTTGTTCATTGGTGTGTAAATAAAAATAAATTAGCATGCAAATACATCTGGGAAACATGATATTGTGTTGGTGGTTTCTATTTTTTGGGGGGTGGCATTTGTCGTAGGTGGCATTTGTCCGGGTGGTTTTTGTTCGGGTGGCTTTTGTCCTAGGTGGCATTTGTCCGGGTGGTTTTTGTTCGGGTGGCTTTTGTCCTTGGTGGCATTTGTCCGGGTGGTTTTGTTTGGATTGGTGGCTTTTGTTGGTGGGTTTTGTCCTAGGTGGCATTTGTCCGGGTGGTTTTGTCCGGGTGGCTTTGTCCTAGGTGGCATTTGTCCGGGTGGCTTTTGTTCAGGTGACTTTTGTCCTAGGTGGCATTTGTCCGGGTGGTTTTTGTCCTAGGTGGCATTTGTCCTAGGTGTTTTTTGTCCGGGTGGCTTTTGTCCTAGGTGGTTTTTGTCCGGGTGGCTTTTGTCCTAGACCCATTCATACAGGGTGACTAAATGGATTATTAGTGAGGCTTGGTGACTTTGTTGACACAGGTCATCATACCTTGACAACAAGGAATATTGCTGGTAAACTCAATTGTTTGTTTCAACTTGATTATTTACAGGCTACTCTTCAAGTAACTGGAATACAGTTGAGTTCAGAGCAAACAGAGTATGGCAGAAAGAATGACTGTTTTTTCAGTACTTCACTGCCCAACAGTAGTTCACCTTGATATATCTAACCACAAAGAAAAGATGCTTCTACCCAACACACCTACAAGATGAAGTGAGACATACCAAGACTGATTGGGCTTGTGACATAGTTTCTCTTGATGTTTGTAGACATTTCTGTGTTTCTGTCAGACAGAGGAGACATTCAGCGATCCGCCACCAGGTGGCATTGACACCAAGGTCAGGGAACCTAACGTTGTGCTGACTGTCCAAGTCCACAGACCCTACCGTAATCAGCCAAGTTCTCGGGTGAGGAAGTGTAATTGTAAATTCATGAATACAGTGTTTAGTTGTTATTCTAATTCAACTTAGTATGTAACATGAGTTTTGATTGGTCAATGCTATAAATTTCCGACCATATAATCAGCATATACGGTCGCAATTTGAAAACCTATTCACCAAAACTTTGAATGTATCCCTACACTATTGGGGTAACGCTGTTTTTCAGGGCATTGCCATTTGCAGAAGCCCTAGGTCAATTTAACTCCGCTATTCCGCTAAAATGGATGGAATTTGTGTTAAAAAAGACAAAACAGTATCATCAATTTAATTGTAAGTTCAAACAACTTACTCGCAATGGGCTGTTGACCCAACACTGTTAGATCATGAAACAAGATTTATGACGTAATATATGTTATATTTGGGATTACACTTTCTTAGATTTATGACGTCATTGTGGAGCGTGATGTCACCTGCTGTGACGTCATTTGACAACAGAACAGATAGTGGCCCGTAGTTGAGGAATCACCAGGCCATTATGATTTGCAGCGGCCCGCTCATTTCTGATAACTATAGGGCGGTTTCATGATAATTCCGTCCATTTTTGCTATAAGACTATAATTTATTCATCATTGTCAGATTTACTCAGTGTGCACATAATAAACGTGTTGAAGTTTGAAAGGGAACTACTTTTTCTGGCGATGGTGTAAGTTCAAGGAGTGATATGATTTACCTATAGAAACAATTTGACCTGGTTTAAATAATGAATTTCTTTCACGAAAAAACAGCGTAAAACGAGTTGAATTAGAATGGGGCTAAGTTTAAAAAGTTGTCTTAAGACTAATTTGGAAAGCTCTACAGTTGTTGAACTTGATGTGAGGAGAACTATGATACCCATCCACCACTGAAAGTTGTTTTCTAGTATGTCCATCACTGGGAACTCTTGGTTTGTTTGTCAATGTCTAAATTAATTTGTTTTATGTATGTTTTTGTCCCATGCAATGAATCCAAATAAACTGTTATTATCATGCTACAACAAGTATAGAATTTACTGCATCTCTAAAACAAATGTTAGAATTTGGATAACACTTTCTAAGTAAGGAACAAATTCTAGTCGTTTTAGGGTGGTTGAATCCAATCCAGATTCAGACCTATACAGTAAGAGTGAGTGACCAAACCAGCAGTACATGAAGCTAGTGATCTAACCAACCCACTCAGATACCAAGGCTTACATGAGCCCCAGGTCACAAATCAGTTGAAGTTAAGTAATGCTGAAAATGGAGAGTCCTTGGATGGGTCTCTGTGTTTGGTAGCTTGACTCTTGAGAGTTTCCATGCTTGCCCTGCCCTACTTGTCACATGTGGTCTCACCTTAGGCAAGTGAATTCGTTTAAAATTGCCTCTGTTTCACCCAGCAGAAAATGGGTACCTGGTGGGATAAGTCAAGTGAACATTAACCTTCTAGTGCCTCAGAGGCAGCTTGGGTTATCGAGGGTAATAATGTCCATCATGTTGTATGCTCTTAGAGCATGCCTATGTGGCGTGGAGTTAAAGCCGCTATATAAGTGGCCCTGATATTATTACCTTGACTGATTTTAATTACCTGGTGTATGTGAACCATGTATGACATCGTTAGCACAAGTACTGGCCTTTGTTTTTAGCTGGTCATGTCAGAGACATACCTGCTCCTTGGCAACCACAAACTGAGTGAGCTGCGTGACGTCATCAAGTGTTCCAATGACTATGCCATCAGCGGAGATCACAGTGAACACCCAGACATTACACAGTTCACATTTGCAAAGGTAAAGCTCATGTGTTATGTACTGGTGTATCTCGGAAGGCTTGTTAGTTGTCCTGACAGTCCTACAATATTGCCTGTGAATAGGGTTGCAGTTATTCATATCTGTCCCCCAATATTGCCTGTGTATAGGGTTGTAGTTATTCATATCTGTCCCCCAATATTGCCTGTGTATAGGGTTGTAGTTATATCTGTCCCCCAATATTGCCTGTTGCCTGTATTGCCTATAGGGTTGTAGTTATTCATATCTGTCCCCCAATATTGCCTGTGTATAGGGTTGTAGTTATTCATATCTGTCCCCCAATATTGCCTATGTATAGGGTTGTAGTTATTCATATCTGTCCCCAATATGCCTGTGTATAGGGTTGTAGTTATTCATATCTGTCCCCCAATATTGCCTGTGTATGGGGTTGTAGTTATTCATATCTGTCCCCCAATATTGCCTGTGTATAGGGTTGTAGTTATTCATATCTGTCCCCCAATATTGCCTGTGTATAGGGTTGTAGTTATTCCCCCCCCTTGTGTATATAGGGTTGTAGTTATTCATATCTGTCCCCAATATATGTGCCTGGGTGTATGTCCCCAATTTGTGTGTATAGGGTTGTAATTATTCATATCTGTCCCTGTGTATAGGGTTGTATATTGCCTGTGTATAGGGTTGTAGTTATTCATATCTGTCCCCCAATATTGCCTGTGTATAGGGGTTGTAGTTATTCATATCTGTCCCCAATATTGCCCCCTGTGTATGTGTATATAGGGTTGTAGTTATTCATATCTGTCCCCCAATATTGCCTGTGTATAGGGTTGTAGTTATTCATATCTGTCCCCCAATATTGCCTGTGTATAGGGTTGTAGTTATTCATATCTGTCCCCCAATATTGCCTGTGTATAGGGTTGTAGTTTATATTCATATCTGTCCCCTGTCAATATTGCCTGTGTATAGGGTTGTAGTTATTCATATCTGTCCCCCAATATTGCCTGTGTATAGGGTTGTAGTTATTCATATCTGTCCCCCAATATTGCCTGTGTATAGGGTTGTAGTTATTCATATCTGTCCCCCAATATTGCCTGTGTATAGGGTTGTAGTTATTCATATCTGTCCCCCAATATTGCCTGTGTATAGGGTTGTAGTTATTCATATCTGTCCCCCAATATTGCCTGTGTATAGGGTTGTAGTTATTCATATCTGTCCCCCAATATTGCCTGTGTATAGGGTTGTAGTTATTCATATCTGTCCCCCAATATTGCCTGTGTATAGGGTTGTAGTTATTCATATCTGTCCCCCAATATTGCCTGGTATAGGGTTGTAGTTATTCATATCTGTCCTCGAAGGAGACCCATGTGTTCTTTTGAACTAACATCACAAGTTTTCACTTTCTTGTTTTAACTTTGAAATTATTATATATTTATGTTTTTATTACTTTTAAATGTCAAAACTTTTGAGTAATGTGTAGCATACTTGTTTTGTAGGATATTTACAAGTCAGGATTTTTCTTCATCGAAGGAACCTTCTACAATGATATGCGTCAGCTCGACAATCGAGACTACAGCAAGTGAGTATGTCCATTGAATAATGCTGTTTAACTGACATTTTGATTGATGAGACAAAAGCCAGGGATTCGCCTACCTTCTGACAGCTAATACAGCCACTGAACACATCTGTTGAGCTGACATTCCAACAACTAATTAATGTCTTAAAGAACGAATAAACTTTGTGTTTTTGTACACTTTTAACCATTACATATGGTTCGTCTTCAGCGGAACACCAAATTCATTCTTAAAAAACTTGTGGTTAATTAATACCGAGCGATTAAAGTTGCCAAAAAGCCATCTGCTTCACTTTCGCCCGCCAACGAAACCAGAGAGGTTACGTAACTCTGTCGCCAGAGCACTGCAGCAAACCGGAAGTGACGTTATGTGAGAAAGGATTTTCAGTCAGTTGTATATAAAATGTGTAATAAGCTCGTCATTTTGCGGATTTCTTGACGTTTTCATTGTGTGAAAAAAATTAAACCTACTTACCAGTTGTAGTAAAATATGTATGTGATTGATGACCAAAAGGATTTTGCATGACACAACTTGTAATATAACGATTTCATACCCGGAAGCGAGGTTGTGGTCGAAGTGACAATAATATTGTAAGTAGTATTATATTGATACCCACCTCGCTTCCAAGGGAGAAATTGTTCTGTAATATATGTCATGCAAAATCCTATTAGCTATTAATCAAATACATATTTCACTACCAGTACAAAGTAGTTTTGATTTTGTAGCTCGGTGAAAACAAACCTAAATAGCATTTATTCTCAGACTGTCGGATGTTCGTGACAGGACGCCACCATTTTTAAAAATCGTATGTCACGGGCAAAAGTCTGTTCAAGAATAAATGAGATTATGGTTTGCTTTCATCAAGTCAGAAAATCAAAACTACTTTCTACTCATAGTTAAATATGTGGTATTTCAATCATGACCAAAAGGATTTTGCATGACACAACTTATAACATAACGATTTCTTCCACTGTAGCGAGGTGGGGGTCGAAGTGACAATATTGTGCGAAAAATTTCTTGCTACATTCACGTGGTTAACGTCCACTCACCACTATGTAGATACTAGTTGATCGTGATGAGCGAGACTGATCATCGTTTTCACTATCACTAGCGTCTAGCTCGAACAAATAAGGCCTAGCGATTGTTTCTTCATTGAAGATTGAATGGAAAGATTGTCGCTGTCTGAATTAATTCCGGACATGTTAGAGTCTGCTTTGTGCCGAAATGCCAACCCACTGAATTAACCATATTGAAATCACTTGACATAAATGGTTTAACACACGAGTAAATTGGGGCACAAAAGCCAGACCTAGCCAACAGGTAACCGTTATGACAACAAGCGATTTTGATAGAATCGCCTATGAAGACAAATTGTAACTTCGAAAGCTAGGCAAAGCAGGTGACAAGATTAAATGACAGTAGATTGCGAAAACATAAAGCTTTCTTCTTTTTTTACAACAATTGTCACGATTTCAGGTTTAGACAAACCTGTAAACAAGATAATTTACCCCCAGAAATGCACATGAATTCTACAGTGCCCCTCATATCAATACGTCACATTACGTCACGGAGACGCCCCTCTGATTGGTTGAAATTTCGTTTGCGGGAAAGAATTGTGCAGTGTTGTCAAAAAGGTCAATGTAAGTTAATTAAGGGTCGAAAGGAGTAGTTTTAATGACAGGGTTTGATTTATAACAATGCCATTAATGATTTATGCATTTGTACCCCTCTAGAGTATATGTGATCTTTAAGATATTAAAGCAGAATATTTGGTTGATATATTTATACATTCTTGTTTGAGTTTTTGAATTCTATATTTACTTTCTTCCTGAACTGTTTGGCAAACATTTCAGTTTAGAAGTGTTATTTATTCAGAAGGAAAATATTTCAACTTGGACGGTATTGGATAAGAGGCGAGGAGAAAGTGTCAGCTTGCTACCTATGCACATTAGCCTGGGTTCTTGTCAAAAGAGGTCAGTGATGATTGGCCTTCAGCAGCCCATGCTTGTCATAAGAGGCAGCTAACGGGATCAGGTGGTCAGGCTCACTGACTTGGTGTTACCATGTCTTAATTGAATAGAATGATGCTCATAATGTCTTTCACTTGTTTGTTGGGTCCAGACTCGATTATTGATAGGTCGCCATCATGTAGCTGAGTTTATTTTGCTGCAAAAGTTTGTGATATTTGTTCAATGTTTACTTTTAGAGCCATAACAGAGTGGGTTAGTCAAGAGAATCGAGGCGAGAGGATGGGTCCATTTGAGACAGCCAAGATGGAAGACACAACTTTCCTTGACCTTGACCTTGTGCTGGGTAAACCCTACTTCTATCAGCATCAGGGTGACTGTGAACACATACTTATCTTCACCGACGTCCGGTAAGTCTCCTTTCTCCATTGAAGCCCTCAAAATACATCACTATACAATACATCATCACACATGTCCATTTCCATTTTCCGGAATATATTTCAGTTTTATCTTTATCCTGAGGTATATCAGGTCGTTAAATAGAAGCAGAACTAGAACTTCTGCCAGACCTTAATCTTAATTGAGACATCTCATAAAATACAAAAGCTAGAAAATGTAGACACAAAATGGCATATTCATGGCATATATGAATATATACTCCTCACACAAAAAATTAAGCAACAAGTATTTTCAGTGTAATATCTTTATCAATCTCAATAGCGATTTTTGCTGCCATGTTACTAAAAGGTAAATATTCGAAGAATACATAACCTTTAGTGACTGTCAAATTGATTTATCTGATAATATTGACAACATCACCCGAACACAACCACCCTCAGAAACAACATGCAAAATGTGTGGGATGAATGTGCTCCACTCGTCACACATGCACCCTGATCGGTGTAAACCTGCCTGTAATCATTCCTGTGGTACAACAAGCGGGTCCTAACTGCATTTTTTATGGATGATAATGCCCGTCCATGAATGATAATGCACGAGAAAGAGTTGTTAACGATGTTGTTTAGATCAACAACATCACACATATGGACTGGCCTGCAAGGTCACCTAATCTTAATCCCATTGAACATGCTTGGGACATTATTGGACATTTACGGGGTCCATGTTCACCCCCAGACTCTGGATGACCTTGAGCAACTTTAAAGATTCATTTGGTCGATGCAAAGGCGTGTAGAAGCTTGCATTTGTGCTCATGGTGGTCATACGCGTTACTGACCACTGCTCCACTGTCCAAAACTGACTTGAACCTTAATTTTAACATTTTGCTCCATCAGTGGAGCACATTTTGCACGACTGTTTCACGGGTACATGCTTTTGTAAGTGTATTATTGCTCAATACCATTTCATTTCATTTTGTTAATCGTGTGTACATGTTTCACCTTTCTATTGCATCATTCCATGATATGCAATTTCAATAAATGAAAATGTAATGAGACTAAAACTTTGTGTTGCCTAACTTTTGTGAGGAGTATGTATATTGAAAAATGTTTGTCATCATTTTACCTGTCAATCAAGTAAGTTGGTGACGGATTTAAACTTTTGATAATTCCTACTTAATATTTCAAGAATTGCGTTCAAGCACATTTTATGACAGAGGCAACATAGCTGATTGCCTAAAATATGCCAAACATTTCTGAGGTCTAGTCCTAATCCAAAGGTGCATTATACCAAAGGGTGTTTCTAGTCCGCTGCTTTGCATTAGGGGATACAAAAGTACTGATTGTTGGTATACAGTTTGTGAGTGGCATACGGTATGTATGTTAAACTATTGTCTAGGATTTAGTACCGGTATTACAAGCATGTGCATCACAGTGTAAGTGCAATAATCTGTACACAATATCAGACCCCATTCCATCTCATATGACTCCACTTCACTTCTCATGCCTATCTCTGTGCATCCTCAATAGTCTCCAGGGTGTACGCTCCGATAAATCTCCACTATACCCTGGATGCATTTTATTACCTCCCTTGGTTGGCTTTTTATCCAATCAGGTGTCTACGCTGGGAAGTTGAGCGTACTAATCACAACTCACTTTCGCTTTTTAAATTATCTAACCGATTAAACTTGGCAACACAATAATATACTGTTGCAGAGGTACTCTGAAAGAGGTAGAAGGAGTTCTTGCATATATTTTTTAAAGATTTCAGACCTGTCAATTTGTCTGTATATTTTCCCCCCAAATCTGAGTTGCACTGCGAACAAACTTTCGCGGCTGCGACCGCTATCTTTGTTGACACTGGCAAGCTCGGTTGTAACGGCGGCTTATCTGATTGGCTACTGTGAGAATGCGGAGCCATCAAAGGGAGGTAATGAAATCATCGGCTTGAGCAGTAGATGCATCCAGGATATAGTGGAGATTTATCGGAACGTATACCCTGGAGATTATCGAGGATGTTCTCTGTGTGATGTGTTACATGAGACACCCCATGTTGCAGCATGTTCCACCCCATGGATCCCCAGGACCTGCGGTCTTACCCATATATCTGCCGCGAAATGAACCACAAACGCAAGATATGTAAATCCTGCATGATAAACACTGCTGGGTAAGTGTTAGCTCAAGTTAGCTTGGTAAATAGTAGCTGTCAATTTTCAGCGTCATAATTACCAGATTGTTATATGTTTTATACAAATTGTTTTGTTCTTGTTTGCATTTGGGGGCAGTGGGGTAGCCTAGTGGTTAAAGCGTTGGCTCGTCACGCCCGAAGACCCGGGTTTGAATCCCCACATGGGTACAATGTGTGAAGCCCATTTCAGGTGTCCCCCGCCGTGATGTTGCTGAAATATTGCTAAAAGCGGCGTAAAACTAAACTCAGTCAGTCAGTCAGTCAGTTGTTTGCATTTGAACACAATTGAATAATTTTTAAATAACCCATGACCAATGGAGCTGTTTCAGGTTAAATGTATATTTTGACAGACCTATGTTGATGATTGAAAGCAGGCATCACATGAACAGCTCAAAGGTGCTATGACTCATATATTTTATCTTAGAAATGGGTATTGCTGTTGACCCTTTGATGATGTGACCCACTTGGACAGGCACATGATCACATGCAAATTATGTCACCTGGCACATACAGAGTCTATCAGTATGCATTGGTTTATCAATACTGGATCCAATGTTGTAGAAGTATATTTTATGCCCCAAATAACTATCAATACCCAAACTCAATGCTAAGATGTGTCGACAACAGTTAAAATACGTAGCTTGAACCACAATATGTGCAGATTACACCAAAGTCTTGCAAATTCCACTTTGTATCCAAAATGTTTTGTATCACCTGATATCTGTGATAGGATGTATGTACCACCTTGTAACTGTGATTTAAGCCATGTGTCACACTTGCAGGTGGATCATCTACGACTGCCAATTACTTCCCAGCAATCCAGCTTTCATGTGCCACAGGTGTTTCAAGGCTCTGCTCTATGATGAAGATGGCAAGAAGATTGGCAACTTTGAAGCTTACATGAGTTCGGAACACCCCACATAAACATGTTTCATCATGCGTGTCGGCCATCTGTGATATGACAACGTTCAGAATGGAGGACAGATCCTGAGACTTGGTCTGGATGTGTTGCCAGTAAGAAGCAATATGGACACTGGTATCACCAGAATATGATCCGAAAAGTGTCATATTTACACCTCATTTCATGAACAATCCTCAGGAATATTTGGTTTGGATTAAGACAATTCCCTGATGAAAAAAGCATCAATAGATTTGTCAATGCCTGGCATATTCTCACCGTTATCATAGCGAAGTTGGAAGAATATTTGTAGACAGTATTCACAATCACTCATGGATGAAGACAATACTAACTGCTTTCAGTTGTGAATCTGTTTGGTTAAGTCATTAAACAATTTACCTGTTGTATTTTGATTCTGTGGTTCAGAAAAAAAATACCAAAGACTATTTCTAAATATTGATTTTGTGTTTTCTATATAAAAGTGTAAAATCAAATGTCAAAGGACTGGTATGAGAGAATACCTTCTGAGACACCTTTCCTTGAAGCAGAGACCATATAATAGGGCCGTCCCTCTATTATATGGTCTCTGCTTGAAGGCAGGGTACATTCCAGATGCTTGTGACATGTATGTCTTTATGTTCACCGACAGTGGACTGGACTGGAGTGACAGAAAAGTAGTTGGTTGAAATGAGGAAGAGATGAGGTGAAATTGGGTTTAACGTCGTGCTTGAGAATATTTTACTCATATGACGACGTGCATGTGTGTGTATGTGTATGTGCGGCTGCTTGTACTAGCCCAGACTTAAGCTGGTTTTATAGTGCTAGCCCACTGAGATACCACGCCACAGTGAAGCATGAATACCCCACTCAGACACTTTATACTGACTCCCGAGCCGACCAGTCCTTGTTGTACCCATTAATGCCGAGCGCCAGCCAGGGACCAACTAGTACCACATTTTAACGTCTTTTGGAAAGACGTGGTCGGGGATCGAACCCGCGACCTTTCGCTCTCCGGGCGAACGCTCTAACCACTACACCACGGAGGCGGTCGAAATGAGGAAGAATGATACTAGAATTGAGTCCTCTTTAATGCATGACAGTCCCAGGCATTTGACATCACATAGTAATAACTGTTGATAAAAACTGAAAGTACTTTAGGCACTCGCTGTGTGCAATTGAACTGTCAGCCAGCATGCCTGCCTCATCAGCTTCCGACCAAGGCAAATCATGACAATGAGCTTCATTTTTCTTGAATTCTCTTTGGACATTACTGTTAACTGTAACATTGTAAATAAAACTACATCTATATTTGTGAAGTGTTATTCATTGGGAGATGACTTGTACTGGTGTAAGAGCTGGATATTTTGCCCCAGTCTCTTGCACAAGTAACCCAATATCCTGCCTTTTACCAATTATACAATAGGGTTTGGGGGCTCAAGGCACTGGTGCCATGGGTTCCATAATAACAGTTTTTCAGCCAATCCCCAGGATCTTCTTTCTGCCTGCAGTTAAGGTGACGAGCCCTAGGGTTTGGCTGAAAAACTGTTATTATGAACCCATGGTACCAGTGCCTTGAGCCACCAAACCCTATTATGTACACAGGCACAGATAAGCTGCGGTTCTGTGTAAATTACGCAAATATTTATGTGAAAACTCAATTCTTATCAAGTGTGTTGCGTACAAGTACGCTTTATTTTTTGTAAATACAAAATGTCAAATCTCAGCTTGTGTACCCGTGTATAGATAAAATAACAGGTATATTGAGAGGTTCTATTTCAACACATGAACTAGGCAACACATGAACTAGGCAACTTGCAGTCTTTCTTATTGTTTCTCATATTACAGATCCAATATAAATAACATTTAAACTTTATTATATTTTTACAATTAATGGAAAGGACAAAATACCCAATTGGGATCACCCGTGAAGGTCCGTTTTAGAATATTGATCTTCAGTAACCCAGGATTGTCATAAGAGGTTACTAACGGGATCGGGTGGTCAGGCTCGCCGACTTGGTTGACATGTGATCCGTTCCCAATTGCACAGATCGATACTCATGTTGTTGATCACTGGATTGTCTGGTCCAGACTCGATTATTTAGACCGCCGCCATATAGCTGGAATATTGCTGAGTGCGGCGTAAAACTAAACTCACTCACTCAGTGAGATGGGTACAATTTATTTGGTTACTCAAAGGAAAATTAGGATATCCAATTGAGATGAGCACAAGTGAGTACATAACTCAATGACCAAAAAAATTATCTGTAGCCAGTCCTGTATTTGAGAGTTCCTGGGACTCAATGCTTATAATTTTCAGGGTTCCTGGACAACAAAATGGGGGTCCCAGACACTTAAATATTATTATTAATACTGTTATTGTATTGTGTATCATGATCAACACATTAATTGTTACGTTAATGAAATTGCAAATGATACAATAACCCAGCTAGTAGCAAACTCAGTGATAACTTATTGTTACTTGATTGGAATTTTTACAAAAGTATTTGGACTTATCTCCGTCCTTGTGTATGCTCTAATAAATTTTGTCGCGTCCATTATCAACCAGTCCTCTATCAATCATATCCAGCCTTAAGTTTTCTAAACTCGTTCGTTTGTTTTTAGAAACAAGAATACCAAGCCACCTCCTGTCACCGACAGTCAATTTTCTGGGCCTACCTGCGCCTCCCTGGTGCTCAATGGCATATCCATTTGCAATATTTTTCAAAACACGATAAACAGTGGACAAAGGGATGCCTGTTCTACTTGAAATCACTTTAGCTGATCTGATGTCCTTGTTATAATACTCTAAAATCAACTTCCTCTTCTCTAAATCATCCATACAGAGGATCACTGAAAATGTCGTCTGCTAGCAAGTAAACAAAGGGGGATAACTCTTCACAAATTAATGGAAAAGGATTAGCGGAGTTGTCTCTCTTGAATGAAACCAAGCACTTGATAGTTGGTCAAGGTCGTTTATACTAGAAATCCAATTAAACATATTCCTAAAATTCTAAATAATTTCTGGTCATACTATAATTAGTCAAGGGCAGGGTATTGGGTTACTAGTGCATGGTACTGGGGCAAAATATTCAACCTTACACTGGTATGTACCATGGGATTACTTACACCATATTGGCAGATGTAGGTTATGATTCACTAGATTCTAGACCCCCAGCAACCATAGCTTGTCATCAGGTGGCTCCATTCATGGGTGCTCATTAACTACTAGATGAGTGTTTTGGACTAAATTATTTACAGCGTTATATAGAATATTGCTCAGTGCAGCACGAAGCAACAAAGATGCTATCCAGTAAATCAAGCAAAGGCCTTGTTCCAGCCTGTGCTCAGACCAACTAGAGGTCAGCTTACATCTACACTTGTTTCTCATTCTGCTCTACACATT
This sequence comes from Haliotis rubra, assembly GCF_003918875.1. NCBI lineage: Eukaryota > Metazoa > Mollusca > Gastropoda > Lepetellida > Haliotidae > Haliotis > Haliotis rubra. The sequence continues at coordinate 353,549 of NW_025767235.1, forward strand.
CTGCAGTACAGGGTCCAGATCCACAAAGCAGTAGTAACTCGTGGTGCTACGAACCATTGGTGGATCACGTCCCTGGGCGGCAACAGTTAAGTGATTAAATTGACCTTAATTTATACTACCCATGAAGGTCCGGGTTAGAATATTGATCTTCAGTAACCCATGCTTGTCGTAAGAGCCAACTAACGGGTCGGGTGGTCAGGCTCGCTGACTTGGTTGACACGTCATCGGTTCCCAATTGCGCAGATCGATGCTCATGCTGTTGATCACTGGATTGTCTGGTCCAGACTCGATTATTTACAGACCGTTGCCATATAGTTGGATTATTGCTGAGTGCAGCGTAAAACTAAACTCACTCACTTACCTTGATTCATAAATGGACAAAGTAACATTAGGAAACATGTCCAGATAGTGGATATACAGACCCGTGAATTACTGACAATGACCTCACACCAATCTTGGCACAGCAGCATGGTTGGTATTTTAACCTGTACTAATCTGTTGTTGAAATATTCATGTAACACAGGAGGATGTTTGATCAGATTATTTATTTACATTTTTCATTCATTCACCCTTCACACAAATGTCCAAATGACACTGAAGACAAAAAAAGAAGATTACAATATGGTATTATTTTAAAATAATTTTGTTATAAATAAAATTCATGGTTATTTGTTTCAAGAAGGAAATATCACTTACCAAATGATGTGCTGAGGGCAGGTGTGCCATAGTTGTGAAGATTAGGTGTTGACATCTTATACCCTGAGAACACAGACTACAATAACCCAGAGACAATATGGGGAAAGAAGAATAGCATACTTTCACTTGACCTCCGACATATATTCATAATACTAGTACATCCAATATTAATAACAAATATACCCAAATTGGGTTTCATCCACTCCTAAAGTATTGCATTCAGCAGATGACAATTTATAGCCAACCTGTATTGCTTGTGTGCTTGTATCCCATAAGGTGAACTAACCCAAGTAGTGATAAGGATTGTCTTGCCAGATAAACTACTAATACTCAATCTTTAAGGTTGAAAACTAGGACCATCTCTGGAGCAGGATTGCACAGTTATATACCAGGTAAATGAAGAGTAGTTACACCTGATGATAAAGCACAGCCAAAATACACTTTCACATTATCTTTCAGATTAAAATTGTTTGACACATCATACACCATGGACACGTATGAGCCCTTAATTTACATTTTCTCGTGAAAGTATTTGTAAAGATGGACAAGGTGATAAACATTATAGCAATACTTCTGTTTTATATGTTCAACCAACAGGGATATATACCATTCAAAACAAGTAGCGGATTTTCCATTTTGTGAGCATAGCACTAGCCAGTGCCAATGCATATGAGAACAAGTAATATATATCCATACAGATGAAATATTTCAAAAGGAATGGAATATATTGTCACATTTTCCCTTAACTTGTTTCCTCCTTGGCTTCTTCATTTGCATTTTATCAATCTTGTAAATCTAATATCCCCTACTTTTTTTTAATGGTATATCTTGGCTAAAAGTTACTTCTGTGGCCATCAAGCTGCTTTGTTGTCCTGACACCGCAGTCTCTGCTAAACGTTTGGTCTGATTGCCTGAACATACCTTGTCATTCAGTAGATCTTTGTGTTGTCATAGATACAGTTATTAGCACTTTACCACCCTGCACCACACTTGGCATGTGTTGGCCTTCAGACTAGTGGCTAAAGTCCGTTGACTAATCTAACATGCATTCACTTCATATATTCCATACTGATGTTCAGTTAATCATATCCATGAATTGTTTCTTACAAAGTAGACAGTCACAAAACATGATAATGAATTTGGGCAAATATTACAGTTAACAAGAGTACCAGCAACACAGCATTGATTACTAAGGCTGCGGTTTTGTTGGACAGTCTTCTTGCACTTATTAAATGAGATCATCACCACCCGTTTCTTATTATCTCTTTGACCGTAACAATTAGTTACCTCCTTTTGTTATTCAGCATATTACAGAACAGCAGATATGCCTTAGAAAAGTATGTAGGAACTTATAGTTGATGAAAGTTTGAAAGCAATCATGTTTGAGTCACACCTAAGTATGCATCTGTGAAAGACAAATTTAATGTGGAATCATAATTGAGTAATGCATTCCTTTTGAAAATGATTTCATCCAAAATATCGCCATAAATCTCTAGTCAAAGGAAAGAGACAGTCTGGAAGCAAAGTAGATTTCTTCCCCCCAAAGTCTGTTACATAAAGCACTTGTGTCTTGTGGTCTTGTTCAGTTTAAACCAGTCCTTTCAAATCTGTCATCAAGAGGTCACCATCTAGCATGATCTAGGCTGTAGTCCAGAAAAGTGTGTGCCTTGTATTCATCATATACTGATGACGGTCACATCAAATTTTTCCCCAACTGGTTTCAAGTAAATTTAAAAAGAGTAATAATGAAATGCTTTGTATTAATCATTTCTTAAATAAGCATGCAATATCTGTACACATTGACACACAACTATTAGTATTTGCTATTGAACACAGAATATTCTACACCTATACCCAAGAATCCTAGTCAATGATAATGCAGTCGTCTACATCCATTGCCTCCTCCTTACTAGCACTTATCACGTTTTTCTTGGCAACAACATTGTTCATGGTGGGGACTGCTGTCACAGACGGTGTTGGGGCAATCCCCTTCAAAGACATAGTCTCAGTGTCCTCTTTCAGGGTTGTCTCCCTTGATACTGTCTGTTTGGGGGTGGTCTCCCTTGATACTGTCTGTTTGGGGGTGGTCTCCCTTGATACTGTCTGTTTAGGGGTGGTCTCCCTTGATATTTTCTGTTTGGGGGTGGTCTCCCTTGACATTTTCTGTTTGGGAGTGGTTTCCCTTGTCTCCTTTGATATTTTCCGTTTGGGGGTTGTCTCCTTTGAGAGTATCTGTTTGGGGCTTGTATTAACATCAGCACTGGAGGACTTTGGTGACAAGAGCATATTTTTAACAACATTTGGAGGAACAGTCCGTGCACCATTTTGAGGTTTCTTGGCGAAATCCATAATTGACCGTTGGTCTTTTGGCAGTGTTTTATATGGACCAAGGACTTCTTCACCTGCTGATAGATCAAGGTCAGTGACTGGGTATCTCTCAGCACTTGGCATGGGAACTGGACTAGCAGGCTTCAGCTGTACTCTTCGAATCTTGGGTTTGGGGAGTTCACTAGGTTGCATTTTCTTTGCAAACTGCATAATTGAGGGTTGGTCTTTTGGAAGGGGTTTAGCTTCAGCATCTTCCGCAGCTGGCTCTTCCTTCATGATGACTGAAACTGAATCTGTGAAGGATTCAGACAAGTTATTGGGAGTTTTCCTCCCTGCAGCCTCCTCGTTCTTCACCTTGATCAAGCCCTTGGACACATACTGCCAGGTATTGGGCAGCACCAGTTCCTCCATCTTGTACTGTTTCAGAACCTCTTCTTTCACATACCAGCACACTTTCTTAAAATTTGGTCTCCTTTCCCGCACAGCAATAGACATAATTTTCATCTCCAGCTGCCGTTTTGACATCCCCCAACCGTCGGGTGTGTCCTTGCTGCCGTCCCCCTCAACTCCACCAGAACTAACGTCCACAGCACTCACTTGAGCGTTCTTTTCGTCCGTACAAGAGCTCTCTAACACTGAGGCGTTCTTGTCGGTCACACTTTCATCAACATCCATATTGTCATCGCCTGCCTCACCCAGACTGCCGGAAGTCTTTTTCTTCCAGTACAATCGGGAATTCCTTGATCAGCTTCTTGATCCCAATCAGGTTGCCATGCAACAGCCGTATTAGATCAGGCATGGCTGAAAATGAGAAATTGGAAGTAATTAACACACATTCCCTCTAAAGTACAAAATTATTTGAGAGGAAGTACTAAGATAGTGATTGAATTGATTGATCGTAGAATATAATTTTATTTAAGTAGAATTTAATTGAAAACAGAACAAACGGGAAGTGTCAATTTAGTGCCCTAGGTAACATTCTAGACAAGCAACAGAACTTTACACTTTATGTGCACAGTCAGCACGGAACCTACACCTTGACACAATGAATCAACATTTATGCCACACAGCTATTTTACAGCCTCTTGAAAGTTTAAGAAAGACCATAAACAAAGGGGTGTCACTTCTTAAGCTAACATTTAAATGAACTGTGGGCAAAATATGCAGTATGTCAAGAGAGCATGTGAAATCTCCAAATAATCAGCATCGTCATATCAACCATTTTATTTGAGTCAGATAAAAAGTGCTCACCTTCCTCTGGCACTGGTTTCCTGTTTCCCTTTCCAAACGATGTCCGGTCTCCATCCTTCCCACCACCTGTGCTGTCCGCTGGCCGAGATCTCGTGTCAATTGGCACCATAGACAAACACACAGCCTGAAAGCACCTTTGTATTAGTCTATTGCTACTCAAGACATTACAACTCTCAGTGAGCGAGTGAGTTAATATATAACATCACATCGGCAATATCTCAGCCATCTCGTGACAAAAACAATTTATACAATAAAAAAATGAAAACATGAAAACATTTTGAAGAGTAAAACCTGTATGAATATACAACTAGACAAAACTTGGACAGTAAAATACTAGAGCATCACATGGTATGAATATATAACTAGCATGTAAAACTTGCAACTCTTAGTTACGGGAAATTATACTTAAATTAATATTAAGATTCAAACTTCAAATACATGCAGTTTCTATCAACTTTTGTTTCAAGTTTATCAGGTCATATCTTTAGCCATATTAATCAGTCCACTCCAGAGTCTTTGTCTATTCTCAAATATGTTTTGGAAACTTTCTCACATGAAAATGTATCAGGTTTCAACGTATTTCATGTATTTGGAGAGTACCTGAATGCTACATCTAATTAAGCAAACAAGTATATGATTGTCTCCGTGAAGATTTTGGTCACCTGAAACTGGGCCAGTTTGGCAGCCAAGTTAGCTGCAATAGCTTCCCCTTCCCAGGCCAAGCCGATGACGACAGCTCGGACTGGCTGCTTCTGTCTCTTCTGTTCTGCCTCCCAAGCTTCCTGCTTCGCCATTTGGCGAGCCTTCAGCACATCTGGGGTGATCTATCAACACAACACAAATGTAAACTGGAAAATCTTGTTATGTTGCAGTCCTTTAGCTTCTTGCGATAATTAAATGACCTTTAGGACAAACTTCCATGTCCCTATCTTTATGGCATCTTGCTCACTACAATATATTCACATGTCAAGCTCTGCCACAGCATTTGTGAACCTGTTAAAGGTGACCTATGTTACAAATCAATATAAAATTGGCTTCAGAAAAATTTGAGCTTGCATGATGACTTAACAGAAAGCTGAAACTATTTTTGCCTATGTCATATTTCTAATTATGTCAATTATTGAAGGGTTGAAAGTTACCTCCTCGTCCTGCTCACATCCCTCGTCTTCAGACAGGTAGCCATGAGGGACCATCCACCCGTCCTCCTCTTCTTCCTCATCCTCGTCCTTGTCCTCCTTCTCATCGCCCTCATCCTGAGAACATGTTAACATAGTGGTCTCAGACACTGAGGAGTAAATGTGACAGGGAATTTATAACTGACAGACGCAATGTTCAAGTAATTATGTCACTTGAATATGTTACGCTGTCAATCTTCAGTGCAGGGGTGGAAATAACTTTAAAATTGCTAGTGTACTCCGGTACAGTGGCACATGTAAAATCACTTGCCCTGATAATTTTTCTACTATACTGGCCGATTTTCTTGTTGATTTTTTAAATAAACAACATAATTAACATTGGAAAGTCAACTGGACACCGGTACAATGTGATATACAAATTTGCTTGCCCGACAGAAATATAACACTGGACTGGGGCGTCGGGCAATGGGTTATTTCCACCTCTGCAGTGGAATCTGCTTTGTGAGACTTAACATTGATCAAGATGACGCACCCTTGTGAGGAACACCTGTGTGAGATGCCACACCTGTGCAAGACACCACATACTTGTAAGACAACACATCTGTGCATGGGATGATACACCCTTGAGACGACGCGTCCCTGCATGAGAACATGTGCCCGTGTGTGACAACCCACCCGTATGAAACCATAGTGTAAAACGACAGACCTTGAGTGAGATGACATGCTCTTGAGAGAGATGACAAACACCCATGTGAGATGACACAGCTCAGTGTGAGATGACAGGTAAGCCTCACCTCACTACTGGAGACACTCTCGCCCGGTTCCTCCTCCTCCCACTCGTCATCACTGTCAACCTCGTAGTCAAACAGCTCCTGCACACAAGGATAATACAACCACTTATATAGTCAAATCGGAAACCTTCACCTTGTCTGAAAACAGTAAAACAAGCTGTTTATAGACTAAGTCCTTCTGTGGTTGTTAATGTACTGAAACACATGTTGATTATTTGTTTCGTATGTACTAAAGTGTTCTATACTGGCATCAGAATTTTATTTCCTGTCAGAAATATGTAAAACTTTAGTGAGGGGAATTCTTCCCCAATAAGATGTAAAACAGTTGCTGCAACCAACCGTGTCCTGTTTAAACGGATTCCTGGGTTTGAGCACTTGACTCATCTTGCGCCAAGTGCCATAGTAGGGAGGACGATAGTTGGTATGAAACTGCAGCAGTTTGCAGTGATGACGGACTAGATTCTTGTTTTTATCCTCCTCTACGGTGTCCAAACACTTCACACTGTCTTCATCGTCGACATCACTGGGTGCTGACACTGCCAGTCTGAGGAAACACAGATTTATGCATGACAGACAAGACAATGGTCCTTTGGTCGTTTGCTTGCTTGCTTGTTTTAATTGCTGTTAGACATATCACTAAGCACTACTGCAAATATATGATAGTGGTCTACACCAAATGTTGGTTAAAATTCCAAATGGGAAATAAATATTTCATCATTAATACACACTTAAGTTGGGATCCTAGATAAACCCTGGTACTGAATTTAGCTCATGAGCTCAGAGTACTGGAGGCCTTCCATCCTCTGGAGTCCCTAATGGTAATATGAGCAAGGTGAAAAATAACATTACAGGCTAAACATTGAACAAAAGGATCCACATTTCCCGAAGTGCCCAGTAGACATTATAGCTTCCCATTGTTTGATTCACACTTTATGGGGTAACAAGACTGAGTCCTCAAGGACCTTAACTTGGAGTATTGATCCAAGCTTTCAAAAACAAGTGGGAATAGTTGCCAGTGGACACCACAAGGGTGAGTGAGTGGGTCAGCGAGTTTTAGTTTTACGCTGCTTTTTAGCAATATCATGGCGAGGGGCACCAGAAATGGGCTTCACACATTGTGCCAATGTGAGGAATCAAACCCAGGTCTTCGGCGTGATGAGCGAACGCTTTAACCATTAGGCTGCCTCACTGCCCCCAGTTATGATTTTGAAGTACTGATGCCTTGTAATGACACAATAAAACATCATGATAAATCCTATAAAAATTTCGAGTACCACAATCTTACCGTGGAAGAGTTCGAGAACTATGCTTCTTCTGGTAGGAAGAATTTGTTATCTCCTTGATGTACAAAGGTTGATCGTTCTGAAAACAGACAGATGACAGTAGTCCATTGCTCTCAATTCATTCCATTCATTGCTAAAACATCTTCCTGATTTGACTGCCAGAAATAGCAGTGTAATACATGTGTGGTCAAACTTCATATGAAACTGAAAGCTATGAAGGTGACCAGTGTACCAACCTGTGTCTGGAGATGTTGGTCCAGCGCTGCCTTGTCGCCTTCCTCCAACTCCCGCCGAGTAGGAGGTGCCAGGAACATGTCCTTCTTCACCTCAAACGGCATGAAGAAGTGGGACTGCTCCTTCACCTGCCAACACAAGGCATGTTGACTACAACTCAACATTCCTTCCCTCAATGGCTTCTGTCAGCCTTATCACTGAACACATACTAACACCCATTGCTTACAAACACAAGGTAAAGCAGATCCATGGCGTACAACCAGGAAACAATGACCTGCACAAATATTTATACAAAAATCTTGCATACTTTATACCAGAATCGGCGAACATGCTTACCTTAGAAGGTGCCTGTGATTGTGCTTTTTTTATGAAGAAGCTAGTGAAGGATTGTTTTTCCTTCTGCTTTTTCTTATTCTGAAAAAGATCATAATTTCAATTAAGTTCGGTTAAATGTTGTAAACAGAATTCCAGGAGTGAATAAGTAGATGTCATGGCACAGTGAAGTGCAACTTGGACTGGACCACCCATGAAGGTGAAGGCCATATAACTATATCTTTACCTTTTCATCTTCTTCCCTCTGCTTTTCCTCATCCTTTTTCCTTTTCTCCTCCATCTTAGCACTGAAAATAGAGAGTTGCTGTTTTAAGGTGTGGAAAGACTTGATCCCCTTGAGATTGCGACATGAATGTGAACTCGTACATTCACAGGGGTTCAGTAGATATGGCCATTCCCCTGACTAACTTTCAATGGAGGTCAGAACAAGAAGACAAAGTCATCAATATCCCCCGCAATGGCAAAATACTCTTCATGATTATGTCTACGAGTTATGATTATGTCAAATATTTAGGTGTGTATATAGAAAAGTGGAAGGAGAGTATTGAAAGGTCTTTAAAGTTCTGCTCCAGAAAATAGCACTATCACCAATTCCAGTCAAAGTGAAAGTTGTTGCCATGGAAAAGCCAAAAATATTTTATTCAGAATTCCAAAACTACCAAAAGTCACCAGTACACCACCAGATCTATCTATGTGCCAAGTTTGGTGAAGAAATAGTGAACGGTTTTAGAGTTCTGCTCCGGAAAAGAGCACTACCACCAATTTCAGTCTAAGTCAAACATGTCGCCATGGAAATGCCAAAAATATGTTATTCAGAAATCCAAAACTACCAAAAGGCACCAGTACACCACTAGATCTATCTATGTGCCAAGTTTGGTGAAGAAATAATGAACGGTTTTAGAGTTCTGTTCCGGAAAAGAGCACTACCACCAATTTCAGTCTAAGTCAAAATTGTTGCCATGGAAACGCCAAAAATATTTTATTCAGAATTCCAAAACTACCAAAAGGCACCAGGACACCACCAGATCTATCTATGTGCCAAGTTTGGTGAAGAAATCGTGAATGGTTTTAGAGTTCTGCTCCGGAAAAGACAAAAGTGCAAGTCAAACATGGCCATGGACCAAAAATATGGACTACCAAAAGACGGAGTCCATTTTAATAACCCCTGCAAAACGCGTTGCGGGGGATAAAAAATCATATGATTTGACTGTCCATGTCCACTGACATGTTTCATATTAGATTAAATTACAGCTCACACTTATTGATCACCTAAAAGCAATTCAGGGTATCCCACTGAAAAGAAACTTTGGCTTTCATCACATGTGTTCCAAGAGCATTTCCAAAGACCAACATTTAAACAAAATGATGTAATTCTAGGTGTAATTCAAAGAAAAGAGAAAACATTCCTACTAGATGAAAGAAAACAAAAGTGTCTACATGAAAGTCTCTGGTTAACTCAAATTGAGATTAATCCCATCATTATCAACAGCTTACAGTCAGATGAAGTGACTATTTACCAGTTTTGTTACAAAAATCTCCAAATACCAGCAATCTGGATTCGTCTGGTTTATTCAACAACAGAAGATCTTTCTTCCTCCTTGCAAACCTAACCTTAAACTTGTTCTTCATGTAAACAATTGATCATTTATAGAAATATTCACAGCCTCTGGTGATTTTGAATAATAAAGGTACAAAATTGCCAGAAAAAGTGTAAAATGACAATTACTCACATTATGTTGTTTGTGAATGAAGTTGGCAACTATCACTGACATCCCATTATCTAATACCCAGTGAGAAGTTTTATTCATAGTCCACACAAGAAATCTCCTTGAGATATATCCGTATTTCCACTAGTGGTGGTCCGATTAATTGAAATAATCAAAGATTGGTCGTGGCGACTAAACGACCAAGCAATCGATCATAATATCTCATAATCGAACACAAACAATTCTGGAACACTTGTTTTCATTAACAATATTTTTCACATGGTTGGTTTTGTCTGTTACATTTCGTAAGCACTACAAGCTCGTTTCAAGTCATGATTGAATTTATCTTAAAGATTCCAAGAAATTTATGTTCCTAACATACTAGTCATCCTTTAAAGATGTGAAATTTTGCCAAAAAATCCCAGAACTACATTTTTTCCCCCTTTTTTTAAGGTGCATTAACAAATTTCATAAATGACGCTAACCAATTATTTTCAATGATTGATCGGTAGTAATGAACCAATCATCAATTATGAGATTTTAACCAATTCCCAACACTAATTTCCACCATGAGTTGAATACTGAGCCCAGTCTTACTCTATAATCTCCTGCTTCTTCTTCTTCTCTTCCTCCTTCTGCTGGAGCTTCTCCTGCTTCTCACGCTCCAACTGATCCTTCTTCTCCTGTCGCTCGCGTTCCTTCTTGTCCTGAAACAAGTCAAGATGTCAACTAAAGTACACAAAAAAGGGCTGAGGGAGAAGCTCTTACTATGGTTGAGAAGAGAGGAGCATTTCAGGAATTAAACCCCAGAAAATAGGTATGGTGTTAGTACACCTGGAGACTTGTAGGTTTCTGGCATGCTTAGGCCATATATCAAAATATTCTTGTTTCTTATTACCGCCCAACCCAAACATTCGACCCAACCCTAAGATTTTTTTGATTTTTTACACTAGAGAAAATGCAACATTGACTCTCAAAATGTGCATGAATTTTTCACACTTCCTTGTTTTGATTTCTATAGGAGAAAAGTTGTATATTTCCACAGAAATCAAGGGGTAGTGGACACAAAATAAAATACAATACAATGTACGAATAACATCCACCCAACCCATATATTTTTTTTATATTGATGAGAAACAAGAATACTGTTTAAGTGTCCTTAAGGAATGCACTGGAAACTACAAGGCCTTAGGCTGGCCATCTCGAAAAGAGGAACAGGAATCATATTGGACAAATTGTGTAGAAACTGACCTTTTCTTCTTTTTTCTTCCGTTCCTTTTCTGCCTTTTCTCCATCTCTTTTCTTCTTTGCCTCCAACTTCTCTTGTTCTTTCTTTTCCTTCTGTTGCTGTCTTTCTTGTTCTTTCTGTTCTCGTATTTTCTGTCTCTTGGCTTCCTGTTCCTGTTTCCTCTCCAGCTTCTTGATTTCAGACATCTACAAATATTTAGATTGAGGATTGGCATTCTAGGGCATCAACATCCTGCAGTTACCACTGGTTATCTTGACAAATCTTTCAACAGACTTAGACATACATAATTACTATGATCAGACTCTAAATTCATGTTCATAAGTATAAAGGTTTTAGTCATGTTATTATTTCAAACATCACACAAGCTTTCAGCTTCCTAAGCCTTGTGGTATCTGAGACTATTAAGATTCCCAAAATATGATTTCCTCTCCATTTTATTCCCAATAAAATAATGTCAAACCACAGTAACATCATGGAAAAGTCAGTTCCTGTGGAACTAGTTTAAGGCCATCCCTTCAGAAGGTTCAGCTGGAAATTGCCACTTTTCATTTCTAGCAAACATTAAATAATTAAGTTAATAGTTAATTTAAGTAGTTTCATTAGGTAAGCTTACTAGCTCCACGGAAATTAAGGATTCAGTTAATGGGTTGGGGTTGTTTTGTTGTTGTTTTGTTTTGGGGGTTTTTTGTTGTTGTTGTTTTTGGGGGTGTTGTCTTTTTGTTGTTGTTATTAGGGTTGTTTGGGGGTTTTTCTGGGGGCTTTCCAGCTTATCAAGTTGCCTCTCCCAAGCACTCATTTAAGTAATGTATATCCGGGTTAGAATTGGTGTTCAGTAACCCATTCTAATGGGATGGGGTGGTCAGGCTCACTGACTTGGTTGACACATGTCACCACATCCCAATTGCGTTAATTGATGGTCATGCTGTTGATCACTGGATTGTCTGGTCCGGACTCGATTAATTACAGACCGCCACCATATAGCTGGAATATTGCTGAGTGCACCATTAAACAACAAACCAACCAACTATTCCAAGGTTCTTCTGAATCTGTTTAGGTCAATAATTTGGTGGTACAGCAATGAAAGCAATGGTTCCTTCCCATTGGTCTATATATTCTAGGGCTGCGCAATATAACTGGTTTACCGGTTCAGACATGAAAACGATACGTATGGCGATACGCTGATCGAAACCGGTATTTTGACATGCATTCGGAAACCTCATAACACTCTGAAATCTTCGGATATTGCCTTGTTTTATTTGTGCCAAATATTACTTACATTTTTATCTTGCCAGGATTAAAAGTTTTTATTTAAGCTTAATCAAACAGTGATTTTGCTTTCTTTTATAAATCAAGCATTAACTCGATTATAAGTAGTTGTTTTTGTAAAAAAACTTTTTGCAATATATTGCAATGCATATCGCAATATATGCTTTCACATCGCAATATATCGCAATATGAAAATTCTCTGCAATACCCACCCCTAATATATTCTCAAGTCATTTCAGTCACAGGACTACTGTTTGAAATGCATATCGCATATATGCCAGGTAGAATGATAGGGGTATTCAAGCAGATGTCTGTTTGGCTGCAACAGTACAGAAACTCACAGGTACAACTGTCAGTGGTGTCTAAACATGGTAGAAATAACTGTGTCTTGTATTCACCAACTTGTGACAGGTGAAAAGTCACCGCAAGAAGTGTTTCTTATCAGAGATAAATCTGATCACCCTAACTGGCAAATCATATTAAGGCCAAACCAATTTTATTTCTTGTTTTACGGATCAGCCGGTCATATATTTTTTCAAGAATAAGAAAAAAATGTAAATTAATTTTCCCCGCTCAAAAAATAAATCCTAATGTTTTTGTTGGCCAAAAATGTAAACTTAAAAGATAATCTTTTAAAGGCTTTTTTTTGCCCCATAAACTTCATTAATTGCCAAAAGTAAAATACTTCTAGTATTTAGAAGGAATATTACTTAGACTGCTGATTTTATTTTTATTTTCTTTCCTTCCTGTCTTTAGGTTTTCTGAGGAAAAAAATCTGTAAAACAAGAAATAGAATTGGTCTGGGCTAATTCAATTTTAAAAGGTCACATGCAACGTAAAACACAACTTTGCAGATTCTGATACCTATCGGTATGGACTTACCGAAACAAAGCGTCAAAAATGCAAATTCAACTTATAAAGTTGAAAAATAACGCGATGAAAAAAAACGCGCGAAATCGGAGTTCAAACGTTTCACTAATTTTCCCCAGACTTTTCTGGGGAATACGGGTTTCAACAGCTGGGCTGCGCTCATAGCACGTGCGCAGTGAAATAGGTTCACGCAACTTGGAAGCGGGCTGTCTGGGGAATACTCGGTAAAGGCTTTGGTGTGAGTTATTTTCATAATGTTTTGTTGATATCTCACAGGCGCGAGCTTTTTATATGTTATGATAGTAAATTAACTGTTTATATGATTTTATTTGTCTATTTCACCACACGTTCTTCTTACAGAGTCACTTTCTCAGTTCGATACTTAAAAGCAATGTCATTATTTAGCGTTGACACAATTTCTAACTGTGATATAGATATGTCGTGGTCACAGACAAAACTCAATGTCTTGTTTTATTGACACCTGTGTGTCTGCCTGCCTGTCTGCTAATGACAAAATTCAATACACAACTGCGATCACTGACCACATGCAATTTGAACTTAACACCAATCAGGCTATACACCATAAACAAAACGCAATGATTTATGGCCCGAGTTCGGTCTCTGTCACATTATGTAATTACACAGACAGGCAGGTGTGATACTTGAACACATGACATGTTATGATGTCTGTTGATTGCAAAATGTTATACACAAAAAATGAGTATGTATTTACAAAACCCAACATCTCTATATATACACACACAATGAGCCGTGAAGGCGGCATCTGCTAATGAACCAGCCGTTACACTTGAGTGCACACCCACCCGCTCTGACTGGGTTCGGTATCCCGGCTGCTTCGTTTCAAGGGAGGTAAACCCAAGTACAAAATATTGCACTTTTGATTTGCGATTATACGCTTATAATTTTGTTTATTTGTTTTTTCATAATCAGCAATGTATATTATGTCATGAAGTGATAATTGTGTTTTAATTATGTTTGATTTTTTGGTTGCATGTGACCTTTAAGGATTCCATACTATGTGCAGGCATGCAAAAAGGGCACACCTCGTCATATATTTCAAACTTGGGATCTTTGTTGCAGTTCTTGGTTTTCCAGAATTAGGACATTCTAACAATATATTCAACATATTCCAAGCAAAATTTTGGACCTCTTCATTGGTCCTGTTATCAGTGAAATACAATTTACCTCTGCAAACCTATGATGTTTGTTATATTTGGAAATATGTCTGGAAATTTGAGTTGAATCTACCAGCCTCAGCAGATCTGGATGAATTAGGTGTCAACACAAATGGTCATACTGAACCTGAGATAGACATAGTCACATGCTCTTTTGTCAGTGATTAGCAAAATATAAGGGGGACCAGTTGTTTCCTCAACAAATCTATGTAACACAACCTACTATGACAACATACCCTGCAGTCTATTCAGATAAGAACAAAGGCCAAGAGCACATTTCAAAGTAGTGGTTATGTAAAACAACTAGATTTTGGAAGAAAGTACCTCTAGATTATCACAAGCATTGGACTAGTGTCTGTCTATTAAATAGGAAATCTACCAGAGACCTGCATATCACTATCAGACATACCTTAATGCTTGCAGGTCTTTCACGCAGGTTCTTGGGTGTACTTGTCTGTAGTGTGCTGCCACCTGGCGTCTTAGAAACACTGGCCTTCTGTGTTTTTGTTTTTGGTGTTTTGCAAGCGGATGTGTTGACAGTTGGGCTTTTGTCTAGGGAGGATCCAGAATTGTCTGCCAGGCTGTCGTTTATAGACACATCTCCACAACTGTTTTGTGTTCCGTTTAGTGAGGTATCATTCACCTCGTCATCCGACTCATCTGAAGAGGTGCTACTTTCCTCATCACTATCAGATTTACTACTTGACGAAGCATTTAATTCTAAACTTTTGTTTTCATCCGACTGACCACTAATGACTGATGCGTCCAGATCATTCAACTTGGCAGTATCAACTTCTGTCACCTCTTCCTTATCCTGTGAAGTGGGTGCATCTTTCTCTTCCACCATATCAACATCCACACACTTGATAGGCCCTGGTTCAGCAACAGATGTATTTTCAGCTTTATTCCCTTCACCTTTACACTCAGATTCTGAAATACTTATTTCTTTCTCAGCTTCATTCTCATCTTTTCTTGCAACGCCGTTATTTATATTCTCAGGCTGAACTCCAGCTCCATCCTCATCAACAAGTTGAGCCTGTTCATTGGACGTATCAGTGAGCTTATTCCTTGCCTTCTTGACCCCTTTAGAGCTTGTCACTTCAAGAGAGGCATTAGCATTGTCAGAGTTATCAACAATCTCCTCACTGATCTCGGTCAAATCTACCACTTCATTGGTTGAAGATATCTCTTCTTGGGACGACTTGCGAATAAATCTCTCCAGGATGTTAGTTTCGCAGGCTTTACGTTTCGGCACCCCGTGACAGGGACATTTTCCGCCTCTGAGCTGGAACTAACCTCATTGTCGTGGTCAACAATGTCAGACTGAGTCTTCTCTGGGATATCATGCTTGAGTCGGTCAGCTTGGTGTTTGCTGAAAATCTTGGGAGCTTTAGCACTGGGCGATTCCTGATCTGACAACTTGCGTTTCTTTGGCACCCCATGAGGAGCAGGGTTGACACATATTTGGGATTTGGGTCCAATTGGTTTAAATGGGAGGCGCGCTGAAACAGGTAGGAATACTGTTACTGACAGGTGAATTTGGGTTCGTCAGATTCAAGATTATTTCACTTCCAAAGTAACTTACATTTTCTTTTAATGTCTTCATGCACAACACTATGGAGTAGGTGGTATGATTCAACTTAAAGCACAGCGACTATTTTTACAGCAATTGTAGCCAAGCTTATTAGGTGAAACAGTTGCTTGACACAGGCTTCACATTATATTATTATTAGTTCGGCATGCTATCAGTGACAAGAACTAAATCTCAGCTCACCTTGCTTCAATTTCTTTGAGGATGATGGTGAATCATCATCATCAACAATGGTCACGTCCTCGGAGGATTGCACACCTGTAAATATGAGATATCATGATTACTATATGTGTTGAATTTCTTTAATCATGTTGTATCATCCTGAGGTCATCTGGCATGTCATTATACAAAACAATACACACAGATTACCTACATGAACAACAACAGGCATCAAAATGATTTCTATTAACATCGACCAGATGACATTGAGTCAAGCACATAAAACTATTGTTCACTTCATTTAAAATGTTTAAATTCTCTAAAAACTTGAACTGTGTGAGAGGCATTCACTAAAAACTTGCTGAATGTGTTCATGGTTGGGTAGTTTAGCTGCTTAGTATGTACATATTCAAACTCAAACGCCCTCTGCGGGCAATTTTGCTCAAATTGGTCAGTGCAATACAAGTCACTTCAACATATAGTTAGTGAGTGAGTTTAGTTTTACGCCGCTTTAAGCAATATGCCATCAATATCATGGCGGGGGACACCAGAAATGGGCATCACACATTATACCCATGTGGGGAATTGAACCCGGGTGTTCGACGTGACGAGCAAACGCTTTAACCACTAGGCTACCTCACCGCCGCACTTCAACAAATAATTAGCGAGTGAGTGGGTTTAGTTTTACGCTCACGATGATAAATGTACCATGAGACATGTCATCCATTATATGCAGTCAACATTTTTTCTCATTTTTCATCTGAATGTTTCATTTGGTATTACTTCCGCCCGTAACCCCCCCCCACACACACACACACACACAAACTTTAACGATGAGGAAACATTTCTTTGAGTGGAAGTTTTAGAAGTTGGATATGTCTTTCGGTATATTCAGATACCATTAAAAGAACAAAACTCATCCTTATCAGATGAGGAATTATATTCAGGTGATAATATTTGACTAGAGTGATATTTAAGGGGGGATACAGGCGGAAGTCTTTCCCAAAATATAAATAAAGGGTGTCAGCTCACTGGTTTTTGGTTGTTTAACGCCCCACTCAGCAATATTCCAGCTATATGGCTGTAAATAATTGAATCTGGACCAGACAATCCAGTGATCAACAGCATCAGCATCGATCTGCGCAATTGGGATACAATGACATGTGTCAACCATGTCAGCAAGCCTGACCACCCGATCCCATTAGTCACCTCTTTCGACAAGCATAGGTTAAAGACCAATTCTAACCCGGATCTTCACGTGTAGTGTGTGTCTGACATGAGTAGCAACTTGGAAATAATTAAGTCAGATCCAGATGAACCAGTGGTTAATAGCATGAGCAACAATTAACACACTAAGGTGCAATGACAGTCGGTCGTCTAGGTACAATCCTGTTCTTCAGTGTTCATGACAACCAACACGTTGAAGTAAAATATTATTAGGAAGGCCAAACCACATAAATAAACCTACCTTTTGGCAAAATTAGCTTGAACAATTCATGACTAATCTCACTGTATTAGAACAAACAAGGGCCACATACATCTACTGACACAAACGTGATCACGAAGGTGTATTGTGCATTGGATAAACATGACGAAGATATGGTGTGATAATATTTCAGTATACTAAACCAAGAACAGCAGATTTTATAAGTAGAATTCTCAAAGATTAGATATATTAATGGGGCAAATGTACAGGAATAATATGTTTGAATTGCCTTTAAAGATAACTCCAAGTAGTATTCGTAGCTAAAGCAAACATTTCCTCAACGTCACTCACCAAATTCCATTTCTTCCGATAATTTTGGGAGTTTATCGGATATAGTTGTACTCACCAGACAGATCAACATGTTTTTCGGCACAGTTGGC
The DNA here is from genome assembly GCF_003918875.1 of Haliotis rubra. Lineage (NCBI taxonomy): Eukaryota > Metazoa > Mollusca > Gastropoda > Lepetellida > Haliotidae > Haliotis > Haliotis rubra. Next base: position 371,504 of record NW_025767235.1, read on the forward strand.
CACTTGTGCCATTTTCCTAAGTATGGTGCAAAGCCCGTTTACCTAATATCATAAATAAACAAACAGAACAGGTGACCAGTCTCACAATGTTACCACGACATGACAATGATCACACTTGGCGCGAATGTTGTGTGTTCATCCCTGGCGCCTTTCCACGGAGTATTGACAGTTTGATAAAATGATTGGCTAGTATTTTTAGGTTTATCACTACTTTTGTTTTAAGACACACCATGGTAAAATATACTATGGGGAAAATATATACCTTAAAATACACACGTTTAAAAACATTTATTCTTACATAATATTTTTCTTTTCTGCGTAATTACTCTGACCAAATACGTATTCTACTTGGTACACAACTAATCAAATGTCTTGATGAGGCAGTAACACAAGGGAGGCAACTTCTGTATGTGTAATTGGCGAATAGTCAAAAGTTCACTCCAGACCAATCTCACGAGCAGTGATCGGGTTCGAGTCTCCACTTTAAATTTATGTTCACATCGAACAAATGACTAAAACATAGTGACTGTAAGTAGCATTCATGAAACCAAACAAAAGCATTCAAACAAATATAATCTCAGGAAAAAATGAAATAGTGAGTGAAACCTGTTCTACGCGACATGTGAGCGTTATGAAGCAGTAAGTGGATAAATGGATACTGTTTACATGTTTTCTAAACAACACTATGTCTATTTATAGTAATGGCAATAGGTATGTAAATCAATTAAACGAAAGGGTACTGTCCCTGTAACCCTTGTATCACTGTTTATTGAATGCCATCAATTTATTTTAGTTTCCATTTTCCATGGCGACGTAGATATATGACTAACATTTATATATGATATGTTTGTTACACATCGGATGTAGATTCTACTGAAACTTACAGTGAGTAAATGTGTCTTTAAGACCCAGAGCGCATACAAAGCATTCATCCTCCAGACATCCACCCCAATACTGATCTCAACCCCTTCTCAGTGCCAGCAGCCTATAATTATCTCCCTTTCATCTCTTGAAAAAGTTAAATGAGGCTTCTTAATACTCAAGGATTCCATCATAGAACATGTTTATCTAGCTTCATACGCGACTATATTTCAGGGACTATATGTTAAAAAGCGTCGTATACCAAACTTGCATGAATGTATACCTATATTATAGGTTCACCTGATGAAGGGACCTGGAATGGTCTCGAAACGTCGTGAGAGAAATTAAAAAGAAGTTTAATTCATAAAAATATCTTGGACATCAATGTACAACTTCTAAATGCCACTGAAAGACATTATATTATAGGACTATGTAAGTATGACCACTCTACTGGAATAGTACGGCGTCAGGAGGGAAGCAACGACATCGTTCGAGACAGTACATGCCGAGGAAAGTACTGAAGCGTCCGGAAGTGAACAAATAACAAGAGGTTGCCAATACCTAATCAGTGTATAACGGACACTGGGAACTCATTAATAGGTTCCAACCTTCAGCTCAATTTAGATTTAATTGCAATAATCTCCAGTCTGCGGGCCGTAGGGTAGCCTAGTGGTTAAAGCGTTCGCTCGTCACGCCGAAGACCGGGTTCGATTCCTCACATGGGACCAATGTGTGAAGCCCATTTCTGGTATTCCCCGCCGTGATATTGATGGAATATTGCTAAAAGCGGCGTAATACCAAACTCACTCACTCACACTGGTTATATGCAGTTGGTTAAAGAGATGTTTTTGTTTGGTCCGTACTATTTATTAGAGTTCGATGAAATACAAGGACAGCCTGCATGGTCCTATACGAGAGTTGGTCTTCTCAGCGGGACATCTACAGCGGACATTGTAGCCCATCAATCCACATTTTATAGTCTTTATCGAAGAGGGGGAGATTGTATAAATTTGGGGAGTAAATAACGTGACTCTATTTATACATTTCAAACGCCATTGAGCCTTGGAGACCTTAGAATATTCGAAAAGGTATCAAAATCTTGGATAATTAGCCAAACCTGCACGTCCTGGGCCCCGTTTGGATTCTAGTATTCTTAGTAACTGTAGTTTCTGTGGCTAAATGCTAGTCCAAGCCTATTGATATCTTACGGATCATGTTTTAGTACTGTTTGAAACATATAAATCTGTGAACCTGAAATATATATGTACTTAATGCATCTTGTATTGGCATACATCCACAAGCCTCGCAGTAAAACGTCAGCAAATAAGAAAGGGATGTCGGGATATTACTGCTTACTGTGATGATTTCTGCGAATGTGGCTGAATGTGAGATACACCGCCTGCTCCACGACAGCCTGTCAACAATGAAACACACAGTGTGTGTTTGTGGATACACCCAACCTGTTGTAGTTACCCACACGATTAGGTGTGATCAAACACCACAACAGAAATATAAACACTGGACGGATAGTAAGAAGCCAAACAGGTCTGTCTAAGGTACAGCCTGGTTACAGGTTACAAAGGAATATCAAGCAGACAACACGAAACTACCATTCATCACAATACATTATTATTAATCTACCCAAAATAATCTTTTAATGGAATTCGCACTTCTGAATGCATGAACTGTACAAGGATATGACGAGTTTTTTACAAATCAGCGAGTATAATTCTTTTTTTGTTGATTTGAACGTCGAGACACTACATGAGAAAGTGTATCGTGAACTTTCTTGTTAGTTAAATAATTCCTCTTTGGGTATATGTTTTAGATCCCTTTGCTATTTTGGACACGATATACAATTTTGTAGTAAGAACGAGTAATTTTCCCTTTAAGTAGATTTATCAACAGAAACGGGAACGTTCTTGATATCTCTAAATTTGCTTTGATGTGTTTTTGACTGCAGTGTCTCATTATGTATTCACAACTAAAAAATTGGGTAAATTCCCTTTTCATGGGAACAATTTAATATATTAATCACACAACAATCAAACAACATTAAATTAAGTTTTCTATTTCATTTATACATTCATACATTTACAGTGTTTGAATAAAAGGTATTTTTTGTAAAAGTATTAACATCACATAATCCATATCATATCTGCTGATGGACTGAGCTGTTATTTATCTTGTGTAACAAACTAATAATTTCATTTAGTACCCATCGAACGAATCCAACAGAAGGTTTATGAAAACATACTGCTTTAAACATTAGTCGTAAGGATAGTATGATCCATATGACGTCTAAAGGATGCCCCGTCGGTGGGAGTAAATTCGCTACAAGAAATTATCACGGGTGTTTGAGTATTGTGACGCATGTGAGTCTCTCACGATTGTCAAAATGTCGTTGGCGGGACTCAAGAAACAGTTTAACAAGGCCAATCAGGTATGGTTTTAAAACAAATAACATATAGAGAGAAATGAACGAGGATCGTGAATGAGAAGGATCTGACAAGTCGTGTGTTTTGACAATCTGGTAGAGTCAAGTGGCTGTGTTTCGACAGCAGCATGTCACCCTTCAGTGATTCTGAAACCTACTCGTGCTAGTTTGCTACCGTTATGGGGTCATGTGTTATGTGTCAGAGCTTTGTTTCTTTCTGTATAATATTAGAATCGCCACCCTATATGTATAATTGTTTACTGTTTATTATGGCAGGTGGTTGACAACCTGTTCATATGATATGCAGTGGGACGCTGAAAATGTTTTTGAGATATTGGTGTATATATTGTGATCAATAAAAAACAACCCAACCCAACCCAACCCCACCTATAAGGTCCGGAATGAAAATGTCCTGTTTCCTTGTTAATTGAATATTGTCTTTTCATAATTTGTGGTGTATACTAGAGACAGTGAATTAGTCAGTGCAGTCATTACTGGATAAGCTATATGTTTTTTCAAATTTACAGAAGTCAGATAAGCACTGTTGTTCTTTGAGGGATCATAATTTGATTGGGATATATAAGCTTCCTGCCATATGAATCATAGCAATATATTGCACAGGAATTCTTGCGAAATGTGTAGAGTGACTGTGTGCCCAAATAATGGACTATCACTGGTCCTCAGTGTATGAAATAGGGCCTGTCCGACCACCCAAGACGGGCTAGATTTCTGATATACGTTCTAAATTTACAGGTAGCCAGCCTGATGGTCTGGTGAAAGTTTTAGATAGCATGTTCCGTACATCTGTGTAAATTCACCACATCTTAAAATCTATTTTTCAAATTGAGCGTTACATTTAGACTGAGTCATTTTCTTTGGATTGTCTGGTCTGGTTAAATCCATTTGGGGCTGGTACCGTTTTGAAGTTACCAGCCCTGATGTCTGGCTGGGTTTTTTGGCTTATTTCATACACTGCTTGTCCTTCATTTCTCCTGTGAAAGACATTTTCGTACAACATGTATGAGAATACTATTGTTTTAAAAGGTACTGTTCCTTATGGTGATTCAGCATGCTTTATGTTGGTCTCATAAATTGCAGTATGTCAGTGAAAAGATTGGTGGAGCCAAAGGCACAGAACTCGATGAAGAGTTTACAGAAATGGAAAGGGTAAGTATCATTTTGTCTCTTACTGATTTGTTGAGTTCATACGAAAGTTATCTAAAGACTAAAGCATGATGACTACCGTGCTGAGTGATAGCAAATAGGTATTATCAGGCTCCTGTCTTTTAGATATGGCTCACTTTTCCCACAGACCAAGACAGCTTTACTTATAGCAGAGATTAAAAGGGTATTTCAAAGGGTAACATAACTATCAGTTCTCGTAATGTTCCTTAAACATGTTAAATGACATAGATTTTCAGAATTCCTATTGAATCAGTAGTTCAGCTGTAGCAGTTATAATTAGCACAGATATTGACCTGATTACATATGTCACTTGCTGACCTGTATGTCACACTTGACAGTATATATATATATAGCTTGTTGATTGACCGGAACGTAAGACAGACTATATGAACTACCGGTATATAAATAAATGTACAGATAACCTAAATACAGTGGAAAGATAGTGAAGTTTGTTAAGGTTGTCTAATAAATATGCAGGTAAATGCTAATTGCTATCAGTATCTGGAATAGTGATGTTTTTATCAAAATGGCATTTGTACATAGATACTAATGTGTATTGTGATAGCCTGTTGACATTTGCCTTGGACTAATAAATTTGTAATGATCAACAGAACATTCTAGTGCATTGGATCAAATGTTTCAAATATTTTCTCTTTGTTTGCTATTTCTCAAATAATTCCATCATCATCTATTGATCCTGTGCGTTTTAGGTATATAATCTTAGTACTGTTTACACAAAAGTCAACAATGCTTTAGTTGTTGTTTAGGTAACTCGCCATCATGGTTTGCGTTGTAAGTCTTGCCTTAGGTTTAGTGTGGTAAAAGATGTAGTACATTATGTTTGGTGAAGATTCACAACAGGAATACAGCTTTTCAGGTTGATCATCTTTTCGATGGTTTGTAATTACTGTACATATTGTGACTTACAGTAAGGTGGATGTCCCATGTGATAAGGAAATGTAGGTCTCAGATAATTTTCGGTACGGATTCCAACTCACTAGGTTGCATAGTTACAAATGGCCGTGACCTCATATCGATGTGTGGCCATCTTGCCAGCAGGAAATGACAGGATTAACATTAACTTACCTCCCACAATCTCTAATGAAGAAGGAAGTCGTGAGAGGAAGCTCAGTAGGCATTGGTAGCCTAGTGGTTAAAGCTTTCGCTCGTCATGCCGAAGACCCGGGTTCAATTCCCATATGGGCACAATGTGTGAAGCCCATTTGTGGTGTCCCCCGCCGTGATATTGCTGGAATATTGCTAAAAGCGGCGTAAAACCATACTCACTTAAGTATGGCCATTGGGAATACTGGGTTTGACCAAATCACCAAAACAAAAACGAGATATTTCAGATATACATGTGAATCATGTTGCAAAAGCAGTGCTTATTTAAATGTTTGGGTAATGTGGACATCAGCCATCGAAGTAGTAAGACATAAGTCCTCTGTTATCTTTTAGTAACCAGAGCTCCAGATAAGATTTAGCTCATGTGGGTACTGTACCCACTGTATTCTTTGGAGTGGGTATTATGAATGTTGAGTGGGTATTTCATTTTCCGTTACCCACTGCTTTCAAATATGTGCATATTTCAGTCATTTTACTCACCTAAGTATTATGTCATTGAGTAAGTTTACTAAGCAAGTATGTTCTGCCTTATGTCATACCTAATCAAAACCAACTTAAATATAATGGAAATGATTTTATAAAAAATCACTCATCCTATACTAACAGTACAACTTGATAGCAATGATGTCTTTTTCATTACGCAAGCGATTTTTATAAATATATTCCGTACGCATTTGTTTTAAACTTTTTGCGTATCTAACATTTTAAAAGCGTAATTGGTACGCAACAATTATTTTTCATTGCGTAATTGGAAATTTTCTATGCGTATTTTACCCGGATACGCAGCTTATCTGGGCCTCTGTATAATATGTAGATCAGAATAGGGTTTTACAAGCAGTTTTAATGTTAGTATATGTCCTTGTCTGTCCTAAAGTAAGATGAAGAAAGAAGATAAGAACAAATTTAACATCATGTGCTGTTTATTTGAAGAAATACTTGAACATATTGAATTATAACTCCAGTATGAATATTTAATATGATTTGTTTAAGTGTGTGAATTTTATCATAGCCAGAGCGTGTTCTCAGTGTAGATAAATAGATATCAGAGAACCAGCTTCCAGCAAAAATACAAAAAAAGGACTGAAAGATATAAATATATTTGCCATCCCTGGTGAGTGGTGACACAATAATATATATGGATTACTAACGAAAACAGCATTCTGAACATAGTTAAGAAGCAGTGCATAAATAAAGATGTAACTGCATATTTTATATGTAAATTCAAGCTTTACACATCACAATAGTTTCTATAAGATATTTTCAATGACATGATTTTCATATCATTAATTGTTAATATTTCTTTCCATTATCCATTATTTCTAACGGTTGATTTTTATAGCCAGCCCTGAACACTGCCTCCTAAGTCAACAACTGTTGTAATTATCAATCAGTGTTTAATTGTGTCCCTATTTATATTTCTGAAAACAAATATCACAACACTTGAACAATATGAACAACTTTGTGGATTACAACTTCTGGTTGGCCTGCCATGATATTGCTGGAATATTGCTAAAAGCAGCATGAAACTAAACTCACTCACTCACTTGGGGTGGTGGGTAGCCTTGTGGATAAAGCATTCGCTCGTCACGAGAAGGCCTGGGTTCAATTCCCCACATGGGTAGATTGTGTGAAGTCTATTTCTGGTGTACCCCAGATATTGCTGGAACCATGTTGTAGTGACTTGTATTGCACTGACCAATTTAAGCAAAATGTGCCTGCCAAGGGTGCTTGAATATGTACATACTAAGCTACCCAGAAATGGACTCAAGTTTTTAGTGAATTTAAACATCTTAAATGAAGTGAACAATAGATAGTTTTATATGCTTGACTCAGTGTCACCTGGTCACAAAAAACGGTGCATATAGAAATCATTTCACTCACTGACTCACTGACTCACTGGACTCACGCATGGACCTTTGGATCTTAAAAGTAGTTCCTGGTCACAAATTGCAGTTTTTTTTAAGCCATTCAGACATTAAACTGGTTGATTTATGTGTGTTTTACAACTATCTGTCTTCCATGTAAATAGTAACCCCCTTTCTCATCTATATCAGTTCTCAGCTTGAAATGAAAGATCATTGTGCCCTCGTAAAGGAATGCTCTAAACTGAAACAAGGAAATTTGTCCTACTCAGAACAAAGTTAAAATGATGCAAGTATGTGTGCTGTATTAAAAATGTCAGGTTGACAGTAAATCAGAGTTTGAGATAGTTGTGTGAAGAATAGTGTTGCATGTGTCCTTTCTCCCGCTAGTGCTAAGTAGGAAGTAGAGATGTGGCAATCTAAGTCACCTGATTCATCAATAAGTGGGCCAGTCAAGAGTGGCATGGGCAAATCCCGCCATTAGGCTTCTAAGTGAAATGTTTGTGTAACCAGTTATGCTACTGACCCAATATTATTGATGTGACAGAGATTGTCACGTGAAACAGTTATCTTACATTAAAGGTATTCTAGCACAAATGAATAGTTATTTACTTCTGAGGCAACTCACTTTTGTGCACAACATATATATTTAGTGGCATCTTGTCTTTTGTGATGGTACTTGTATTGTGACCTGAGCTAACATGTAATGACATGTAATGACTTAAGGTAATAGGTTTTATTGAAACATTTTTGAAAATATTCATCAGTGTTTAATTTTTTTTACTTAACGCTCTTTTTTACATGCACACATGCACACACACACACACACACACACACACACACACACACACACACACACACACACACACACACACACACACACACACACACACACACACACGCACTTCATTAGTTATGTTAAAAGAAAGTACAAGGCTACTACCAATCTTTAGATCTGGTGAATTTGACATTTTTTATTTGGTCTGAATAAATGATTTCATGAACTTACAGAGTTTTTGTCAAAAGCCATTGAAGTGTAGGTAATGAGGAAATGTTTGACAACAGTTCAGTATTCTTCTTCTTGAAGCCTGTGTAGATGACTGATCTGTACACTGGTATTGTTGGGTGGACTGAGGTGCAGGTGGGTTGACTGCATGAGTGGTTCTGTTGATGGGGTGAACTGGACACAGTGTCACAGGTCACTTTCCTCGCGTCATGCTAATCAGGGCTATTTGTGGAGTTAGTGAAGTAGCAGTCTTTAGGCTAAACAAGTTGTCAGTGGGACTTTTTATTGCCATGATAACCTCTTGCATTTTGTTTCAATATCATGTCGACTTTAGTGTTGGGAATTGGTTAAAATCTCATAATTGATAATTGGTTCATTGCAACTGATCAATCATCGAAAATAATTGGTTTACGTCATTTATCAAATGTTCCTGTTATCATTGTTAATGCACATAAAAAAAATATAGAAAAAACATGTAATTTGGGTCTTTTGCAAATTGCACAAAATCCATTGGCGAATTTCGCATATTTAAAGGATGATTAGTATGTTAGGAACACAGATTTCCTGGATTCTTTAAGATAAATTCAATCATGACTTGGAACGAGCTTGTAGTGCTTATGAAATGTAAATTTAGTGACACAGACAAAACCAACCTTGTGTAAAATATTGTTGATGCAAACAAGTGTTCCAAAATTGGTTGAGTTCGATTATGAGAAAACACAATCGACTGCTTGGTCGTTTAGGCACTGCGGCCGATCTTCGATTATTTCAATTAATCGGACCACCACTAGTCGACTTGTTTTTGTCTTACTCCTATCCCTCTCCCTTGTCACACTTTTTATGGCAGGGAATGCTTGTCAGACATTTTAATATAGAAATGTCACTTAATAAAGTATTTATGAGTTGCCTGGTGACCTGTAGCAGGGGACAGGATTCTGTGCATATCAATTTGGCTAACGTGAAATATGTGGCACAATGACAACTCTGTCACATGTATCTTGTACATGTATGTTTCAATAGGGTTTGGTCTTTGTCTGCCAGCTGACCTTCTTTCTGAAACAGATATAGTTGTAACAAGTGTCTGAGGTTAAGTGCTCAGTTAATGTTTATGATGTTTGGGTTCTCACAGATGATTGTGATTTTGATGAAACAAGAAAATGGGAGTCATTGTTCTCAAGGTTTCAGGGGTAGGTCAATGTCCATGCTCCAGACCCGGGTTCGATTAACCACATGGATACAATGTGTGAAGTCCATTTCTGGTGACCCCTGCTGTGATATTGCTGGAATATTGCTAAAAGCAGCGTGAAACTAAATGCTAAAAAGCTCATCATTTTAACCAACAGTGATCAAAATATAAATTTATAATATTATAAAAAAAAAATAAATTTTATTCTTGAAAAAATATGACCAGCGGTTCCGTAAAAAAAGAAATAAAATTGGTCTGGCCTAATGATCAAACTCAAGAAGTAAGAACATTCCAGAGAGAAAGTTTATGCAAGTGTCTGTTGGATGGACATGTATGTGTTAAGCAATTTGGACCCCCAAGTTTGACAATCCCTACTTTGAAGGGGAGAAGCTGAAGAGCCCAAGATGCCATGCCCTCAGCACCATGACCTTGGTGCCATGACCTTGGTGCAGCACTGCTACAATCATGGGAACATGCAAGGGATTTAAGAAAGTCTGATTAATCATCTCTCATGCTTAGGTTTAGGACTGATGTTTACTTGCAGTATTTCAGATGCAATGATTGATTCCACTGATGCCATTGATCTGTTACATCATTTGCAGGAAAACCTAATTATATTCCAAAGTTCTGTGCAAGAGGTGCATGTCTATGAATATCAGTGCATTTTAACAATGAAGAGCCACTGCCATTGTTAAATGTTTTCAGATCTATCAGAATGGTACGCAGTGTTATCCAGAAGCCTGTCACTACTATAAGCAGACTGTTTCAGTCGTCAAATAGGGCTTTAAGTGGTAGAGAAAATTACAGTGACTGATCTGTAACAATACAGTCATTTTGTTGGCGATAAGTGGCATGTTGATGGTTTGATAGCTTCATACATAACTTTCAACAGTATGATTTTAGGAGCAAAATCAATGTTCAACATTGAATTGGAGACCACATGAAAAGATGGACTTGACTCTTCACATTGTCAAGCTCAAATACAGCAACAATCCTAGTACATACATTGAACTGTGTAGTGATTGTGTTTATTGGGAAAGCTTCTTCTTTCATGGTTTCTTTGATAGTATTTTGAAGTAGAGGGGCCTAAGTCTGAGTTTTGGTATTATTTTTGTGCTGAAATCCCAGCACTATTATTGACAGTGCCAAAACATCAATTAAGTGCTGCTCTAACACCCATAAAGATGTGATTGTGCCAGATGCAAGCAGTTACTTTCACATCAATGAACATGATACATGCAGAACCATAAAGGTTGCAGCTCTAACTTATAGACAGTATTTAGCCACTGTGGTTAAGTATTGACTTGAATCTATCCAACAAAGCCACATATTATATATTTAGGGAGACATATTATGATCCTATTTTGTGACAGCTAGAATCAGACTGCTCGTCTCTAGGCAGGTATTGATCAAGCATTTCATCATAATGCATCAATTGCTGCTTGTTTTGTACACTGACATTGGAAACTGGCTTTCAGTGTGATGAAAACTCACCATTAGTATCCTCTTTAAAACCGAAAGTAGATGAAGCATTTCACACGTCTAGTGCGGGGTGACAACTTCAGTTTCAGCTTGCATGTTGCTCAGCGTTCAGAGATAGTATTTACTCCCAAAGGCTCAACAGTAAAGGATGTTAAAAGGGGTCTGTGCACCAATGTCGCATGACCAGTCTAGGCTTAGATGTAGCAGCTGGTAGCCTTTCTGAAGACATTGATTTTCTCTACTTAGATCACTTAAGGGTCAACTACTGTATATACGTCAGAAGATGGTATTAACACATGGGAAAATTGGTGTTGAACAAATTCAGATTTGCAGGGAATGCCAGCTTGCCAAAGTTTAGTTTCTAGTTTGGCACTTGTGGTAGACAGTAACATGAAACATAGATTCCCCTGAATTCTATATAGCTACATAAAATGTATGAAATTCTACTAGAGTTTACATGACCCATCACATAGGCAATGTGACGGGCAGGATAGTGTGAATTTCTGTCCCTCTTAGCAGATTTGTACAAGTAGTAGTGGTGTTCGATTAATTGAAATAATCGAAGATTGGTCGCAGGGACCAAACGACCAAGCAATCGATCACATTTTCTCATAATTGAACTTAAACGTTTTTGGAACTACTGTTTTAGTCTTTGAAAAACTTGACAATGGAACATATCTTAGAAATTGTCAGGGCCTGAAAACGTGTTTAATTCTTAGGATACTCACTTCACCAACTGAAAAGCCATGACTGAATATTTCTCTAAGACTCAAGGAAGTTTATGGTCATGATATATTAGTCATCACTTTAAAGTAGCAAGTTGCATCATGTTATGCATATTTGCAATAACAACCTGGATTAGAAAAACTGAAAAATCTCGCTAACCAATTTTTTTCGATGATTGTTCGTTGGTAATGAAGCAATCATCAATTGTGAGATTTCAACCAATTCCCAACACTAACAAGTAGCAGTAAATACATAGGGGAACATGTCCTATACATTCAATATAAGGTACATTCAAGTTGTACGAGGAAATTGTAGCCTAATGACTTGTTTGCTACATAGAGGAGTTACAATGGAAGTAATGGTAATATCACTGTTTACAATATGTGCCCTGATATGTATCAAGCAGTGATATGCCCTACAGACATGCTGTCTGTGTATTCAAATATGCACTATCATTGAATAATGAATATATATTGATGTAGACTATGACCATAAGATAGAACTGAAACAATTTTGTCCGATGTGTATCAACACTATGCCAAGGGCTCTTCCTGAATTTGATTTTAAGAGCCCAACAGGTTTATGAATAGATAGTTGATCAAGGTACGCTGTTCAGAACATAGTATAATGGTGTTGTCATATCTATTTCAATTATGATTGACAATGTAACGCATCCATGCATTGGGGATATCAAATATTATTACTATCTTGTAACTAGAGTGTATCATGCATGTATAGCATGACATTTATCATTGTACATGGTTTCGCTGTTTTGTACATCAAAACTGGTGACTGCAAGCTCAGTCCTATAGTGACCCCTTTGTTGACCTTCCAGATATGATTTTTATTGCATGGAGAAGCTTTGTTTCGAAGCTTTAAATAAGATAAGCAGATAGCTTGTACTAACACATCAGCATTTGGCAATAACGAGCGGCAGTGGTGTTAAGAAAATTTTCAAAAGGAAGTCCTGAAAGCAGGAGAAGAAAACATGATGTGACTAGGCATAACTTTTTTCAAGTGTCAGGGTCAAAACATGATTGTGAATGTCATTGAGCTGACCAGCAAGTGAACGAGATAACTGGTGCTGCTGTGTGCTGGCATGGTCTCGGATTGTTTGTTCCAATCAGTTGGACCTCTTCAGGTCCTGTTCAGGCAAAAAAGGACCCACCATTTTGGCAGCTAAAGGGAACACTGTGGGACAAGATCTGAACTCTGAGTGACAATAGGTCACTAGTCACCTGCTGGTCATGAATCTGGTGGGGTTAAAATGTTCGCAAAATGAAGCTATTCTCATAAAATGCTTCAATTACCTTTTTTAACAGCAGCACTTTTACCGCTAGCTGGTCCCGTTCTATCATACTTCCACTGCATAAAAAGGGGGACTCTAGCCTCCCATATAATTGCAGTGGAATATCTCTGATGAGTGTATTAGGGAAGGTATTTACAACAAAATTGAACAATAGGATATCCCAGTGGGCAGATATGCTCAATAAAATTCCAGAAATACAAGCAGGGTTTGAAAAATAACTACTCCACGACTGATCATATCTTCACTTTATATGCTATTATTCAAAGTGTCTATCACGTAGAAAACACAATTAATGTATTGCATTTGTAGACTTCAAAAAGGCTGTTGATAGGTTCAAACTCTGGAACTGCTTAAGAGATACTGGTCTCAGGGGCAAAATGTATTCTATGCTGAAGGAAATGTACTCAAACACAAAGTCCTATGTCTGTTGTGAGACGGGTACAAAAGACTAGTTTGATTGTCTTATAGGTTTGCGACAAGGCTACATCCTCAGTCCCATCCTATTTTCATTTTTTATCAGCGAATTATATAATGATATTGCTTCTTATGGAAAACATGTTATTCAACTGTTTCAGGATTACTTGGAAATTTTAATGCTTCTCTTCGCAGATGATGTGATTTTACTATCAGATACAGTGACGGGATTACAAAGACAACTTAACATTCTAGAGATAATTGCACTAAGGAATGGAAACTCTCAGATAACTCTGTTGTTTATCACAGTAGCCCGACAGTGTGGATGGTTGCTCACAGTATCAGATTCTTGAAGGTCTCATCATATAGCTGGAACCAAATTTAGTCGCATCATTTGTTACCAGCAATAAAGTGCTAGGGACATCACTGTGGTGTGAAACAACAAACAAATATAATATCTCTGGAAGCTTGGCTGTGTGATTATTATGTGAAATTGGTGATATCAGATTAGTGTCTGTGTCCAGGCTGCAGAAACCTGAAGACATTAAGGTAACGATGAGCTTCGTACATCGCCAGTGTCCTAGGAGGTGGTAAGATGTCCAGCCTCAGCCCAGTTTGACTGCCAAGTGTTGCAGCAGTCCAGCAGACCAACAGACCAATGGGAACCACTGTCCTATCTCTCCACAAACATAACATGACAGCTCACTCAATCAGCTGATAACTGTGGTAGATTACAATGACCTCATTGCATATTAGCTATTGTTGTTTTGGCATCAGTTCAAGTTAATAGCTTCAAATGTAGAAATGTAATATTTGTGATGTGTTCAGGACTATAAATGAACTGACCAATAAAGCATACAGTTGTACATGTGTTGCCTTCAGTGCTGTTAGGCTAAGCATCTGGTACTGTAAGTTCTAATTCCTTCTTCCGTATAAGTGTGATAATATACTTTCCTGTTACTAATACCTTTCATCATTTGTTCATGTGGCTCATGCGGTAGCCTAATGGTTAAAGTGTGTGCTTGTGTTTTGAAGGCCCTGGTTCAATTCCTCCACATGGGTACAATGAGTGAAGCATTTTTCTGGTGTCCTTGCAGTGATATTTCTAGGATGTTGCTTGGACCACATCCATGCATTTGTGAATGGCATTCATATGACCAGCACAAAAAGTTGTTCAAAGTCTACAGATTATCTGGGCAGTGGGGTAGTCTTTTGGTTAAAGCATTTGCTCTTCATGCCGAGGAGCCGGTATCCCCCGCTGTGATATTGCTGGAATATTTCTAAAAGCGGTGTAAAAAACTCTCAAACTCGCTCATGCACTCATGCACTCACGCACTCACTCACTCACTCACTCACTCACTCACTCACTCACTCACTCACTCACTCACTCACTCACTCACTCACTCACTCACTCACTCACTCACTCACTCACTCACTCACTCACTCACTCACTGTGGTTTCAGGCTGTACTCCCACCTACTATGTGTACATCAATCCGAATGAATTCCTAATGTTAATCCTGTCAGTTCCCCAAGTCCAGTAGGGACCTCCTGACCACTTCTAGCCCTGAGTACTAAGCCCCCAAATTTACGTAACAATTCATAACTATTATCAAAATAGCTTCAGTTTTATCCATGTCTGATCTAAGTCTTTTGTTACAACTCAAGTTCTGACACGCTTACCCTCTGTATTGTTGCTATAAGTACTCTTTTTGTGAACTTTCTCTAGTACCCAGGATGCTTATTATCGCTGATACAGTAATACATTCTCTCTTTAAATACGTCACACAGAATGTCCACAGAAACAATCTAGGCATGGTATGATAGCAGTTAAACGTTCCAACTTGTCCTGAGGATATAGTTTCAGCAAGATAAGAGGAAGTAAGAAGCAAAGTATCAGGTTGTATGCAGCTATATTTGCAAGCTCAATATGAAGTTTGTCTCTCAAGGCAGTCAACTGACCTCAGTACTTATCTCTCATGTTCTACTCCAGATATTGTGTGCACTCAATGTATTTTATACTTCTCAAAACCAGTTACAGTACATGCACAACTGGAAAGCTGTGTGTTGCAATACCTGACAGCCATGGCAGATGGACTAGACATATGAAGAGTCCCGAGTTCTTGAACTCTTTATAGTAGTATATTGTGTACTTGATGTTAACTGTGGTGAGCGTACTGAATTGATATATGTTTATGTTATGTGGACACATGCTATATGAAATGACAGTCTCTTCTTGGATCAGATATTATATGTCAAGTACATTCAGGTGTACACTATATTTTGGCATTTTTATTAATTTTTTCCTCATAATATATCACTTGACTTAGACTTGAAGACAAGTGGCATTCCTAACACTGCAGATTATCACTAGACAGCGTGTTGATGAGCACTGGCATCTCACCTGTGACGGAAGTGAGCATTAGCTATCTGTTGAGTCAAAGTTTGACAGGTTGACACAGAAGTAAATTAATAACTAAGTTTCCTTTTGTAACCTTTCGTAAGTTTCCTTTATTCATATTCCAATGGCAGTGGCTATGCCTATAGCATAGAAATTCGAAAGTCAAAGTTTATAAATAAATCAGGATTTCAAGGTCATGTCCTTTGTTTTAGGTCAATTGGTATGAGATGAAACTGTAGCTGTTATAGAGAGATAGTCTTGGTTGTTGAATGTGGGTCCCAGAGGAGCTGCCCACACCCATTAGACCAGGGTCGGTACATACAGCCCTGCAGCAAGGCATGCACTCAGCTATTGATATCATAGATACAATTATTCTAATGAGATTGTAGAAGATGGACCAGTGATGAAGACCAGCCAACCCCAGATGAGCACCTTTGAAGTGGCCCTTATTGACAGTGAGACTGCTTGGGAGAATAGCTCTACACAAGTAATCTGTTTTAATCATAGCTTTGGAGGCCATGCAGGGCATTTGTTGCAGTATTTTCTGTTGTAATCAATTATTGATCTTAAAATCAGGTTGAATTTTCTTTAATTTTGTGACAAATTTCCCCTGTTAAAAAGGAAATGGCTCCTGAATCAGTGTTAAGCCAGAGCCTGTCTCCAGTACTACAGTGTATTGGGGTGACAGCTTGTCGAGGATAGGAAGTGTTGGAGATAATCTATGCCCCAAGGACAATTACAAACATCTCCTGAACTGCACTAAGTGGTTTAAGTAACCAGAGAATATTTGTACTATTTTTGGCACTGTAGCCTGTAAATGTCATACTGGATGCTTGTAGATAGGCTTGTTTCTTGGAGTTGTAAACCAGGAGAACCCTTGTAGAGAAGGCTTATTCCTTGGAGTTGGTAACCAGGGTAACCAGGTGAACCCTTGTAGAGAAGGCTTATTCCTTGCAGTTGGTAACCAGGGTAACCAGATGAACCCTTGTAGAGAAGGCTTATTCCTTGGAGTTGGTAACCGGGTAACCAGGTGAACCCTTGTAGAGAAGGCTTATTCTTTGGAGATGGTAACCGGGGTAACCAGGTGAACCCTTGTAGAGAAGGCTTATTCCTTGGAGTTGGTGACCGGGGTAACCAGGTGAACCCTTGTAGAGAAGGCTTATTCCTTGGAGTTGGTGACCAGGGGGAACCCTTGTAGAGATGGCATATCTCTTAGAGTTCATAACCAGGGGTCTTTGGAGAGAGGGCTTATCTCTTGGAATTGGTAACCTTGAGAACACATGTAGGGATGGCTTATCTCTTGGAATTGGTAACCAGGGGAACACATGTAGGGATGACTTATCTCTTGGAATTGGTAACCAGGGGAACACATGTAGGGATGGCTTATCTCTTGGAATTGGTAACCTTGAGAACACATCCAGGGATGGCTAATTTCTTGGAATTGATAACCTTGATAACACTTGTAGGGGTGGCTAATCTCTTGGAATTGGTAACCAGGGGAACACATGTAGGGATAGCTAATCTCTTGGAATTGGTAACCAGGGGAACACATGTAGGGATGGCTTATCTCTTGGAATTGGTAACCTTGAGAACACATCCAGGGATGGCTAATTTCTTGGAATTGATAACCTTGATAACACTTGTAGGGGTGGCTAATCTCTTGGAATTGGTAACCAGGGGAACACATGTAGGGATAGCTAATCTCTTGGAATTGGTAACCAGGGGAACATGTAGGGATGGCTAATCTCTTGGAATTGGTAACCAGGGGAACACATGTAGGGATGGCTAATCTCTTGGAATTGGTAACCAGGGGAACACATGTAGGGATAGCTAATCTCTTGGAATTGGTAACCTTGAGAACACATCCAGGGATGGCTAATTTCTTGGAATTGATAACCTTGATAACACTTGTAGGGATGGCTAATTTCTTGGAATTGGTAACCTTGAGAACACATGTAGGGATGGCTTATCTCTTGGAATTGGTAACCTTGGGAACACATCCAGGGATGGCTAATTTCTTGGAATTGATAACCTTGATAACACTTGTAGGGATGGCTAATTTCTTGGAATTGGTAACCTTGAGAACACATGTAGGGATGGCTAATCTCTTGGAATTGGTAACCAGGGGAACACATGTAGGGATGGCTTATCTCTTTGAATTGGTAACCAGGGGAACACATGTAGGGATGGCTAATCTCTTGGAATTGGTAACCAGGGGAACACGTGTAGGGATGGCTAATCTCTTGGAATTGGTAACCAGGGGAACACATGTAGGGATAGCTAATCTCTTGGAATTGGTAACCAGGGGAACACATGTAGGGATGGCTAATCTCTTTGAATTGGTAACCTTGAGAACACATGTAGGGATGGCTTATCTCTTTGAATTGGTAACCAGGGGAACACATGTAGGGATGGCTAATCTCTTGGAATTGGTAACCTTGAGAACACATGTAGGGATAGCTAATCTCTTGGAATTGGTAACCAGGGGAACACATGTAGGGATGGCTAATCTCTTTGAATTGGTAACCTTGAGAACACATGCAGGGATGGCTAATCTCTTGGAATTGGTAACCAGGGGGACACATGTAGGGATGGCTTATCTCATGGAATTGGTAACCAGGGGTACCCTTGTAGAGAGGGCCCATCCCTTGGGGGTGGTCACTAGAGGTAGCCTAGAGGAGTGAGCCCATACCTTGGGGGTGGTCACTAGAGGTAGCCTAGAGGAGTGAGCCCATACCTTGGGGTGGGGTAGTAGTGAGGTGTTAAGTTTAGGTGCCGGTGTTAGCTCAGTGGTCAATGTTTAGATGCTGGATTGATTCTAATGGACTGAAGTCAGTGTAATGGTTGTTGTAGTACCTAAAACTGATTAACTTTAAAAAACCATGTGAAGGATAAAAGTTTATGACATCTAAGTGTCATATTTTTCTGTTATGGTGTAGCCTACCCATTTAACATGTTTACATTATGCAGTTCTTGCACTGCACTAAACAAACCTTGTTATTTTCATGGATTCAGTTAGAATGTATATCTGTTCAATCATTACCTACAAGATCACCAAGTGCCAGTTATAGTATATCTATATACTATAGGACTGCACTGTATTAACAATATACTGGTATAATGCAATACATTTTGCAAATGAAACATATAGAGATATCTTTTCATATTTATGGTACATGGGGAAATAGATATAACAAGTTTGTTTTATTTTATAATCAACCTAAATTCTTCTATAAACGTCATTCACAAATGATAACATGGCAACAGCATTGAGGCGATTTTCTCTCATATTGTTATTTCCCAACACCAGTGACTCCAAAATAGCAGTGACTGGCCATGCTTGGTAATATTTGCTTCAGTGGTTTGAAGGATTGGCATGATCCTAAATCACTGTCAAATGCTTCTATTCCAGACATGTTGCAGTGCATACCACAATACACATACCTGTAACACAGTGTATGCAATACAATTATTTTGCGATTACACTTCCCTAATAATATTCTGATTTATGTGTATTTAACATACAGACAACCCAGTTTATCATATCGATATATGCAAATATTCCTTTGAACCTCTGTCCTTTTACTTCCTGAATATAATGATGAATGTTTACTGTCACCAGTGGACCCTGGCGTTGGAGTTTGTTTGGTGCCCATTAGTCTTTGGACAGTAATAGTTATCTCCCATCCAATCTGCCTTTCACATTGCTAATACCTCAATTTTAGTTTCAGTTTCACATCTTAAATTTTCTACTTTTATATTTGCTGTGCTCGAGTAAAGTGATAATCAACAGAAGGAAGTTAAATTTATCTAAATGAAATATGAAGACATGTGCCAATGCCCCCAATCATTCACATTCCTTGACATCTCCAGCATTCCAACACTGTGTGGCAGATGCTCACTTTCTGTTGTATGACAGTGTATGATGTCTGTTGTATGACAGTGTATGATGTCTGGTGTATGATGTCTGTTGTATGACAGTGTATGATGCCTGTTGTATGACAGTGTATGATGTCTGTTGTATGACAGTGTATGATGTCTGTTGTATGACAGTGTATGATGTCTGTTGTATGACAGTGTATGATGTCTGTTGTATGACAGTGTATGATGTCTGTTGTATGACAGTGTATGATGCCTGTTGTATGACAGTCTGTTGTATGACAGTGTATGATGTCTGTTGTATGACAGTGTATGATGTCTGTTGTATGACAGTGTATGATGTCTGTTGTATGACAGTGTATGATGTCTGTTGTATGACAGTGTATGTCTGTTGTATGACAGTGTATGATGTCTGTTGTATGACAGTGTATGATGCCTGTTGTATGACAGTGTATGATGCCTGTTGTATGACAGTGTATGATGTCTGTTGTATGACAGTGTATGATGTCTGTTGTATGACAGTGTATGATGTTGTGTGTTGGTGGTCTTTGCTGTAAGTATGTACCTTCAGTGCATCTCTTATGTACCCATATGGTTTCCTTTGCGTGTTTTCATAATTGTAGCTGTATTTTGGCTGCTGTTACTATCGAGTATTATGTTTTGTAAAGAATTAGGAATCATAAAGTGAAACTTAAAGGACTTTTGGTTGATTCACAGCGAAAGGATATTACTTTGTGAGGGAAGGTGAAAACAACCCTGAGTTTGACTATACTGGATTGCTATTTCATGTCATAGGTTTCGGAACTACACTCACACCAATATGTTGGTAAATTGTTACCCCACGCAACGTGTTTTGTGGGGGGTATTAAAATGCGCTCTGTCTGTCCATGTGTCCGTGCATCCATGCACATTTGTCTTTTCCGGAGCAGATCTTTAAAACCGTTCAATATTACTTCACCAAACTTTGCACATAGATAGATCTGGTGGTGTACTGGTGCCTTTTGGTAGTTTTGGATTTCTAAATAAAATATTTTTGGCATTTCCATGGCAACAAGTTTGACTTTGACTTAAATTGGTGGTAGTGCTCTTTTCCGGAGCAGAACTCTGAAACCTTTCACTGCTTCTTCACCAAACTTGGCTCATAGATAGGTCTGGTGGTGAACTGGTGCCTTTTGGTAGTTTGGGATTTCTGCATAAAATATTTGTTTGTGTCTCCATGGCAACAAGTTTGGCTTCAACTGAATTTGGTGGTAGTGCCCCTTTCTGGAGCAGAACATTAAAACCTTTCAATACTCTCCTTCCACTTTTCTATATACACGCCAAAACGTTTGACATAATCATAACTCTTTGACATAATCATAACTCGTAGACATATTCCTGAATAGTATTTTGCCATTGTGGGGGATATTGATGACTTTGTCTTCTTGTTGAATATATAGACAGGAACACCTCCATGTTATGTTCCAAGAGAGACCATTACCATTGTCCTATACTAGATTGCACATATACCCTGCCTGGTAGTTCTCAACTGATTAGACACTTTTTGTAAGTTGAGAAAACCTCGTATCAAGTTCCTGTTTATAAATTACTAAAGAATATTACTGTTCTTAAAGATAACAAAGGGTGAACACTAAATGTCATATATATTTCCTTGTTGTCTGAGTGCAGCAGGGTTGTTCTATATACACAGCTTGGGGCAATGTCTGTTTCATGTCAGCAAATATACAACAGTGACAAACTGTTGTGTTTCAGTTGCAGGGACCAGCAAAAGTATTTCAAGTTATCTGTGTTTTGACAAGATCTGACGCATGAACTTTGCATACATTTTTAATATTTTCCTAAAGTGTAGCAAGTTATGGAAGCTATTATCAATTGATGTTGCACCTTCTTTACTTGCCTTGACTAACTGAATATTTATAAACACCCAGTTCCAATGTGCTGTATTGATTTAACCGTTAATTGGTGCCACACATGCTACAAGAACATGCATGAATCCCAGTTTATATCTTAAGGCACTGTGAAATTTCATTGGTTTTACAATCTATATCATGTGTCTGTTGGTTATAAAAAAAAATAAGAGATTCTTCTTTATTAGAATTGATGAATTTGCAAGTTAACTGAGTACTAAATTCACAACAGTTTTTGGTAGACATGATAAGTTTGTAGTCAGAAATATTTGAGTTTTTCAATGGTTATTGTATTAGAAGCAAAGGGTTCATCATACGGTTGCGTAATTGTTACATGTATTGTCCCCCTGGAGAAATCTCATGAGGTCAAGTATCCCATGCAGTTATTTGGTTTTGACAGCCAAGTACGAGGGTGTGTAACCCTACAGATTGTGTGTCGTGACATCACAATGGCTTGTCCTGTTGATCATGGTCTTGGGATTCATACACACACAGGACATGCTGGTATAGAAGAAATATTGCTGTTTGTGGTAGGAAACAATATTCACTCTGAATAATTGTTTTTCTCTTTTGTTTTGCAGAAGATCGACATTATGGGAAAGTTGGTGGATGACCTTATCATCAAAACCCAGGAATACCTCCAGCCAAACCCAGGTGTGTGCATGTGACTGTCAGGCCAGCAGTTAAAGGAAGCACAACTCCAATGATCATGCATGTGATAGGAACTTATTGTATTGGGCTTTATCTGCTGGTCTGAAGTTTATGCCATTTATCACATTTTAATCAGTTACACTTTGATAAATTACATGCCATTCATTCTTATTTGTCACGATAATCATAATATGAATAATGTGAACTCACACATCAAATATTGATCACATCACACAGTTTAAGTCTTCAGCAGGTGATTTGCCTGCTGAAGAGTCACGATATGAGAAGAAAGAACCTGTCTGCACTCTAGGGTCTACATCACTGGTCTACATCACTGTATTGCTTATGACAAGATGTGAGTGGCTCAGACTCTGAGACTATGTTTATCATGTGTCATTGTGCCAGTGTGGTTAGCTTCGCTGTTCCATCTATGGTTTGCCTGGGCAAGACATGTTCACTGACCACCATAATGTGGCTGAAATAATGCTGATTCTGGCATTAAAGAACATTTACCCACTCCAAAATATTAGCAGTCACATTGTTAGGTAAAGCAAGTTCCTTCAGCTTTTCTTTGTATGATCTGATATTTTCTCATGATTATGATACAAAAGCTGCTTTCTTGGCATTGTTTCATTTTGTTCTATATTTATGGGATATTTCCCTCTTGTTATAGAATAGATCCCCAGCTACCATGATTAAGTATGAGACGGTAGCCACAAAATGAATTCAGAGTGTGTACCTTGATTTCATGGATCATTACTCCTGCTAACAACCACCAGAGTGTCTGTCCCAGACTTGATTATTTACAGGCCACTGTATATCTGTTACCAACCACCAGAGTGTCTGTCCCAGACTTGATTATTTACAGGCCACTGTATATCTGTTACCAACCACCAGAGAGTCTGTCCCAGACTTGATTATTTACAGGCCACTGTATATCTGTTACCAACCACCAGAGTGTCTGTCCCAGACTTGATTATTTACAGGCCACTGTATATCTGTTACCAACCACCAGAGTGTCTGTCCCAGACTTGATTATTTACAGGCCACTGTATATCTGCTAAGAACCACCAGAGTGTCTGTCCCAGACTTGATTATTTACAGGCCACTGTATATCTGTTACCAACCACCAGAGTGTCTGTCCCAGACTTGATTATTTACAGGCCACTGTATATCTGTATATCTGTTACCAACTACCAGAGTGTCTGTCCCAGACTTGATTATTTACAGGCCACTGTATATCTGCTACCAACCACCAGAGTGTCTGTCCCAGACTTGATTATTTACAGGCCACTGTATGTCTGCTAACACTACCAGTGTGGCTGGGCCAGATTTGATTATTAACAGGCCACTGTATATATGTTACCAACTACCAGAGTGTCTGTCCCAGACTTGATTATTTACAGGCCACTGTATATCTGCTAACAACCACCAGAGTGTCTGTCCCAGACTTGATTATTTACAGGCCACTGTATATCTGTTACCAACCACCAGAGTGTCTGGACCAGACTTGATTATTTACAGGCCACTGTATATCTGTTACCAACCACCAGAGTGTCTGTCCAGACTTGATTATTTACAGGCCACTGTATATCTGTTACCAACCACCAGAGTGTCTGTCCCAGACTTGATTATTTACAGGCCACTGTATATCTGTTACCAACCACCAGAGTGTCTGTCCCAGACTTGATTATTTACAGGCCACTGTATATCTGTTACCAACCACCAGAGTGTCTGTCCCAGACTTGATTATTTACAGGCCACTGTATATCTGCTAAGAACCACCAGAGTGTCTGTCCCAGACTTGATTATTTACAGGCCACTGTATATCTGTTACCAACCACCAGAGTGTCTGTCCCAGACTTGATTATTTACAGGCCACTGTATATCTGTTACCAACCACCAGAGTGTCTGTCCCAGATTTGATTATTTACAGGCCACTGTATATCTGCTAAGAACCACCAGAGTGTCTGTCCCAGACTTGATTATTTACAGGCCACTGTATATCTGCTACCAACCACCAGAGTGTCTGTCCCAGACTTGATTATTTACAGGCCACTGTATGTCTGCTAACACTACCAGTGTGGCTGGGCCAGATTTGATTATTAACAGGCCACTGTATATATGTTACCAACTACCAGAGTGTCTGTCCCAGACTTGATTATTTACAGGCCACTGTATATCTGCTAACAACCACCAGAGTGTCTGTCCCAGACTTGATTATTTACAGGCCACTGTATATCTGTTACCAACCACCAGAGTGTCTGTCCCAGACTTGATTATTTACAGGCCACTGTATATCTGTTACCAACCACCAGAGTGTCTGTCCCAGACTTGATTATTTACAGGCCACTGTATATCTGTTACCAACTACCAGAGTGTCTGTCCCAGACTTGATTATTTACAGGCCACTGTATATCTGCTACCAACCACCAGAGTGTCTGTCCCAGACTTGATTATTTACAGGCCACTGTATATCTGTTACCAACTACCAGAGAGTCTGTCCCAGACTTGATTATTTACAGGCCTCTGTATGTCTGCTAACAACCACCAGAGTGTCTGTCCCAGACTTGATTATTTACAGGCCACTGTATGTCTGCTAACAACCACCAGAGTGTCTGTCCCAGACTTGATTATTTACAGGCCACTGTATGTCTGCTAACAATCACCAGGTTGGCTGGACCAGACTTGATTATTTACAGGCCACTGTATATCTGCTAACACTACCAGTGTGTCTGGACCAGATTTGATTATTTACAGGCCACTGTATGTCTGCTAACAACAACACAATATTCCCTGACCAAGACTTGATCATTTGCAGGCAACTGTACAGCTGAATTATTTTTTGCCTTGCCATACAACACCATTTACTTTCACTGATGTTTTGACATCACCAAATGAGAGATGGTTTTTGATGGTTTAGATGAATTGATTGACCAATATTTTATCACTAGTTGCAGCTCAAGAACCAATGTTTTTGGCCTCTTTCTGTGTCAGATCAGATATCCTGAACATTGTTTTTTCTTTTCAGCATCAAGAGCAAAATTGTCCACAATGAATGCATTATCAAAAGTCCGAGGCCAGGGTAAGGTGGCGCCGTATCCACAACCAGAAGGAATCCTGGGAGAACACATGATCAAACATGGCAGGGATCTTGGAGATGACAGTACCTTTGGTAAGTAGTCCACCAAGTATGGGATCCATCACCTCCAGAACAACAATACGTAACGCAGGGGATTACTTACAATCATCAAATGCCATATGAGAGGTCTATTTTAGAAGTAAATTGCCTGCAGGTTATGTACGCTATAGAAAAACCATCTTGTGAGTGCCTGCTTAAAATGAATACTACTTCGGCGGATGACAAATGGATGAAAATAAACTCTCAGCTGTAAACCAATGGGCTGTTTCTTTGTGCCCCAAAGCGTTATTGTTTGTCATATATTGAAATAGTTAACTGTAGGTATAGATATGTCCCAGTGGATAGGCTCATCAGGATACATAGTGCCGTCACTCGGTAACTCAAACCTGTGGAGAAAGCATTATAGTTTGTCATCAACTGATATAGTTCACAATTATCTGATTATCACTTTCCAGCAGTGAACTCCAGCTTGTTTTATCTGCCTGTGTTGTCCCCTGGGATGTAATATGGGGTGATGTAGCAATGAGCTTGTCTGTCCATCTGTCCATCCCAAATCATTTTCTGCCAGGATTGTATCTCTAAAATCCATAGGTATTCATTCATGAGACTTTGAACATACTGCTGTCAATTGCTCCCTTTTGCTATTTGTTGCTTTTTTATCCCCCGCCGCGCGTTTTGCTCGAAGCGGGGGATATAGTATTAGGCTCTGTCCGTCCGTCCGTACGTACGTACGTACGAATTGGAATATCTAAAGAACTGTTGACTAGATTCTTTTCATATTTGGTACCTAGGTTCATCACAGTATAAGAAAGGTCCCAGTCAGGTTTGGTGACCTTGACCTTCATTTCAAGGTCACAAGGGGACTTTAACGTTTTACCCTTGTCAGTGAGCTATCTCAAGAACCGTTCACTGGATTTTCTTCACTTTCAACACCCAAGCTTTACCTAAGGAAGGCGCAGGGCCCAGTCGATTTTGGTGACCTTCAATGAATTTTCAAGGTCACAGCAACACTTTGAATATTTCAGCATGTTAAGCTGCATGTTAAGATTGTCAGCGAGATGCCTCAAGAACCGTTCACTAGATTTTCTCATATTTGAGATCAAGCTTCATCCAGTGAAGGCGCAGGGCCCATTCGATTTTGGTGACCTTCACTGAATTTTCGAGGTCACGGCGACACTTTGAAGATTTCAGCATGTCAACCAGCATGTTAAGATTGTCAGTGAAATATCTCAAGAACCATTCACTGGAGTTTTTTCATATTTGACATCAAGCTACATCTAGGGAAGCTGCAAGGTCCATAATTGACACATAATTGTCAAGGTCACATGGACACTTTGAAAATTTCAACCGTTAAGCTGCATGTAAAGATTGTCAGCGAGATATCTCAAGAACCATTCACTGGACTTTCTTCATATTTGATACCAAGCTTCATCTAGGGAAGGTGCAAGGTCCAGTCAAGTTTGGTGACTTTCACATAATTGTCAAGGTCACAGGGACACTTTGAAGATTTCAGCATGTTAAACTGCATGTTAAGATTGTCAGCGAGATATCTCAAGAACAATTCACTGGATTTTCTCCATGGACTTTCAAGATTTCCCTTGAATGTTTTTCAGTAAGCAGTTATTACTATTTTTGCATATTTCATACACAAAGACATTCATGTCAAGGTCAAAGTCAGTCTTGAAAATATTTGTGCGTTTGAACAACTACAGAACAAGATATCAAGAGAGGTTGACTGGTCATGTTTTTGTTGACATTTAACTTCACCTTAAATTACGACCTTCACTTTCATTACTTTTTAAGTTTGATTTGATAATTTTGCGGCGGGGGATTATGTCACCTTAGTGACAAGGCTTGTTGTACTTTTACTTATTCCATTTTGCAAGGAGCAAGCTTGACGTTGTCCCTATCATAGTGGTTTGTTTGTCTGGACTATATCTCTAAAACTAATAGCTATTTTCATTACTAATACTGACAAAAGCTACAAGTACTAACTAAAACTAATAGTGTCCTTTATACGTATATGGACTGATTAGGAATACTCTCACCAAGTGACAGATCACTCTTGTAGAAGTTCCTGTAACAGTCAGGTACAAAGCAAGGAAAGAAGATTAACAAGTCAACCAATCATTACACTGATCATTCATTAACACCTTTGTTGACAACAGGTTGAAGTTGAACCATACATAAGGTCATCATGATCAATATGCTCTTCAATTGCTTACTGCTGCATGAAACACCCTCACACTATGTTTTGTTAGACTTTGAGGAAAACGCCAACTTATAGTAACATGAAAGATGTCTTCTAAATTGAAGACATCGTGAAGTGGAGTGATTTAAGAAAAAATTAATTTAAGTATAGCGACATCATTCCAATGTTTTAGATTTAGATTTTGAACAAATTATTCAAATAATTGAATAATTCTGTTCTGTCAAAATATCTGACTTCAACAATAATGATTAATGTCCATGAGAACAATGAATAATGGGAATCAGTTTTAATGCATGCAATATTTATGAGTTCAAATATTAATACGAATTTCAGTAGCACACTTGTTTAGGGATGTTCTCTCCAACATGAATATTCATTGTGGTATGTTAAGCCCTATTAGGACTGATGTCAGCGACAGCTGCCATGCTATGGTATACAGCCCGTATCACATCTCCAAGCACCTATAACATGTGTTGTACAGTCACATGGTGGTCTGTGGCAACACAACTTTTATTGCCTTGTGCCACAATTTAAATTGACAATTAATTACTCTGACTCATGTTGGCAATTATGACAAACTTTTATAGATGACATATTTCATGTGTTTCCTGATGTCAAATTCAGAATGCAGTTAAATCCCATTTGTATAATGTCTCCGTGGCCCAGATAATAATGTGGTGGTCAGAGCACTGGTAGATCGAATTTGGTTTGTTTGTTTTTTACATGACAAAAATGATTTTTGATTTACTATTGATATGATTTTGAAGGATTTGCATTCTGTTGAATGTAATTCAATGAGTTATAGTTCCGTGCAAGCACACAACATATTTTCCAGGGATAATGTAAATGGTGGTAGGTTACAGGGTTGATTGCATTCCAGATACACAGTCATCTCATGTGATATTTACGATCAGTAATGTCATGAATAATTAGTTCACTGCAACTGCAGTCCAGCTTAAGATATGGCCAATTCGAACTGAAGGCAAGGATGTATTGATGTAATCTTGTGTTGAGAGAGGAGACATGATGACATTACACATGAGATCATTGTGCAACTTCGCTCCATCACGGATGCTGGAACACCCATCACATTGATTAACACACATATTAGGGGGGTTGGTAGGTCAGTGGTTATTTCCTTGTCATGATAAACTCTCACTCAGATTTTGTACTTTGGTACAATTTATGTCTTAGGTTGTCGGTGCATTCAACATCTCATGGTTATTTAAAGGGTTGCACAATTCTGCTGTGATGTTGCTTAGTTTGGCATAATACAGTATTGTGTTGACTTCATTTTATGGTTGAAACTGCTTTCTGTAAATGTTTTGGAGCGGTTGGGTAGCCTAGTGGTTAAAGCTTTGGCTCGTAACGCCCAAAACCCGGGTTAGATTCCCCACATGGGTACAATGTGTGAAGCCCATTTCTGGTGTCCCCCACCGTGATATTGCTGGAATATTGCTAAAAGCAGTGCAAAACCATACTCACTCACTCACTGTAAATGTTTATATTATTGTTAATTAACGTAAGCGAAACTGGTTTAACCAAGCTGCTTAATCATAGACGTCCATGCTGTCTCAATGCTGTTAGACATGTGACTCACAGTGAAGTGCCAATGTCTGGACTTGCTGTATAATTCCCTCTTATCTTATTTTACATTATAGATTTGTAAGTAAAAAAACGTTCAGTTCTTTTCATATCTTAATCAGGTATTTTATTAATATCATTAAAAAATGCATGCCAAATATATTGAAAAGATAAATTTTAATCTTTAAAATCATATATCAAACCTTTTTAATTATATCTAAGACTTTGTTGTCATGGAGAGAGCTTCTACTTTGTACTGTTGATGTAAGTTACAATGACCTTGGATTGACACATTCCAATGCTGAATGATGATCCTGACTGAACACGGCTGCCATCTGGAGAGTGGTTCATGTGGGAGGCTGGCCAGTGATCGCTGGCCATGTGTGCTGCTCACCGAGTGTGGCTGGACTACAACGTGGTATTGATTCCTGTAGTCACAGTCGTACCTACTGTCTTCAGGAGGAAATCACACCTTCCAGGGCTGGAAGCAGTTACAAGGCTCTCAGTACACGCAACTGGTCACTTTAACAAGATTTTAGTTTGAGTAAGGTTTAATGCAACCTTTCTGCTACTTCAATGGGATAGTGGTTTATACATTTGGATCAGTGGTTCAATCCCCATTGCAGTGTTATACCAAAAGATGTTAAGAGATGGTACTTTCTCTTACCCTCCCTGAATCATTGAGGGAATAACACGAGGACTGGGTGGCTTAGAATCGGTATGTGACTGAGTGGGGTTATCTATGTAATACATAGTCATGTGGGCCAGCACCATAAACTTGAATTGAGTCCGGATTAGCAGAAGCAGCCATATAAATGCATGTCTGTAGGAGTGAAATGAGTGCGGAACTTGACCTCACCTCACCATACCTCACTGTTCATATTACTATTAGTAGGCAAATGCTTCCTTTGTAACAGTTTTTGAAATTTATTTCCTTCAGTTTGCTGACAATAAACCTCATGCATTCTCCTTTTCCTTGTATTTCATCAGACGTGAAGCACGTTAGACATGTAACTGATCAAGGCCAATACAGGATATTAATACTAAATATTAACAAGT
The DNA here is from genome assembly GCF_003918875.1 of Haliotis rubra. Lineage (NCBI taxonomy): Eukaryota > Metazoa > Mollusca > Gastropoda > Lepetellida > Haliotidae > Haliotis > Haliotis rubra. The sequence continues at coordinate 401,931 of NW_025767235.1, forward strand.
ATGATCTGAATATTTTCCTGCTTTATGTACATAAGGAGGCGTTGGGGTAGCCTAGTGGTTAAAGCGTTCGCCCGTCACGCCGAAGGCCCGGGTTCGATTCCCCACATGGGCACAATGTATGAAGCCCATTTCTGGTGTCCCCCGCCGTGATATTGCTGGAATATTGCTCAAAGTGACGTAAAACCCCCTCCCTCATGTACACAATCACAGTAGAGTCATGTACATAGGGAAGGCACACACATGGGTTAGGTAGTGTGCAGCTGCTTACACTGTTGTCTGCACTCCTTTCTGCATACTTAAACCCATGTAGACAGTCGCCTGCCTTTGGCTTGTGAGACACTTACAATGCATCCATCCAGGGAGACCAACTGGTGTGTATTTGTTTCAGCTTTGTCCAGGTGTTGACACAGGCACACTTGACCCCACATACCTTGCAGAGGATCAGGTGTCCTCACTCAGGGTGGGTGGATACACACTGGTCTAAAGCTGTATTTCTGCATACATATCACTGCCCACAAGCCTTGTCTTCAGACAGTATTTATTAATAACCTCATGATTACTGGGGATCAACAAGACAAATATCATGCATTTGTCGCTGCACTAACTCAACAACAGGTTTTGGTGTTTGTGTGGCTCTATAGCCAAGTGAGAGTTTTTGAGGATTTGGTTTGTAAACTGAGGAAACGGGCATATATCATTTTCTTTTTAGCTCTACGCATTGTTGCATACTTCTTATCTGAAGTCCTTGTTGGCAGCATGTTATGACAGTTATCAATTCAAATATGTCTCAAGAGTAATGGAATAAATCATTAGCAAGTGATTAAGTGGCATTTCATTGGCTAACCAAGCAGTTAGTTTTTGTGTTTGCTTTATGTTGTAATAAACTGTTTCCTGATTGACTTATAATAGGATAGGGGATGGCATGCGTTATTGTGCTGAACAATGTCAGATTTCCGGTTGTCATTTATTGGGAGTACACAGTGAAATCAACAGTCTATGAGTTAACTTGTTTTCAGATCATTTAATATTCTGGCGCATTGATTGTTATCTAAAATCTACTGAAGATGTTTTTCACTTGGCTGATGGTATAAAAGAATGTCCAATGAAGATTTGCTAAAATGATGAAAATGTCCTGATGACAATTGTCTCTAGCAAAGTTCCTTCATTATCAATGTTGATAAATCTACTACTAAGTATTCACTTTTGTCTATTTTGGAGCTAATGGAGGAGCACATATTGAATTCAATTCTCAACTGAACAATATGCATAATTGTTTTGTTGTTACAGCCTTGTAACAGTTATTTCTATAACAGCTCGCGACCTGCAGGAATCAGGGCATTCGTATAGAAAGTGATCAATGAAAAAGGATCTTCTATCTGACTGTGCGAGCCAGCCTTGATGAGATGAGGGCTTAGGTGTAACTACAGCAGAGATTCCTGTGGTAAAGCATTAGGTGATAGCAAAGAGGATGACACAGGATATAGGAAATACCACGGCTGCAGTAGTGATACCAGGACAGGACAGGAAGTGTTGCAATTATGTTGCACTGTGCACATGGAGGATTTATTATTACTCTCTGATCAACTTTCAGTTTCACGATGTACGAGGTGTAGAAGCACGTGAAATGGTTGGTTCCTATGTATGCATCAGAAAACGTGACCACTTGAAAAATTACACTTCCCTTAGCTATGAGAGAGAGCTTCCTGGCTATAATTAGTCACTTCATCAACCTTGTTAGTGACGCCAACCTTGTTGAGCATGTAACAATATAAAACAACCTCCTTTTTTGGTCTTAATTGTTAATAAATGTTTTTTGTGTGTCCAGATGCTCCTTATGCATTTGGTAGAAGGGAAAATCTTAATTAGTGTAATTTGACAACATTTAGTTAAAAAGCTATTCATTATATCATTATGAAGCTACAGGCCAGCTGATGTCATGTACTGGGTAATAAGTAGGAGGATGTGATGAGCCCTCTCATTGGCCAGATGAAGATGTGTGACCCGTTTCGAGGAGTATATTGGCTAGCTGAGTACCAAACTTTACTTTGTAGACAGGCCTATATATTACATATATAGCGCTGGGGTATATTTCACAAAGAGATCTTAGCTTTGAGATAATCTTATGACAGTTTTTGTGCTCTGGTCCCTTTGTGAAATGGGTTTGTTCAAAGAAAAATAGCCCCAAATACAGCTCTCTCAGGTTACAACCTTTAGTTGGGGGTCAGGGGACTTCAATTATTGACTTTTAGGGACCTCAGGGGCAATATGGTGGTTTGGGGAAGGAAAGACGTGTCATTTACTGTGCATTTTGATAATTCCTTTAGCCTTGAGTGAATCAATGATAGAGTGATTGATGGTCATGTATGATGGGGGAAATGACCAATAACTGTTTATTATGCATTGTAGCTGTAATATTGTGCATCCCTTGGGGCACAGTGAGTATATGTCTTTCTGCGTCTATACTGGGTGCACATTTGTCAATGGTTGTCAAGACACGCTGTGAGTTCATGGTGACTTGCTGTGGACTAAATGTCGTCTGTATAACCTATTGTGTGCTCACAATAAACTAACCTGAAAAGGAAGCATGACCTGGTATATCTGGTACTGTCAGCACGAAGTAGGTATGGGCTAAGCATACACAGACACTTCAGTCAGCATCTAGATCAGTGAATGCTTATCAATTATGAATGTTTTCTCATGACAATAGACGTCAGCAGTCTGTATGGTGTAATTATAACCAGCCATAATGTGGCACAAATTAGTGGTTGTTGATTATGATCAGTGGTTGCTGAATTTCAACACAGAGCAGTTGTCTAGTCTAGATTTTGTGACAAGTCTCTGTATTTGTTTTTTATCTGAGTAAATTGTAGCTGTATGTACCATTTCTGTTTAATAGTATCACTATCTATGGTGATACGTATTCACACATGACAAGCAGTAAGCGTGACATGGTCAATATACACACTGACATATTTAAAATGAGTGAAGCCCCGCTAGTCCGACTCGATAATCCGATGTCTCGCCCCCGGCGATTTCAGCTTGTTACCAATCTATGCCTATATAATTTGCCTCGATAATCCGAAATTCGCTTCCGAACCGACGGTAAGTAGCTGTCACCAATCAGTAAAATAAACAGTAAATTGCTTCACAGTCCGACGCTGTAAGTCGTGTTCACGAATCGTAGAATAACACCGCCTCGCGATGTTTACTTAATTAACTGGCCAACTGGGTTGTTGTTTTAATTAGACATAAAAAGCTCCCCGACTGAAGATACTGTACATTTACACTTTGATTGACACCACAATACAAAGGCGTGGATGACAAGTGAGCTGTTTTGTGATTGGTTAATGTACTTTGACAGACAGATCCGGGTCACGCGGACTAAAAGTGATTTTGCTTTTACTTAACAATGCTGCAAGTCACAAGTGTGCTTCGCTAACTTTGCTAAATGTGACCAAATACCACGCCTCATATTCAACCGATGGATGCAGGAATAATTCGACATTCAAGGCATACTACAATAGATCGCTTGTTAGACATTACCTCACCTGTGCTGAGGAAGGACGGATCAGACACGCCGGATCAACATGGATGTCACTCGGTAAAATTATTATTGATGTGATGAATTAAGCTTTACATTAAATGCTTATTTGTTTTATCCAGATTCGCGGTCGCTTTTGTAATTTTAGGGAAGCAACTTGGGTCTTGATTCAGTAGTCCGACTATTCGCGAACCGACGAATTTACTGAGAAACGCAACCGTCCGGATTAACGAGGCTTCACTACTACGACAAGCATGGGTTACTGAAGATCAATTCTAACCCGGATCTTCACGGGTCGGAAAGTGCTTGAAAATAAGATGCTATGTTCAGTTCCGTTTACGACAATTTTGCTGAACATTTCGTAAGTGTGATGATAATGCTGTATATATTTCCACCCTTGGCTGATGGATCACTCTCAGTCAGTTGCCATTGAAATGTACACAAGGTGCAATGAGTCCCAGATTTGCCCAGGTTATACTTCTTGCTTTATCAGCACCACAGCTTGTTGGCTCGTCACGCCGAAGACCCGGTTTGAATCCCCACATAGGCACAATGTGTGAAGCCCATATCTGGTGTCCCCCGCCCTGATGTTGCTGGAATATTGCTAAAAGCGGCATACAACCAAACTCAGTCAGTCAGTCATTGGTAGTAAAAGACCTGTACCCCACCATGATATAACTGAAATCCTGTACAAAAGACATGAACCAAACCAAAGTATCACTCAAATATACCTGATAGTATTGATATTGATATTTTACAAAGTACAACATTATGTCTGTTATCATTTATGAATTAGTTAAGTCTGTAAGGTATCAAGTTAAATGCAAAGGGCAATCCAAACATGACAGTCAGCGGATAAAAAATTCATGACAGAAAGTAAACCCACCTCTTTCCTTCAACAAAGTGACAATCCATTGTAAATACAAGCAAGAGAACCAGTTTTATATGTGAAGGACTTAGTTGTAACACATGTTCATTGCATGCCAGGAAAGCACAGGGAAGTTTAGCTGTATCATTGTGGACACATGATCTCACGAAAGATGATGTGGCATTGCACTTGGCAGTTGTAGATTGTGTTGAAATGAACCAGCTGGTCATAAAACATAACATTTTCCAACATAATATCAAAACCATATGGCTATCCAAAATGATGGAAATTTGATCTGTCAGCATTTTCAGATCATGCATGAAACAGTAGCAGTTTAGGTTTCAAAGCTCTTGAGCAAATTGATATTATCCAGTACTTATTTTTGCAATGACATCACTTACTATTTAAACAACATATGGTGCATATTGCTGGGCTCATAAGTACAATTGTCCCAACATCATGGAATAAACCGATGACTCAACACTGGTGACTGTATTTTTAACCCCTCTTTCCCCCCCCTCAGATTGTATATATAGTTGGTAGGGGATGTAGTCGACACCTCATCCGCCTGTCCGTCCGTTCGTAATCATTTTGTTTCTGGAGCATAACTCAAAAACCGTTCTAACTTTTCCAACAAGAATTGGTAGATATATCAAACAGAACCTAAGGTGGTGCCTTTTGCTATTTACAGATTTTTGTCATTTTTATTTTTCTTGGTTTCCATGGAAACGTTTTGGACTTAGTCTGAAAAAGGGAGGGGTGGGCTTCATTTCTGGAGCACAACTTGAAAACTTCTTAATATGTTTCAGCAATACTTGGGAGATATATGAGGCAGATCCCAAAGTGGTGCCTTTTGCTATTTGCAGATTTTTGGCATTTTTATTTTTCCTGGTTTCCATGGAAAAGACTCGGACTTAGTCCCAAAAGGGAGGGGTGGGCTTCGTTTCTGGAGCACAACTCGAAAACTTCTTAATATTTCAACAAAACTTGGGAGATATATGAGGCAGATCCCAAAGTGGAGCCTTTTGCTAGTTGAAGATTTATGGCATTTTTTTTTTACATGATTTCAATGGAAACAATTTGGATTTAATCTAAAAAAAATAAATCAAGCTGGACTTTAAGTAACTGTCAGATGATTTGTTCTTTCAAATATGTGGGGGCCGGGGGGATATGTCATCCTATGATGACTGTTGTTAGTTTTGTTGACTTTCTCCCTTGATATAGTGTTGGGTCTTGTAAACTCACTGGATTGAGACAAGACGTAACAGGTCCTCAACAACTAGGACATTTGGAAGTCTAGCCATCTTTTCTAGGTCTGAGTTCGCATTTTTGGGGGGTATATGCCATAAGAATGTGACATTTGTGTTGATGGCTGGGAGTTATGTGATTGATGTTGACTGAAAGTAGTCTTGAGGTTGGTTATGTTTCTGATAAATATGACAATACTTTTTATATTGTCTCGTTTTATACAGCATTGTGTTTGGTGAAATATTTACGTGATTGTTTGATATTGGAGAAGTTAGATGAAGACATTTTCAACCCTAATTTCAGTCTGCTATCTGGATGACCATTCAAGTAGAAATGAGGGGTTATTTGTGGGGAATTGCAAATTCTTCATTTTTGTAATTTTGTGAATTTTGGTTCAACAGTAGTGTCCTCACGACTGGTTTTGGTTGGGATCTGCTGTGCAATGCAAACAGAGCTGGATCCGAGATAAACAGCCAATGTTTTGACACTGTTACAAAGATGAAGCATGGGCCAGCACACAAACACTTGCTGTCAAAACTTCTTCCTCAGATTGTGCACAGTCATCGGTTCAGCTTCCTGCATGGCATACATGTTTTCTAATTCATTGCCACATATAAAAAGGGTGTTTTGCTGAAATATTCTTTTGGAATGTGGAAGTATCTGTTGATGTTAAACAGATTTGTGTAATAAGATGTTTGTCATGTCAACATGTTGGGTAGCATCGCTAACAGATTGGTTCGGCAAGCAGCTAGGACAAGAGTACAAATAAAGAGAGAGAGAGAGAGAACAATGTCAGCTTGTCCGTCCTCTATCAAGAGCTTTCATATAGGACTTCATATCACATTCTGTTAATATGCTTCCAGGGTTCGAAATACACCATATATTAGTGTGCCATGGCACGGTAAATACTGAAATGACACGGCTAAAAAAATTTTTGTGCCCTTATGACACACCTAATTTTTTTAAGACATAACTTACATTTAGTCAATTAATCCCCAAAACAATTATTTTTCTCAAAATTGAATAATGCCATACATATTTGAATGCTCATAAACCAATTTCTTTATTTAACATAATAACAATACATTTCAAATGACCATCAGCATTGTTATTTATTCTAAAAACATGTGGCACACTTGATTTCTGAAAGGCATACCTAAAATATTTGTCTGGTGCCCTAAGGCACACTTAGAAAAAAAAGTATTTCTATCCCTGGCTTCTATCAAGATTCACATGTTTAGTTTGAGAGAGACTTTTATGGAGTGGATAGTGTACTTTATTTCTAGTTGTTTCATGTATTACAGAGGAGCAGACTTGTAAAGTTGGGAAATGTAGAAGAATATTTTATGATGCTGTGTTGGGGGACTGTGGGGTAGCCTTGTGGTTAAACCGGTTGCTCGTCACGCTGAAGACCCGGGTTCGATTCCCCACATGGGTACAATGTGTGAAGCCCATTTCTGGTGCCCCCACGCTGTGATATTGCTGGAATATTGCTAAAAGCGATGTAAAACACAACTCACTCACTCACTTTCAACTTTGATTTTTGTGGATTCTGAGGTAGTTATGTCAGGAAATTATTCTCACACATAACTCATGTTACGTTATTTTGTCATTTGGGAAAATTGGAAAAGCCATGAAATATGTTGGTATGGCCTTAGGAAGGCCATGTTAGCACGAAACTACATCCATTTCTATTACTTTGTAATTAGGAAACACAGATTGTCACTGTGTGGTTAGGGGACGGATGGTGCACTGAAACAGGTGGCACAGTGATGGCTGCATCACTCTTGCTGTGTATGTGCACTTAATGATTGTGGGTTTAAATCCCAGATTCACCCTGATAATGATCCTTGATCCACACTCATACCTATGCTTGTGGGTTTCACCAAAAGTGCCAACAAATTGTGTATTTTGGAAGAAAAAAAACATAATATAAAATATATCAGTAATATTTTGAAAGCCCATATTACTCTCTGACTGAATGACTGATTCTGTTGCAGGATCATGCCTCCAGGAAGCTGGGGAGACGTACAAGCACCTTGCAGAAATCAAGTACAACTTAGAGGACAATGTCAAACAGAACTTCCTGGAACCTCTGGCACTGCTGCAGGCAAAGGACCTCAAGGAAGTCAATGTCAGTAATAGTCATGCACATGTTTACACAAATCTTCCACATAAAATAATGTGTTCATAAGTCAAAACATGTTTGATTGTCAGCTCCTATACTTTTGCATGATGGTTTGGTTAATCTTTTTCTTTTAGCACCAAAGAGCTTCAGGTTATAGGTTGCAGGATGCATATTGAACAAAACATATTTTATTGTTTTATGTTTTAAACATCTCAGATATTATTGAATTTATTTGTTTATAAACAATGAAATGATATTTAATAAAAGTTTGCGATAGCATTGTGTTTTGCAATGCTCATGATACAAGGGAGATAACCTTAGTACTTTATTGTTTGTGTATTTGTCTCCCTTTGAAGTGTCTTGAAGGGTCACATCAGACATCTGTCTATCTATCTATCTATCTATCTATCTATCTATCTATCTATCTATCTATCTATCTATCTATCTATCTATATCTATCTATCTATGGAAAAACTTCTATAGCGCCATATCCAGAAATAAACTGCTCTGCAGCGCTTGAGACTCTGATGGAAAGTTAGTTGTTGTATGCTTCACGAAAGTAATGAGTCTTTAGCTGTGATTTGAATGAGTCCAGGTCGTGGTTAGATCTCAGGTGTTGTGGGAGTTGATTCCACAAGTTTGGTCCGGAAATTTGAAAAAAACGGACGGTGATGCGACTGGTTTTAGTGCAGGTGGCTGAAGGAGAAACTGGTGAGAGGATCGAAGAGATCTGACAGGTTGATATCTGGTTATCATGCTGGAGAGATACTGAGGGGCTTGATTGTGGAGACACTTGAAGACAAGCAGGACAACTTTGTATTTGATCCGCTGTGGCACTGGCAACCAGTGTAGATGTTGGAGAATTGGTGTGATGTAATCATGTCTCGCTGTTCTTGTTGCGACACGGGCTGCTGAGTTTTGTACAACTTGTAACTTCCTGATCAGACATAAGATAATAATTGCACATTTCTTTGCTGAATTTTTACGATTGAACAAATACTTTCCCTTGTTCACCAAATAAGTGTCTTTTATATGCATCTGATGTGATTCTTTGTTTTGACTGATTTTTTTTATATTATATTCCTTGCAGCACCATCGGAAGAAGTTATCTGGGAGACGTTTGGACTTTGACTGTAAACGAAGAAAGAAAGAAAAAGGTGTGTATGTGATGTAGATGTGTGGAAGATGGTGTAGCTGGCGCCACACTTGCACACCGGCTGTCACAGTGATGCACTATGCTTACATGCATCTACCTCATGCATCTGATCTCTATGGATGATAGCTTGTCTGTAACAGGAACTAATTGTAAATGTAACATGGCCTGCTGTGTTGTTGGCAAGTTTTGTATTAGTCACCAGGGATTGGGATAAACAACTTTGACAATGGGCCATTTTCAGGATTATTAGCCCTTTTTCTGAATTTAGAATGGGCCACTGCCCTTGTATCAATAGTAAACTTCAAAAGTTTAATGGGCCATTTTTTATTCTAATGTGCAAAATGGCCCATGGCCCCTGCCTTTCCCAATCCCTGAGTGACTGTGCATTAATCTATTTTACATGTTTGAAAAACTTCTCTCTTGAAAATTTAATACAAAACTTTGAAACATGTCATTTTCCTCATACAATAATCAAATATAATATTTTTACATTTCTCACCATAATAGTCTTCCTGATCTTGGTGTCATTGTATCATGTGATCTATTATGTTTTTCTCATATTTGATGTATCCCTTACATATCATGGTTGCCGTTTGTCTGCCTTGAATTCATTGGCTTGGTGGAATGAGTTGGTTCCCTATTAAATTTTTAATGTTTCATTTTAAAATTTCAAAATTCCACTTTATCATTATTGTTTCTATTTTAAGATCTTACTGTTTTAGCAATACATTTCCTTGGTTTCATGTTCATTTATTTTTACTTTGATAATGATTTAGGATGGGATATGGAGGAAAAGATAGATAGTATTTCCACCACACCCACTGGGCAGTTCTCTTTATTTCAGACATGATCATAGTGACGTGTGTCATGCATATTCATCATCATCTCTGTGAATACACAATGCCATTTAATAAGTGGTTAGTTGTAACACATGTTATATTTGGTATAACACCTTCTCAGTAAAGTATATTGTGAGCCGCACAAATTCACATTTGTCAAAGGGGTACACCAGGCCTACCAAAGAAAACTTTCCTACTGTGCAGAAACATGCAGAAAAGCCCACATTCATCATGGAAATAGCAACATAAACATGTTACCTTGCTACTGAAACAGTAAAAACAGCAACGAAAGACTATGAAACTGCAACATTTTTGTATCAGCGAACTTTGACCTCTACTGCGCATGCGCATTACGATCCGCGCTTCTTTCAAATTTCAAAACAAACTTAAAAAGGGAAGTTAAGTTTTGTCCAATGTCAATGAAAATGTCAACATGCAGTGGAGACTTGTTCTTCCATGTGCGCATGCGCAAAATGGAAGTTGCAGGTTAAAGTCTTCAGTTTTTTATCCAGTTTTAGCGATTTAAAGTTGCCGTTTTGACTGTTTCATTAGCAAGGTATTATGTTTATGTTGCCATTTCCATGATTCATGCAGGCTTTTCTGCGTTTTTCTGCACGGTGGGAAAGTTTTCTTTGGTAGGCCTGTACATATAGTATGTGATCTAGACTACCAGTTGTCCGACTTCCAATTTTTTAGAAGCCAAGATGGTTGAGTGGCTTAGAGTGCTGACTTTGTGTGCTGGCGATTAGGTGCCTCACTTGGAGAGTAAGGGCTTGATTCAAACCAGCGAAAGTAGTAGAATCTGTCCTTTACTGAGAAAGTGTAATATATATATATATATATATATATTGTAAACCCCAAATACAACATATGTTGCATCATCTCTGTGCTAAAAAACAACAATTGGTTCTCAGGCAACAGGTTTTGACAAATTATGGGCCACTGCCCTTCTTTCTGTTCTTCTCCGAAACTAATATGTAACATTATAAACACTTATGAACAATCACTCTGCGATAGATCCTGGTCACTTTGTTTCTTCACATGTGAAGCAGCTCGTGGTTGGCACATTGGTAACACATAATGCAAGAAGACCAAGCTTTTATACTACTGTAAATAACAGAAGTAGCTTAATTGAATTTTCATGTGAATTATTATTCATTTCTTAGCACAGATTTTAACCCTCAGTAATCTTAATCTGTGCATACATTTCTTTATAGCAAGTTTCATATTTTCATTGGCAATGTTTTCAAGCAGTGAAACAAGCACACACAACATGCTGTAGATAGCATAGAGTGCCTGTAAGAGGGAGTATACTGGCTAGCATGCATTATATTATTGCTGCATTTCACTGCTGAGGTTGTGTTTAAGACATATTAAATATATCTGTTGATTTTCATGTTAATCGAAATAAAACAAAACTGTTAAGGTTATATAATTATGCGGCACTGCCTGAGAACCAAGCTTATTTTTTAGTCTGAGAAATGTGTATACTTTGTGATTTCCATGACCAGGTATTGAGTGTGTCCGTCTCGGGTTCAAATTCCTGTTGGGCTTTGCATCATCCATCCCTTGTCATTCAGCTTCACCCTCATGTTTCCTCCCTGATGACACTTTAACGACCTTCACCCTCATGTTTCCTCCCTGATGACACTCTACAACCTTCACCCTCATGTTTCCTCCCTGATGACACATTACGACCTTCACCCTCATGTTTCCTCCCTGATGACACTCTACGACCTTCACCCTCATGTTTCCTCCCTGATGACACTTTACGACCTTCACCCTCATGTTTCCTCCCTGATGACACTCTACAACCTTCACCCTCATGTTTCCTCCCTGATGACACTCTACGACCTTCACCCTCATGTTTCCTCCCTGATGATGCTCTACGACCTTCACTCTCATGTTTCCTCCCTGATGACACTTTACTTTACCTTCGCCTCTCATGTTTCCTCCTGATGACCTTCACTCTCACCTCCCTGATGACACACTTTTACACCCACCCTCATGTTTCCTCCCTGATGACACTCTACGACCTTCACCCTCATGTTTCCTCCTGATGACACTTTTACTTACTCTCTTTACAACCTTCACCCTCATGTTTCCTCCCCTGATGACACTTTTACGACCTTCACCCTCATGTTTCCTCCCTGATGACACTTTTCGACCTTCACCCTCATGTTTCCTCCCTGATGACACTTCACGACCTTCACCCTCATGTTTCTCCTATGAACCTTCACCCTTCACCCTCATGTTTCCTCCCTCTGATGACACTTTACCCTTCACCCTCATGTTTCCTCCCTGATGACACTACTTTACCCTCATAAGCTTCCTCCCTGATGACACCTTGATGACACTCTGACGACCTTCACCCTCATGTTTCCTCCCTGATGACACTTTACGACCTTCACCCTCATGTTTCCTCCCTGATGACACTCTACAACCTTCACCCTCATATTTCCTCCCTGATGACACTCTACGACCTTCACCCTCATGTTTCCTCCCTGATTTCACCCAAGTGTCCATACAATGATTGGCCACCTCAAGCTGCTTAACGAAGACATGTTTTCAAGTCCTAGTTTGTCATGTATAGCTTGTGGCACAGTTGGCTGAGTTATCTATGGTGGCGCAATTCGCCCTGGAGAGTTGCATTCCAGGGACATGCCAGGAACGTGTGGGTTCTAATCCCGATTCACCCTGATTCCGTTTCTTCTGTTGTCAGTACCACACCCATGCTCATGGGTTTCACCTAAGTGGTATGTGTCTAGTACCTGCATCTATTGACTTTCCTACCCCAAAAGGGGGCGGTGGGGTAGCCTAATGGTTGAAGCGTTGGCTCGTCACGCCGAAGACCCGGGTTCGAATCCCCACATGGGTACAATGTGTGAAGCCTATTTCTGGTGTCCCCCGCCGTGATGTTGCTGGAATATTGCTAAAAGCGGCGTAAAACCAAACTCAGTCAGTCAGTCCTACCCCAAGAAGCTGTCGTGCCGTGATATAACTGGAATACAGTGGTGTTTCTCAGCTCACTCATTCTGTTATTGCTGCTTCTGATTGGCACATCAAATCCAAACCTGTCTTCTCATGACTCATTTCCCTCATCTTCTTCAAAACCTTGACCTCCTCCTACTTCCCCAATTTGCCGCTCATGCAACTTCCCTAATGACACATGTTCCTACCCTACAGGAGGTAAGACTGACAGTTGCTGTCAAACACATGGTTTTACAGCTAAGTATTTTTACTTCTCAGCTCACAACACTGACTGCTCTGCTGCTTCAACTTCTAGTGCTGGTTAGGGGTGGAATTTCTCTTACAGCTTCTTACAGTCAAACTCTGAAAAGACCCCCATTCATTACAATATTCCAAATCATTTTGAATACAAATTTTAACTGTTATCAAACTCATAAAACTGCAAATTTAAGCTTTTATATCTATATGATTTAATCTAAGAAATTAAAGAAATTAACTCTATCGTGCATTTTCCCTTCTGCATTTGGTGAAAGCCTTAATACTTTGCTGAGACGTAATACAGTACAGAGAATTCCAAATCTTACTAACATTTAACAGGTGATTGTGTTAAAACAACTTAACCAGTAGACAGATTTGCTATCCATTAATGGTTTTCTCTCTGCTTCCCACCGTAGGATGTAGCAACTAACTGCTCTAGACTGTAATACAGTGCATGATCTGAACAGGTTGTGTGACGAACCTCTTGCCTTCCACAGAGGAGCATTAGGCAGTGGCATGTAATGTCTCCTATATGACATTCCTTACAGTTCGGCTTGAGTCAACAGGTGTTGGTTAGCTCACCTTGTCACTAAACATTAGTACCGTTGGCATTACCATGGGAACCATGCTACTTGTGGATACTTGTTCCACAAAATGGTTTGTTTTGCATGATTGTATCCATTGCACTATTGATATATTTCAATGAAATATGCACCAACATTTTACTCTTAACACTTCTTGGTTCTTGTTATGGTGAATGGTTCAATCATACTTGTATTTAGCATTTTGACAAAACTATTTATCTCTTGGTGGATATTTCAACTCAACCAGGGTAAGTGATAACAGGACTTGATATGGTCAAAGATTCCATTTCATGGTGATTCTCATGCTACAGTTGTCATAAATCTGAAACCACTTCATTGTCACATATTATCTTAATATACTGGTATTGTGATACACCTGTTGTCGTTCCCCTTTGTAACCTTAGTACTTTAACATTGATATGTCATAGTGTGCTACTATAACTGTATCAAAGCAACAGTGGCTGTTGGGTCATATAGAATTGTAACTTGGGTTCAGTGGTCTCCTTGGCATAAGGTGTTAATGTAATCACTTTCATCATTGATTTTTATGGAGGAATTGGGGTTATCAGTCCAGAATATTGTTAAATGTCTAGCAGTAGTCAAAAGTGATGCATGATAGAGGTGTAACGATACAATGAAGGCATTGTATGTACCCTGATGATATGGATGCAATACAGTTTATGTCTTGATATAGTACTTATATTTCATAAGTTCATGTTCTCTACCTTTCTGCAGGTGAATCATAATCCTGAACAATTTGTTTTTAATCTCAGACAGCGAAGATGAGAGGGTGTAGGGGAGAGACATATAAACTTCAGGGCACTGTGATGATTCTGCCATTTTTATCCAGCCAGGAATTACAAGAGAATCTACATGCACTGGTTCTACAGTTTTCATTGTTATTCACATGGTTTTTACGTCAATATAATTTATAATGTAAGGTATCCTATGTATTGCGGTGCAGGAGTTGTAAATCAATGTATTGCTTAATGAGCCTCACATCTGTATTGCCGTATTGTTATACCATGAATGCATATTGGTTGTACAGGACAAATGGAGATCAGTTGACTACCACCGAAGGACTTAGGAAAGGAACTGATGCAATACCAATGCTCACATGTGATCTCCAGACACCTTTAGTGAATGTCTTCTCTGAGAGGGGCGGTGGGGTAGCCTAGTGGTTAAAGCGTTGGCTCGTCACGCCGAAGACCCGGGTTCGAATCCCCACATGGGTACAATGTGTGAAGCCCATTTCTGGTGTCCCCCGCCGTGATGTTGCTGGAATATTGCTAAAAGCGGCGTAAAACCAAACTCAGTCAGTCTGTCAGTCAGTCTTCTCTGAGATGATTTAGAACGATATATGTGATGGTGCTTTCATGAAGTGATGTGGCTCTAGAACCCGACTCACTATTTCACATACTGGTATCAGATTTCATCTGTAAAACCAGTCTTAGGTGTGCAACTGTCAGGAGCAGCCTGATATAATTGGTGTTAGCAGTTATAGCTTCCAAAGGCAGTGTGTCATAAGTTCTGATGTATAAGCTTGCATGGATTGCTTCTGTTTACTGAACTGCATGCATGATACTGGCAGTTCTGAACTCAACCTTTACTCTCTTTAAGACACATTTTACATGAGTTTACACATCATTACATTTTCCTTTCTAACTCATTTATCAGAGTTGCATAACCCAGTGATCATTACGGAACACTGTTCATACTAGTTCTCAATGAACCCAGTGTATAGTATTATGACAGTTGAGGTAGACTGCTAAATGGCATATGATTTACTTACACAGGAAGTGACAGCAAGGGAGGCTCCCGGGACCATGGTAATAACCTCTCACTTCCTGAATGATAATGATGCATTGTGGTCTGGTTTAGGGTTGTATTACCGCACACTTGAAGCTCCATGTTCCTCCACACTTAGTGTCCGCCATGTTTTGGGATAGATAGGGCTTAGTGTTTTGTTTTGGACAAGTAGTTTCCATTTGCATATCTTTCCTTACATTCCTTTCATGCCTGACAACTATTTTACCATGTTTATATAATTCATGTTTTGACACTTTTTTTACTGTACTTTTTCAAATACTTTTTACAGTTACTTTTTTCTTCTTTATTTTGATAATTGGATTATATTGGTTTGTGAATAGTTAGTGTCAAAGTTTGATGGTGGGACAAAAATCCAAAAGGACTGTATGGAGAGAACATTTAGGTATATGTTTAGCTCATCTGGATGAAGTCTTAATGAGCTTATACTGGGCTTGTTTGTCTGTATCTTGGAACTGTTGGCGTTTTAGGTAGTACCCTGTTTATCTCTCAGATATGTGCAACTTCTCAAAACTGTTAGATTTTTGTGAAGAGCTTCCTCTTCATGTCTTAATAAAATAAATTAGAACTAAACTGCTTGTTTGGAGAGATACATATGTGTAGAAATACCCATCCAGATACTGCTTGTTGCTGTAGAGCAACCTACTTTGTTGGTACTGATAGTAGTGATAACCTGGCAGGCTGGCTGAAATACCTGACAATTCTGTTCCAGATCCAGCATGTTTAAACATCATGATAGAACTAAGAAGCTATGTTTATCTCTTTTATATTTTGTGTCATTGACCTAGCAGATCCAGGGTAAAATTCCAAACTGGCAGCTTATCCAAACTGTAGTAACTAGGGGTGAAATGGTATACCGCAGTATTAATAGAACCGCGGTATTTTGCCTTTGGTTCAGCATACAGTATTGCAATATAAAAATACGGTATTTTCAGCTTTCATATCGTGATTTGATTAACCTTTTAAAACCTTTTCTAAAATTTCTAGAAATCGAAACTAAATCTATGCATTTCTTTACTAGACGGTCATTATTTTCCAGGAAGTAAGTTCTCATATACCGAACCGAAACGTACCGAACCGAAGGCCTTGTACCGCAATACGTACCATAACTCGCTAAGAGCGTACCATTTCACCCCTAGGAGTAACAGTTTAAAATATATTATATAATTATTTTTTCACCCAACTTGAACTTCCTGTATGGCTACATGGTATGTGTATAAACATACTGTCCATGATTGGATACAGTTTGACTTGTACTTCCCTATTTCACAGGCTTATGATGAAGACAGATTTGAATTTTGTATGTCAGTGTTAAGACTGAAAACAGTAGCGCAGACATGGCAACCCCTGTGAGCTACAGAGCCTTGGCTATATGTTTTCTACAAACAATCGTTTAGTAATGGTGCATGAATAATTTCCCACATTAACCTTTTACCAAGTCTCTTAACCTTTATATGTTACCACTCACGCGGTAGCCGATATACTGTACAGAGATCTCACATTGGGCCTGAGATATGTAGACTTTATATGGTTGCATGATTTGGTTCAACTATATTTATACTTGGTCCATGGGCAGTTGGATTTTCTCAGTAAGACTATGGTTTTATTGAATTGGTTGAAACACAGTTTGTTCAGTTTTAATTTGCATGACTCATCTGGTAACAGTGGTTATGGTCTCACAGTTTGCATTCAAGGTTGCTGGCATAAGTGAAGGCAATCTATAGCGATGTAATGAATAGGATATGCTCACACTACCTGGCAGAAACTCAGGATTGGAGAGGGTAGTCAAGTCTTATGGTACCTTCCAGCAATTTATATTTTTGTTTCAAACTAGTTACTTCCTGAATTAAACGCTTATGAAATGGCATCCATTTTTATCCCATAGAGAACTGTGATTGTGTAAACTGAGTTTGGTAGTTAGGTGTGATTTGATGGTCTGGAAATTGTGTTGGATAGTTGGCACAACTCAACTGTGTTAATTCCCTATTTTAGTTAAAACACAGGTAGAAAGATAAACATGATTTCCGTTTTAATTTTACTTATTTCTTTGCATGCTCCCCGACAGCTGGAGGTAGTATATTCATTCATTCATTCTTTTATTCATTCATTCATTCATTCATTCATTCATTCATTCATTCATTCATTCATTCATTCATTCATTCATTCATTCATTCATATATCACCTTTACATACATTCATCCAGCATGTGTTCATAATGTAGTAGCTCATTGCATGTTCTGGTTCATGGTGTGTGGTTATGTGTTCAGGTGAGGGTTATTGAGTTATGGTCTTATGATAAGATACCAAAGGTAGGCACATGTGATGTATGGATATTTCAGTGTCATCTTTAATTATGGGATGAAAAGGATGCTTGACATTTTTTTATGTGATAATATGTTTGTCTATGGTATTAAGATGCAACAAAGCATTGAGGAAGACTTTAGGGATAATTTTATGCTGCTAAAAGGATTTGATTCTCAAGGAGCAAATAATGCCTCACAAGTAATAATTTAACATTTATGAAATCTAGAATGCATATATATGATTGGATATAATTATTAGATTCAGAAAAAGATTTTCAAATTGTTTTGTATTAATTTTAATTAAAAGGTTGATAAAAGTATTATATGTATGGAAGTTGACACTGGTGTGGACCAAGTGTTCCTGTGTTGTATATGACAGGCAGGCTACCTCAGGTGTGGGTCTAGTGTTCCTGTGTTGTATATGACAGGCAGGGTACCTCAGGTGTGGGTCTAGTGCTCCTGTGTTGTATATGACAGATAGGGTACCTCAGGTGTGGGTCTAGTGCTCCTTTGTTGTATATGACAGGCAGGGTACCTCAGGTGTGGGTCTAGTGCTCCTGTGTTGTATATGACAGGCAGGCTACCTCAGGTGTGGGTCTAGTGCTCCTGTGTTGTATATGACAGGCAGGCTACCTCAGGTGTGGGTCTAGTGCTCTTGTGTTGTATATGACAGATAGGGTACCTCAGGTGTGGGTCTAGTGCTCCTTTGTTGTATACGACAGGCAGGGTACCTCAGGTGTGGGTCTAGTGCTCTTGTGTTGTATATGACAGATAGGGTACCTCAGGTGTGGGTCTAGTGCTCCTTTGTTGTATATGACAGGCAGGCTACCTCAGGTGTGGGTCTAGTGCTCCTTTGTTGTATTACAGGTAGGGTACCTCAGGTGTGGGTCTAGTGCTCCTTTGTTGTATTACAGGTAGGCTACCTCAGGTGTGGGTCTAGTGCTCCTGTGTTGTATATGACAGATAGGGTACCTCAGGTGTGGGTCTAGTGCTCCTGTGTTGTATATGACAGGCAGGGTACCTCAGGTGTTGGTCTAGTGCTCCGGTGTTGTATATGACAGGCAGGCTACCTCAGGTGTGGGTCTAGTGTTCCTGTGTTGTATATGACAGATAGGGTACCTCAGGTGTGGGTCTAGTGTTCCTGTGTTGTATATGACAGGCAGGGTACCTCAGGTGTTGGTCTAGTGTTCCTGTGTTGTATATGACAGGCAGGGTACCTCAGGTGTGGGTCTAGTGCTCTTGTGTTGTATATGACAGGCAGGCTACCTCAGGTGTGGGTCTAGTGCTCCTTTGTTGTATATGACAGGCAGGCTACCTCAGGTGTGGGTCTAGTGCTCCTTTGTTGTATTACAGGTAGGGTACCTCAGATGTGGGTCTAGAGCTCCTGTCTTGTATATGACAGATAGGGTACCTCAGGTGTGGGTCTAGTGCTCTTGTGTTGTACAGATAGGCAGGGTACCTCAGGTGTGGGTCTAGTGCTCCTGTGTTGTATATGACAAATAGGGTACCTCAGGTGTGGGTCTAGTGCTCCTTTGTTGTATATGACAGGCAGGGTACCTCAGGTGTTGGTCTAGTGCTCCTGTGTTGTATATGACAGGCAGGGTACCTCAGGTGTGGGTCTAGTGCTCTTGTGTTGTATATGACAGATAGGGTACCTCAGGTGTGGGTCTAGTGCTCCTGTGTTGTATATGACAGATAGGGTACCTCAGGTGTGGGTCTAGTGCTCCTTTGTTGTATTACAGGTACGGTACCTCAGGTGTGGGTCTAGAGCTCCTGTGTTGTATATGACAGGCAGGGTACCTCAGGTGTGGGTCTAGTGCTCCTGTGTTGTATATGACAGGTAGGGTACCTCAGGTGTGGGTCTAGTGCTCCTGTGTATTGTACTTGTGTTGATTGTTGCCTTCATCCAGAGATCTCACGTTCATATCAACCATTACCAGATGGCCTGCCTATGATATATATTTTCATATCATCCAGAACATGCTGCTTCATGTAGTCAGCAATCAACAGCTCAAATATAGCATACTAACTGACAAGAAAGCCATACCATATTTTCCAGCTGCTCCATAATGCATAGAAAACACTGGTCAGGCTTAGATAATACTACATATCTAGTACTCAATCCAACTCGATTAAGGATCCAGTTATCACAGTTTGGTGATGTCAGCCTGCTGGTTGAGTCATGTTCCTGAGGCCTGTCGTTCTTACCATCAGCAGCTGGTTTCTGTGGTGGAACGCACCTGTTTCTTACAGGCTGCTTTAAAGCTGTAATACTCCATGCAAAGTCATCAACTAATATTAACCTGGCCTCATTAGAGTGAGATAAGAGTTCAGGTCACTGGTTTTCTGTATATTTGAATTAAGTGTGATTTACAGTCAGTATTTTGTTTTAAAAACTGATCACTGAAACTCTATCAGTATCCAAATCATTGCTTGAATATTGTTAGAGGAGCACCGACTTCATTGTAGTAACCTTCAGCTTTCTTCACAATCTGACAATGCAAATCTATTAGATACTAAACCTCATTGAGAGCCTAGATGCAATCATACCAGGAGGCAGTATAATTGTGAATTTTTAGATTGCATATCTGTATCCTGCATTTTTGTTCCTCAGCGTCTATTTCTTCAAACCTATATAAAACCAGAAAGCAAATATGCCATAACTTGAGATAAAAAGTGAAGTTAGTCATCACCCAGTCATTATCAGCTTGTGCCTCCAACATTCAGTGCTTTCTATGTTGGCTAGTGAGTGTAGTTGTATGGTGGTGGTGGTGTTCTGTTGCTACTGATGGTGTGCCAAGACACAAGTTTCATTAGTGAAACTTGGAACCTTATACATACATATATAATATATTATTTTTTCAGTATTAGTTCAATAAGTAGCAGTAATGCAAATGTCTGTACAGGTATAATTATGGTCCTCAAGGAAAGGAGAGCAGTTGTTATGTGTATATTAACATTATTATTTTATGTGGTATTTTTTAAGAGTTTTCCATGATTTCCTTGATTTCTGTTTGTTTTATATTCATTTTGCAGACCACAAGCCAGTTGACTTTGTTTTGGGAAAAAGTTATTATGTTTGTCCTTTCCTAGGTTCCAACATAACAGATGAAGAGCTGCGTTTTGCTGAAGACAAGTTTGAAGAGTCAAAAGCCATTGCAGAAACCTCTATGTACAATGTGTTGGAAAATGAGGTTCGTAGTCTGGCATAGAGAGAGTGTTATTGAACATATGGGACTTTTTCTCAGTGATGTAGGCACACGGACAAGCTCCATTACAATATGTTTGTAGTATCTCTGTTCAGTTTCTTTTAACCTTGGTCTGTGTGTGGATTACAATTGCTGCTGAGAAACCCATGCTAGTTGTGAGAGGTGAGCTGTCTGATCAGTTGGCCAGGCATGGTGGCTTGGTGAATACTGTGTCATCGTATCCTGACAGATGGATACTGTGCTTATAATATTGATCTCTGGATTTCCTTGTCTGGACTTGATTATTGACAGGCCATTGTTGACTTTGATATTGCTGTGTTCAGCATGAAACAACAGACAACATGGGTCACTACTTTTTACTAGGGGTGTCACGATACACCAATCTCACGATACGATACGTATCACAATTTTAAGGTCACGATACGATACGTATCGCGATACATAATTTTCGTGCCTTTTCATAGCATTACCTTGCCGGCAACGTACGCGCTCGCTGATTGGTCCATCAAAATAGTCTAGCCAATCACAAAAGCTGTTAGTTTCCAACCAATTTTTTAAGTAAAGCTAGCTACATCTATTTATCGGAGCGGTCTCGTATAATTTTACTATCAAGACTTTGAAGGAGATGGATATAGCATAAAAATTTGAATCGATAAAGTTTTAAAATAGGAATCGATACATGCAAGCATGTATCGCGTATCGTATCGTCAGTAAAAATGTATCGATGCATCGATACATTCGCGTATCACGACACCCCTACCTTTTACATCACCCAAAGGACTAGAAGTCATGAGACCTTAGTGATTATGACCTTAAAACATATGGTTTTCAGCTTTTACAGTATGAGGACATGTTAAGTCTGTAAGTGGCATTTAGAAGCAATGTACATATGGGAGAGAAATTTATGGGCATCAGCATGTTTATGAAAAGGATTGTTGTATAGACTTACCCCATCATCGGGTGAATGACATTATACAGAAACCTTGTAGTTGTACATATGAGCACAACAAAAGTAATAAGATGAAAAAGGTGAAAACTTTACAAGGAAAGTCTTTTTGCAACACGGTTATTACACAACTGACTATAGTGTAATATCTAACCTGTTTGAATTGTAGGAAAGTTAATAATGTTCTGGGGTTTGAATCCTTGATTTTGATACTTTGTACACACTGTGAGTATTAACAAAGCTGCAAGTAAAATGTTTTATCATTTGAAATGGTTATTTTTTAGACTCAAATTGTGATAACTTCCTAATGTGTTACTGTCCTTAGTGACAGATATTTCTAAAAGTTAAACCAAATTTTTCTTGTCACTATATGGCTGGAATATTGCCGTTGTGACGTTAAATTTTAACTCACTCACTCGTTCAAGAAAGCTGAAATGTCTAGAACCTGCATCACTTTGGGTTTTGTCCCATGTTGTACTGACAGTGTGACATTACCAAAACTGTTCAGATCTAAACAAATCTGATTGATGGACTCGCTGTTGCAGGTGGAACAGATTGCCCAGATGGAGACATTTGTGGAAGCGCAGTTAGACTACCATAATCAGGCTATGGAGTCGCTACAGTCTCTGCTGGAGATCATCAAAGACAAGTGAGTACTGGGTCTCCAGTCAGTACTATTCATTGCCAGTACCACAGCAAATATGCAGGCTCTGTGATACATTAGGGCTTAGTCTGGAAAAATACAGGGGCCATTCCACAAATGATCTCTAAGAACAAGAGATGATGTAAGTCATTGATCAAGTATGGAAGTTACGATCTTACCAATATGGCTGCATAATTAATTGTGGATCTTGATGTCACATGAAGAACGGATATTTAAGGTGCATTGGTCATGCTGCTAGTCAAGTTGAGGATAATACTAGCGTGCACATTTTCTTGTCCTTACTGTACCAAGAGTGCTGAACTATGTTCAGTATATGTAGGGGGGCGGTGGGGTAGCCTAGTGGTTAAAGCATTCGCTCGTCACGCCGAAGGCCCGGGTTCGATTCCCCACATGGGTACAATGTGTGGCGCCCATTTCTGGTGTCCCCCGCCGTGATATTGCTGTAACAGTGCTAAAATCGGCGTAAAACCCAACTCACTCACTCACTCAGTATATGTAGGACACCCTGACATTCGAGGTTTCGATAAGTCAATACTGAAACAACAGATAGGACCTGCTTGTTTCAGGACAGTGTTGGAAACTCCTCTCTCTGAAGTGTTACCTCCTTTTGGTCACATTGGTTAACATCCCATTTGTTGCACAATTATATGATCCTTTTATCAAAGTTGTGGATTCTGTGTCGTGTGTTGCGTAGTGCCTACCCCCACACAGGCTGACATGTGATATGATATTGTACAGACGGAGTGAAGCCGCCAGCAAGCCTCGGGGAGAGCACATACCAAAACGAGTGTCCTCCTTCAGGAGAAGCGAGTCACCTTCCTCCATGTTTGACACAACCAAGAATGATAACTATGATGGCAACTCAGGGAGCTACAACTTCTCCTCAAATTTCAACCAAACAGGTAGGTCCGCAGTCAAATTAGTATTCTGAAATACATTTTCCTCAATAAGATAGTGGTCTTCAAGATTAATGTATGATGTATTATACAGAATATTTTTTATTAGAGACAGTTTGTGCCACACAGTGTTACTGGATGTTGATCAAGGGGCATAAGACCATACACACTGACTCCTGGCACAGAACGCCATCTCGCACCCTACTGAACTGTTCGTCACTGTCCATGCTAACCATTATAACAGTATTCCCACAACGGGCCACATGTCATAGAGCTGTGGTGACCACTCACTCGCACCCTACTCAACTGTTCCTCTCTGTTCATACTAACCATTATAACAGTATACACACAACGGGCCACATGTCATAGAGCTGTGGTGACCACTCACTAACACCCTACTCAACTGTTCCTCTCTGTTCATACTAACCATTATAACAGTATACACACAACGGGCCACATGTCATAGAGCTGTGGTGACCACTCACTCGCACCCTACTGAACTGTTCCTCTCTGTTCATACTAACCATTATAACAGTATACACAACAGGACACATGTCATAGAGCGGGCCACATGTCATAGAGCTGTGGTGACCACTCACTCGCACCCTACCTGTTCCTACTGAACTGTTCCTCTCTGTTCATACTAAACCATTATAACAGTATTCCAACAACGGGCCACATGTCATAGAGCTGTGGTGACCACTCACTCGCACCCTACTCAAACTGTTCCTCTCTGTTCATACTAACCATTATAACAGTATTCCCATGTCATAACGGGCCACATGTCATAGAGCTGTGGTGACCACTGTGGTTCCTCTCTGTTCATACTAACCATTATAACAGTATTCCATCTGTGGTGACCATCTCTCCACACCCTACTGAACTGTTCCTCTCTGTTCATACTAACCATTATAACAGTATACACACAACGGGCCACATGTCATAGAGCTGTGGCGACCATCTCACACCCTACTCAACTGTTCATCAATGTCCATGCTAACCATTATAACAGTATTCCCACAACGGGCCACATTTCATAGAGCTGTGGTGACCACTCACTCGCACCCTACTCAACTGTTCTTCTCTGTCCATGCTAACCATTATAACAGTATACACACAACGGGCCACATGTCATAGAGCTGTGGTGACCACTCACTCGCACCCTACTGAACTGTTCCTCTCTGTTCATACTAACCATTATAACAGTATACACACAACGGGCCACATGTCATAGAGCTGTGGTGACCACTCACTCGCACCCTACTGAACTGTTCATCTCTGTGTCATACTAACCATTATAACAGTATAACAGTATACAACAAGGGGCCACATGTCATAGAGCTGTGGTGACCATCTCACACCCTACTGAACTGTTCCTCTCTGTTCATACTAACCATTATAACAGTATACACACAACGGGCCACATGTCATAGAGCTGTGGTGACCATCTCACAACCTAGTCAACTGTTCATCTCTGTCCATGCTAACCATTATAACAGTATACACACAATGGGCCACATGTCATAGAGCTGTGGTGACCACTCACTCGCACCCTACTGAACTGTTCCTCTCTGTCCATGCTAACCATTATAACAGTATACCCACAACGGGCCACATGTCATAGAGCTGTGGTGACCATCTCACACCCTACTGAACTGTTCCTCTCTGTTCATACTAACCATTATAACAGTATACACAATAACAATACACACAACGGGCCACATGTCATAGAGCTGTGGTGACCATCTCACTCGCACCCTACTGAACTGTTCCTCTCTGTCCATGCTAACCATTATAACAGTATACACACAACGGGCCACATGTCATAGAGCTGTGGTGACCATCTCACAACCTACTCAACTGTTCATCACTGTTCATGCTAACCATTATAACAGTATACACACAACGGGCCACATGTCATAGAGCTGTGGCGACCATCTCACAACCTAGTCAACTGTTCATCTCTGTCCATACTAACCATTATAACAGTATACACACAACGGGCCACATGTCATAGAGCTGTGGTGACCATCTCACAACCTAGTCAACTGTTCATCTCTGTCCATGCTAACCATTATAACAGTATACACACAACGGGCCACATGTCATAGAGCTGTGGTGACCACTCACTCGCACCCTACTGAACTGTTCATCTCTGTCCATGCTAACCATTATAACAGTATACACACAACGGGCCACATGTCATAGAGCTGTGGTGACCACTCACTCGCACCCTACTGAACTGTTCCTCTCTGTTCATGCTAACCATTATAACAGTATACACACAACGGGCCACATGTCATAGAGCTGTGGTGACCATCTCACACCCTACTGAACTGTTCCTCTCTGTTCATACTAACCATTATAACAGTATACACACAACGGGCCACATGTCATAGAGCTGTGGTGACCACTCACTCGCACCCTACTGAACTGTTCATCTCTGTCCATGCTAACCATTATAACAGTATACACACAACGGGCCACATGTCATAGAGCTGTGGTGACCACTCACTCGCACCCTACTGAACTGTTCCTCTCTGTCCATGCTAACCATTATAACAGTATTCCCACAACGGGCCACATGTCATAGAGCTGTGGTGACCACTCACTCGCACCCTACTGAACTGTTCCTCTCTGTTCATACTAACCATTATAACAGTATACACACAACGGGCCACATGTCATAGAGCTGTGGTGACCATCTCACACCCTACTGAACTGTTCCTCTCTGTTCATACTAACCATTATAACAGTATACACACAACGGGCCACATGTCATAGAGCTGTGGTGACCATCTCACACCCTACTCAACTGTTCATCACTGTCCATGCTAACCATTATAACAGTATACACACAACGGGCCACATGTCATAGAGCTGTGGTGACCACTCACTCGCACCCTACTGAACTGTTCCTCTGTCCATGCTAACCATTATAACAGTATACACACAACGGGCCACATGTCATAGAGCTGTGGTGACCACTCACTCGCACCCTACTCAACTGTTCATCTCTGTCCATGCTAACCAGGTTATGAAGGCTTCGATGCCTTTGATGAGTTCGAAGGTGAGTTTAGTCAGTAGCCTCCATGTCCCACTCATGCATGTGTTGTTCTCATGTCCTAGTTAGTTCACCAACAGTGTTGTTGCCACTGTTGTTACAGATAGTGCAGATACATGTACATGCATGTAGGTTTGCATGAGCTTCTTTTCACCTTACATTTGGAATTTTCTCACACAAAAGGTCCTTGGGTAATTTGATGATTGAAAGGATATTTTCCCTAATGTTGTTCGATGAAACCCAGGCATATCAATAAGTCATTTTATGTAACTTTTTCGGTGAAACAGTTCAGTCTGTCTGGTATAGTTGATGAATATAAAGGCCCAGCATTGTTAACTGGCAGCACTGTTTGTTGTGGCCAAGCCCAAGCAGACCTATAGGCTAAAATCATATCCTTTTACTCCATTCAGTAAAATGTTTGGGGTGGGGTTGTTGTTGTTGTTTTTTATTTATTTATATATATATTTTTTAATTTGAACTTTTTATCATTATGGTCCTTTGAAATGTATAAAATACTGCATGAATTATGTGTTCTTGTTCAAGCAGTGAATTATCACACATGCAATTGGTTATATGCCCGCATCTTCTCCAGTCCTGTATGCATACTGGCCAATCGATGTAGTCAGTGATATTGCCAACTAGAGAGGTACCCTCAGGTGGTATAAAAATGCAGAGAAACCCTGATAAGCGACATACCATTTGCAGTGAAATTGTCATGATGATCACATTTCAAGTGAAATTGTCATGATGAACACATTTCCATGTTAACTAATAATCATCAGTATGACCCTCTTTGTTCATTGAAATTGTAGCCTGATGGCTAAAGCACTCAATATCAAAGACCCGAAATTGTCACATGGGCACAGTGTGTGAAGCATTTCTGGTGTCCCCCGCCGTGATGTTGCTGGAATATTGCTAAAAGCGGCATAAAACCAAACTCAGTCAGTCAGTCAGTCTTTGTTCATCTTGATGTTCCCAATAGTAAGTGTGAGGAAGCCAGGTTTTCTGGACTAGCAGGATGTAACCATGTAACTGTTTTCATGGTCAGCAGCCATTTGTTTCAACCAGCAGAGATGATATGTTCATAATATGTTCTACACAACTCTTGAATGTGAGAGCCCTTATGATGTTGATACATGTTCATCATAAACATCCTACTGTAACTCTATCTGTAGAGAAACGCAGAGGATTCCATGTGATAGAGTGTAAGTTGATACATTCCTTCCTTGCCTAAAGAACTCAGCAACAGTAACTGTATCTTCGCTTGCTTTACTCTGATAACATAACGAGACTAGCCGTGTCCCTGCCCGTAGGATTTGCCAACTAGTGAACATTCATCCTTCATTCGTCTGTCTCAGGACAAAAAACCATATCATTTCTTCCCTGTTTGATCAGTAAGACCTGAGAAGATGTTGATTGAATGATCACAAGCCATTGCCTTAAAGGACATTAGTTTTTTTTGTATTTTATGTAGTTGTTTTTAATCAATGATGTTTTAATCATGATGGAATATTTTGAACAACAAAGTAAGCATGTATGCATGTATTAATCTTTCTTTTGGATTCAAGCATAGGAGTTGTAAAATTGTTACAAGGGCTAATGTTTTGCTTACCTGTCATTGTATGATTCTATACCTTTCTTTGATTACTTTCTAATTTCTTTTTCCTCTGAATTGTTTTCCAATCTGTGGCCAGTATTGCAAATTTCAGTGTTAGTTTCCAGCACTTAAGTGTGCAGGCCTGCATGTCCAGACTCTTACAAGTCCTCCGGTTTGGTTTATTTGTGATGTTATTTTATCACTATCATAGTTAAGTTTATCTTTAGTCTATGTTGTATTCCGTCCCACCTGGCTGAGCATTGTTATACATGAGGTCACTCCTAGGGGTCACCAGGTGATTGAGGTCAGCACTTTGACCTGATTGTTATCTCAGCTGTTTGGTCCAGTTTAGCATGCTGTGCACTTCAGTATACCTTTCTCACTCACTTCTCAAGATTAAAGTAATTTTATTCACAAGTATGTGTTGTAAATAGACACCAAATTGCTTTTGCAGATGCCATTTTGTTAGAAAATAAATTTATCTCTTTGAGATTCGGCAAGTGCTTGTAATGATGTTTCTGACCTTTCGTCATGCAGTATTCTCCCCTGTTGTTTCCTGATACAGACTCAGACACGCTATGCACATTACCTTTGCCCAGCAACATGCTCTTGTTTGTCAGTCTCAGATGCTATCAGAGTAAACTGTGCCTGCTCTTCCTCTTGCTAGTCTGCTGTCCGTACTGTTTGCATGCCCTGCACATCACCTTTTGATGTCAACTTCTCTATTCTTTACCAGTGCTAGAACCATTTAGAAGCACATTTCAGTGCAGGTGCTAGAACATTTATCAGAAACATTGGTAAAGGTGCTTTTGATTACTTAATGAAGTACCAGCATCTGTATTGAAATGTTGTAGAGAAAGGATAAAGAAGTTATAAACATCAATGCAACTTTCTAAATGCCATTACTAAAGACACAATATTTCCTGTCTGTTTACTCCTATCACTGTTTGTTGTTGTTTGGCGTTGAAAATTGTATTGTATGGTTCCTGTTGTATAATAATGCTGACAAGAAATAAGGGAAACCCAAGTATATTTTCAAAGATGTTGAAAACTATTGCCAATTGCTCAGCCATTTCCACAAATTTAATATGCAAGTATGTAATATTGCAGAATAACATGTAACATGATGTTCACGTCTGTTCTAGCTGTGGTGTCTTTCAAATTCTAACCATTATTCATGGCAGCCATCATTTGTTCATTTGTCAAGCCTGCTTTAACAGGCTGTATGTTTCTATTTCATCACAGAATGTTTAGGTCAGATAACTGGAACCAGACAATTTTGTTAGGTTTTCAGTGACACCATTTGTCAAGTATTCTTCAATAACAATTCACTCCTGTGTACATTATGCTATTCACTAAACACAGAGCAATGTACTTGATACTAATTCATGGTGTTGGATTATATCACGATTATTTCAGCTATATATTTGACCTCATGTATAATAATGTTTGCTGAGATGTAATGGGACAACCTGTAGTCAAGTAACCCTGATGGTGCTATCAGCACAGCAAGTTGGTCATATGATTTCTTGTTAGTGTGTAATACTTCAACATGTGCTTGACCTGCTGGCTACCAAGGAGGGACATTTGAAGTGTCAGAATTGGAAATGTATTTGTGATATATAAAACTGAACATCTAGCTATATCACATGTTACTGTGTACTGCATGACATTAATCTCCTGTTAACAACAGCTATTATTTTGTGTTGTTATGGATCCCTGTGAGATCTGCCTGTATGTATTGCTGCAAACACATGAAGTCAGACAGTGGTCCCATGAAGGTCACAGTTAGAATTGGTCCTCATCAACCTATTCTTGTCGTAAGAAGCGACTGACAAAATTGGCTGTCTCAGACTTTCTGACTTCGATGATACATGTCAGCAATTTATGTAGATTGATTCTCATGATGTCAGTAACTAGATAGCTTGGTCCAAACTAGATTATGTACAGGCACCTACCATACAGTTTGGGTATTGTTCAGTGAAGCTTTAACAAAAACCAAAACAATATTTAATTTGTGTTGTAGGCCCTTCACGTTCCCAGCCATGTGCGGAGGCCATGTACGACTTCATCCCAGAGAATGAAGGAGAGCTTGGCTTCAGTGAAGGACAGGTCATCACTCTGCTGACACAGATAGACGAGAACTGGTTCGAAGGATCTGTTGATGGACGAACAGGATTTTTCCCAGTAAACTATGTTGAAGTGCGAACACCACTGCCCTAAATCTGCATTCCAAAGTGGGTTGTCTCCCTTGACTCAGCTTGCCACCTCCACACAGATCGACAACCTTGTGACCAAAGTTTTCTTGATTGTCTGTCTAACTACAAACTAGTTGTGTGTGACAGTTAATTGATTGGATGCTACAAATATAGATGACAAGTTGTAAACTGTTGATATGCTTATTTGATGACAATACCTACCATCCAAGTCACTTTTACTGTATAATTCAGTCACTGATTGTGTACAAGAGGAATATACATATCACAACAATAGCTGAGGATGAAATCTCTCAGCATTCCAGGTGGGTGAAGTAGAGGGAAGAGAGATAACTCACTAAACACCTGAGTCAGTCTCAAGGACCCAGCTAGAATCATCCTTTCTATTCAGATTAGTATTGAACTAGAGTGTACACAGATTGGCCTCGTAGGCGTATATTGTCTCGTATGTACCAACTAGTTAGGACAATATGATGTTTGGGTAGATGTATAGCTTCACTTTACCAACATATTTGGTGCTATACCCTCTGCTTTTAATATCAACTTAATGTGGATTGAGGTAATCGCTATCCGGCAGTGGTCATTGTTAAATAAGGTTTTGTTTCTAGAAACCTCAAATTATTTGTTGATTTTAACAATTGACATGTTATTGTATTTTTTACAGTGAGAATGAACATCTTGTGAACAACATTGATTTCCTGTAATATTTATGTTGAATCATAATGAAATGTATTGAGTGTGAAAGACTTTGTTTGTTTTATTCCCTGTATCAACTTTGGTTCAGTGGTTAGACATGAAGTGTCCTACACCAGTGTTTTCATCGGTCACTGTCAGTCTCACACATACAAAGCTTTCTTTCTGAGTTTGTTTACATACAAACATCAATTCATAATTCAGTCATACAACATAATCATTTAATGACTGCATGTTAAAATTACCTCATCACAACTCTTTCTGGTAGTTCTCGATCACAAAGCAAGAAACAGTTCACGTCAGTCTACAGAAGTTATCTCCCTTTGGTCAAGCCCCTGACCCATGAATGTGCTGTGTAGGTGACATTGTGCATATGTGTCAACATTTCAAACTTACCATGGACTAATCTAACTACGTACACTACCATTATCTGTGGCAATTTGGGGAGAAACAATGTTTGCAATTATAGAATGTATTTATATTTTCTTAATTTTTTCTGTTTTGATAAATTGAATGATTATTGTAGGTAACTGGTTTACCTAGCTTTCCTGTACATATTCTGTTACCGTTCTTTGCTATGTCAGCTGTTCCCGGATGAGCCTGTCCCACAAACAAATATAAATGAACTTTGGTGACACTTATATAAAATTTCCTCAGTATCTGTTAGAGAAACATCTGAGTTATTCCAGATTATATACTTGTCATTTGGGGAAAAAAACACATAAATATTACAGGAATCTTTTGAAAGTCATATGTGGCCTATCTGTGAATAAAATGGTTTTAACACAAAACCACTTTGATCTACAGCAAGGTAGCCAACATCCTACCTGTCATAGATAAATCATTTGTGTTATAAAGAGCAGGTAACTGATTTCGTGTTGCCTTGGTAATAAATGATCTTGTCGCCAAACCCAGTTCATGTCACCACACTGTCCAACATTGGGGCATATGCTCAGGGTTCACATGGAAGCACTACACTATGGAAGCAAGCAGGTCACACAGCCTCACACCAAATATTAGTGGAAATGTTCTTTCTCTGTCACAACTCTTTACAAGATATTTCTTTCTTTGAAATAGGATCAAGTTATTTCCATTCTGAACCCTATAAACAGTCCCAGCTCCAACATTTGGGTGCTGATCTTGGTAGATACAGAAATTCACACATCATCTCTGTTTAATCTGAAACAGTATTTCCTGGTAGAATGATACATGTCATCAAATTTGAGTTGGTAATCAAACATGGAAAATACATGACCAAGCTTATAAGCCTGTTTTGTGAATCAGTATGTTATGAACATGTGTTATCAGCTGTGTAGTGACTATTATGTGTGGTTACTGCTCCTGTGTGATTGGTTTATCACAGGAAGCTATGTATGTGTGCACACAATGTTAGGATGCCTGTAGCTTAGTGTGTAGGATGCTTATAGTGGGGCATGAGGGAACAACCATTTCATATTTTTGGACAGTCCCAATATTTGTCAAAGGTGGAATATTTTCTTTGTCAGTGATTCAGAACATACAATTGTTACTTTGTATAATGTTATTATACATTGAGGAAGCCCAGCAAGTCCAGCAGAATATCTATATATTAGTGTGGCATTTTCTGGAACTTATTGAATCCTTGAATATGAAATGGTCAATCCCTTAAGCACCGTGTGGGAAGTGAGAGTGAGAGAAGGCTTCTTCATACACAGATTGGTTGAGTTTAGAAATCTTGTTGATGTTATCATTACATATGTTATCAGTTGTTATTTCCCTCAACTGTTTCTGACAAATGGAGCTGTGGTAAATCCCTCCCAAATTAATAGTATTTGAGATCATTGCTTGTATATCATGCCAGGTATGTCTACTGGTAAACAACTACAATTCAGTTTTTTCTTTCATGAAACAGGGACATCATTCGTAGGTTGGTGTACATCCCAGAAATGTGTGACTAACTGACAGTGTAGCTCAACAATGTTTGTGTAAATAACATCTGTGTATATAGCCTCCCTTATTGACTTCACAAGGCTTGCAGCTTCAATCACATAATGTCGGCAGTCAATTAATGGCATAGAGGTTTCACCTCTATATCAGCTCAAACTACCTTGTATTTGTTTCGTTAGTTTTCTCAGTCTTGGTCCATAAACAAATGCTTGTAAATGAAATTTAAAGAAATGACAGCTGAAATAGTGACTGGTATGGTTAATTGGAGAGAGATATGTCTGTGTTGTGAATACTGGGAAGATTGAGAATCGGGGGTAGATGATATTTCCAGCCATTGGATAGGTATCTTAAGAGATGGTAGAAGGCTGGTGTGCTCCTCTACATTTCCACTTCCTGGTTAATTTTTGTCCCAGATGCTATATATCACATGTGTACTGTACCTGTGGTCTACTTGGATAACACCTGTACTGTACCTGTGATCTACATGTATAACACCTGTACTATACCTGTGATCTACATGTATAACACCTGTACTGTACCTGTGATCTACATGTATAACACCTGTTCTGTACCTGTGATCTACATGTATAACACCTGTACTATACCTGTGATCTACATGTATAACACCTGTACTATACCTGTGATGTACATGTATAACACCTGTATTATACCTGTGATGTACATGTATAACACCTGTTCTGTACCTGTGATCTACATGTATAACACCTGTACTGTACCTGTGATCTACATGTATAACACCTGTACTGTACCAGTGATATACAAGCATAACACCTGTTCTGTACCTATGATCTACATGTATAACACCTGTGCTGTACCTGTGATCGACATGTATAACACCTGTTCTATACCTGTGATCTACATGTATAATACCTGTACTGTACCTGTGATCTACAAGTGTAACACCTGTACTGTACCAGTGATATACAGGCATAACACCTGTTCTGTACCTGTGATCTACATGTATAACACCTGTACTCTACCTGTGATCAACATGTATAACACCTGTACTGTATCTGTGATCTACACGTATAATACCTGTACTGTACATGTGTAACACCAGTACTGTACCTGTGACCTACATGTGTAACACCTGTACTCTACCTGTGATCTACATGTATAACACCTGTACTGTACCTGTGATGTACATGTGTAACACCTGTACTCTACCTGTGATCTACATGTATAACACCTGTACTGTACCTGTGATCTACATGTATAATACCTGTACTGTACCTGTGATGTACATGTGTAACACCAGTACTGTACCTGTGACCTACATGTGTAACACCTGTACTGTACCTGTGTTCTACATGTGTAACACCTGTACTGTACCTGACCTACATGTGTAAAACCTGTACTGTACCTGTGATCTACATGTGTAACACCTGTACTGTACCTGTGATCTACATGTATAACACCTGTACTATACCTGTGATCTACATGTGTAACACCTGTACTCTACCTGTGATCTACATGTATAACACCTGTACTGTACCTGTGATCTACACGTATAATACCTGTACTGTACCTGTGATGTACATGTGTAACACCAGTACTGTACCTGTGACCTACATGTGTAACACCTGTACTGTACCTGTGTTCTACATGTGTAACACCTGTACTGTACCTGTGACCTACATGTGCAACACCTGTACTGTACCTGACCTACATGTGTAAAACCTGTACTGTACCTGTGATCTACATGTGTAACACCTGTACTGTACTTGTAATCTACATGTACTATACAGGGACTGCCTGTTATCTACATGTATAACACCTGTACTGTACCTGGGAACTTCATATATCACAACTGTTCTGTACCAGTATTGTACATATACTACACACGTACTCTACTGTACCTGTGATCTACATGTACCACACCTGTATCTGTGTTCTGTTTGAGCTGTGATCTGAGGTTGTAACATGTGGTTGCTGGCAGCCATTATGTCACCACTACCTGGCAACATAGCATTGTATGAGGATATCACCCACACTATACAGGCTTGTAGCAATTCTCTCATTATGCAATCACTTATGTATAGGTATTCATTGCCTTTTTTGTTAATTGATGTTTTTTGACATAAATATTTATGCTGAATTGTTTTGGAAGAGCTCTCTCTCTAACATGCAACATATGTTCAGAACCGTTTGGGACAAATGTTGATAACATGGTAGAGTTATGTATTCCTTGACTATCTGAGCATGGGATGTAGAGATAGGTACGGTCTTTTCCATAGCCATGAGCCCTAACCTGCTCATAAACATTCATATTGGAGGGTTTTACATGGAACTTTGAATTTATGACATAGTCTCTTGAAACACCTGAATATCAATTTCTCTGATTAAAAATGTTTAAAAAATATGTTGTGTTGTTTGTCTATTTTCATGTGTTACATGTCTTGACACAGACTTCCTGGGGACATTGACTAGGAAGTAGTTTTATGTTTACGTGGAAATATGGCTGACAAGATGTCTTACTGGTATGTGTAAATGTTTACCCCATCATGTGATTTTATCGAAACACCAGATTCCACCACCCAGCTGCAGGTAGGGATTCCACCACCCAGCTTCATCTATCCAGCTGCAGGTAGAGATTCTACCACCCAGCTTCTTCTACCCAGCTGCAGGGAGAGATTCTACCACCCAGCTTCATCTACATAGCTGCAGGTAGAGATTCTACCACCCAGCTTCATCTACCCAACTGCAGGTAGAGATTCCACCACCCAGCTTCATCTACCCAGCTGCAGGTAGAGATTCCACCACCCAACTTCATCTACATTGCTGCAGGTAGAGATTCTACCACCCAGCTTCATCTACCCAACTGCAGGTAGAGATTCCACCACCCAGCTTCATCTACATGGCTGCAGGTAGGGATTCTACCACCCAGCTTCATCTACCCAGCTGCAGGTAGAGATTCTAACACCCAGCTTCATCTACCCAGCTGCAGGTAGAGATTCTACCACCCAGCTTCATCTACATGGCTGCAGGTAGGGATTCTACCACCCAGCTTCATCTACTCAGCTGCAGGTAGAGATTCCACCACCCAGATTCATTTACATAGCTGCAGGTAGGGATTCTACCACCCAGATTCATCTACCCAGCTGCAGGTAGAGATTCCACCACCCAGCTTCATCTACCCAGATTCTGCTTCATCTACATGTGCAGATTCCACCACCCAGATTCATCTACATAGCTGCAGGTAGGGATTCTACCACCCAGATTCATCTACCCAGCTGCAGGTAGAGATTCCACCACCCAGCTTCATCTACATGGCTGCAGGTAGGGATTCTACCACCCAGCTTCATCTACCCAGCTGCAGGTAGAGATTCCACCACCCAGCTTCATTTACCCAGCTGCAGGTAGAGATTCCACCACCCAGATTCATCTACCCAGCTGCAGGTAGAGATTCCACCACCCAGCTTCATCTACCCAGCTGCAGGTAGAGATTCCACCACCCAGATTCATCTTGCAGGTAGAGATTCCACCAGCTGCTGCAGGTAGAGATTCTACCACCCAGCTTCATCTACCCAGCTGCAGGTAGAGATTCCACCACCCAGCTTCATCTACCCAGCTGCAGGTAGAGATTCCACCACCCAGCTTCATCTACCCAGCTGCAGGTAGAGATTCCACCACCCAGCTTCATCTACCCAGCTGCAGGTAGAGATTCCACCACCCAGCTTCATCTACCCAGCTGCAGGTAGAGATTCCACCACCCAGCTTCATCTACCCCCAGCTGCAGGTGCAGGTAGATTCCACCACCCAGCTTCATCTACCCAGCTGCAGGTAGAGATTCTACCACCCAGCTTCATCTACCCAGCTGCAGGTAGAGATTCCACCACCCAGATTCATCTACCCAGCTGCAGGTAGAGATTCTACCACCCAGCTTCATCTACCCAGCTGCAGGTAGAGGATTCTCTACCCACCCAGCTTCATCTACCCAGCTGCAGGTAGAGATTCCACCACCCAGCCACCCAGCTGCAGGTAGAGATTCTACCACCCAGCTTCATCTGCCCAGGCAGGTAGAGATTCCACCACCCAGCTTCATCTACCCACCACCCAGCTGCAGGTAGAGATTCTACCACCCAGCTTCATCTACCCAGCTGCAGGTAGAGATTCCACCACCCAGCTTCATCTACCCAGCTGCAGGTAGATTCCACCACCCAGCTTCATCTACCTGCACCCACCCAGCTTCATCTACCCAGCTGCAGGTAGAGATTCCACCACCCAGCTTCATCTACCCAGCTGCAGGTAGGGATTCTACCACCCAGCTTCATCTACCCAGCTGCAGGTAGAGATTCCACCACCCAGATTCATCTACCCAGCTGCAGGTAGGGATTCCACCACCCAGCTTCATCTACCCAGCTGCAGGTAGAGATTCCACCACCCAGCTTCATCTACCCAGCTGCAGGTAGAGATTCCACCACCCAGCTTCATCTACCCAGCTGCAGGTAGAGATTCCAGCTTCACCCAGCTTCATCTATCTACCCAGCTGCAGGTAGAGATTCCACCACCCAGATTCATAGCCTAGCTGCAGGTTAAAGCGTCTACTCACCCAGATTCATCTACCCAGACCGCAGGTAGAATTCCCCACCCAGATTCATCTGAGCTGCAGGTAGATTTCTGGTGTCCCCACCCAGTGATATTGCTGGAATATTGCTTCATCTACCCAGCTGCAGGTAGAAACCAAACTCAGTCAGTCAGCTCAGTCAGAGATTCCACCACCTTCAGCTTCATCTACCCAGCTGCAGGTAGAGATTCTACCACACAGCTTCATCTATCCAGCTGCAGGTAGATATTGACATGCTTTGAAATCACATATGGTAGAGTATATTTAAATTGTGGACAAAAGACAAAATATCGGGGATGCCATTAATGGGCTTCACCCATTTCACTCATGTGGAGAATCAAAGCCAGGCCTTGGCATGATAAGAAAGTGCTTTAAGCACTGAGCCTCCCCAATACCCACTCCATACCCAGCTACTCAGTAAACTTGTACCCAACTGGAGATTCCCACCGGGCGGTGGGTAGCCTAGTGGTTAAAGCGCTTGGCTCGTCCATGAAGACCCGGGTTCAATCCCCACATGGGCACAATGTGTTAAGCCCATTTCTGGTGTCCCCCGCCGTGATATTGCTGGAATATTGCTAAAAGCGGCGTAAAACTTAACTCAGTCAGTCAGTCAGTCAGTCAGTCAGTCAGTCAGTAAACTTGTATGCTATCTGAAATCATGGCACAGGCTGGATGTGCATGCATGTATTAAAATTCATGTGGTTGGACAAAAATGTAAAGTTTTACAGTTTGAAAAAAATGAAATCCCAACTAAACTTGAGACTTAAATTAGGATGGATTAGGTAACTGAAAACTTATCTCAATGATATGAAGCAATTAATTATTACAGATTGGGGTAGTATGTAACAAAGCAGGCGATTTGTGACACCTGATCGAAATATTGAAGCAAGTTAGTTGATTGATCCTACGAGAGCCAGTTGGATCTGAACTGTTGTCCGCTTCATTTCAATATCAGGTCCGAGTGATGATCCATTTAGCTTGGAAGAATGTCAAGAGGATCCAACGGTCGGTCAGTCCCTCCCTCAACTCAACAGAGGAGATGGGTGGCACTGTCTTCTCAGGTCCTACATTAAAGATGTGCCAGAAACCTATGATGGTGTTTTTGGTATCAGATTTGACCTGATTAATGTTCAGATTGCACATGTGTTTCACCAAAATGTTGAACCTATGAGACTTACATTGCTTGGGCATTTCCTCCCACATGAGTGAGTGAGTGAGTTTAGTTTCATGCCGCACTCGGCAATATTCCAGCTATATGGCAGCAGTCTGTAAACAATTGAATCTGGACCAGTGATCAACAGCATGAGCATTGATCTACACAACTGGGAACCGATGACATGTGTCAACAAAGTCAGCGAGCCAGACAACCCGATCCCATTAGTCGCCTCTTGCGACAAGCATGGGTTACTGAAGACCGATTCTAACCCCGATCTTCACGGGTCTCCTCCCACATGCGGCTACCACACCACGATATATAAGTCAAATACTTCAGATGGCCGGTAGCTCAGCCTGCTTGCTGCTTGTATCATAGACTAGTTATAACCTTCGTATTACTAGTTATTTTGGTGAGTTTTCAAACTTATAGGAGATAAAAGATTAGAGATAGCACAGAAATTATATACTTAGTCAAAAAAGAAACTTCACATTCTTTCTTCAGGGCACTATAAAAGAACAAGAGATGGTAAGATGGTTAAATTGTTTTTATTTCATTGCTGAGATCTGTGTGATGTACTCGATACACTGACAGTGCAATAATCAGTTCCATTAGGCTACACCGCCGTTCCAAAACATGGGTATACAGAATGTCAAGTCACAAGAATAAAAATGCGAAATTTCTCAGTTCAATATCGTGTATGGCCGCCCCACGCATTCACCACTGCCAAACACCGTCTCTCTCATCGACTGCCTGATGCTTGTGAACACGTGGTTGGGGATTCTGCACCATTGCTCTTGCAAGGCAGCCAAGTTCCTGCAAATTTTGAGGTTGGTTCCTAAGACAACGAAGCCTTCTCCCAAGTGCATCCCAAACGTGCTCTATTGGATTAAGGTCAGGGGACCTCGATGGCCAGTCCATGACGTTGATTCCAGCGCTTTGAAGGAAATTTCGTGGTCAACATTGCGGTATCGCGGCCGAGCATTATCATGCTGGAACTGTAGACCTGGGCCATGAGCCGCCATGAAAGGAACGAGTTCAGGGGTGAGCACCTGGTCGCGGTAAGCAGCCGCTGTGAGGTTTCCACGGATGACCAGAAGTCGGGAACGGTTGTTCCCACAGAAAGCACCCCACACCATGCAACTTCCGCCCCCGAATCTGTCGACTTCCTGTACACAACATTGGGCATACCGTTCACGACGTCGTCTCCAGACTCTATGCCTGCCGTCCGCGAATCTGAGGGTAAACCTGGATTCATTGCTAAAGACGACTCGATTCCAGTCTCTCTGGGTCAATCGGAGGTGACGTTGGGCCCACAGCAGACGTTGACGTTGATGAAACGGCACGTTCACGTTGCACATTTGACAATCGTGGCATTGCAAGTACCGTTAGAACTGTGGTTTAAAAGTGTTTTTTCAATTCTTGAGGCCAATGCAAACACGTGCATATGAAGAAAACTTCGATGCGAAGATCACGTGATCCACTGCACGTGCAAAACCTGATTTGGCACTAATACTCCTAGGCCAAATGTAGAGATAACATCATTATCAGGTAATATGATACACCAGGCCTTATCATCCATACTGCATATCCTGATCATGTAGAACACCAGTGCTTGTCATCGTCCATTAAACCATGCGGTTAATGCTCATGAAGTTGGTCTATGAACATGTGGACACTGTTTCAACAGCGGTGTGTGTGTGTGTGCGTGCGTGCGTGCGTGCGTGCGTGCGTGCGCGGCGTGCGTGTAATCCTTGTTTGTTTTCAGCAACCTGATACATTCTGTGTCTAGTTCAACATTGACAAGAATCTTTGGAGGGTGGGAGTTGTCATACCAATTACTGGATAACGCTTTTACTGCTGCTGAGAGATCCTAAAAGATAGGGACTTTTCTAACATTTGGCCTAGGATTACTAACGTCATTTGCGAGTCGAAAGATAGGGATCCCATTTCGGATACATAGATGTATCATCAGAGAAAAATTATTCATTATTTTTCAAATTACATTTTGTGAAGTTTCTTTTTTGACTCAGTATAAAACAACAAGCAAACATATTTTCTGTCTAACAAATATCTTGTTACTGGCTTGTTGGACCATGTTTTCTTATACTGGTTTACACCACCCGAGGCTTTCTCTTGTTCACGATTCGCAGTATTTGGGAAGAAACATGGCCAGAATAATTGATGAATTAAAGATTTGTATGAACATCAGCATTTCAAAAGTTACCTATTTGACATTTTGCAGCTTACAGTGAAAATCGATATTTTAAATAAACCAAGCATCCTGAACTGGACAACTTTACACCTGGAAAATAATACACACCCACTTCCATGTCAAATAACTATTCTGATAAAAGGGATCAGTATGTATTTTGTGACAAGATATAGGTTTTTTCTACAA
The DNA here is from genome assembly GCF_003918875.1 of Haliotis rubra. Lineage (NCBI taxonomy): Eukaryota > Metazoa > Mollusca > Gastropoda > Lepetellida > Haliotidae > Haliotis > Haliotis rubra. The sequence continues at coordinate 443,006 of NW_025767235.1, forward strand.
ACTTAACACATATAATATAGAAATATCATATATATTTGTGCTTGTTTTGAGGGCAGATATTGAAAACCATCCAGTAGTCTCACCAAACTTGGCACATATATAGGTTCTGTTATGTACTGATGCCTAAGCCTTTGATAGTTGGGATTTGTTAAGATTTTATATTTTTAGTTTCCATGGCAACATCTTTTACTTTGGCTGGAAAAGGGTGTGGTGGTTGTGTCCAGTGCAGATCTTGAAAACCAGGCAATATTTCTTCACCAACAGGCAAACAGATAGTTCTACTTTTGTTATATATAATTTCTCTGTGTTTTACCTGCACCATATACCTTACCCTGGTAATTCAACTGTCAGGTGTGCCTGTATTACAATGCTGCCTGCTGCCATTCATTGTATTCACATGAACACATCGTACAATACACAAAGATGCACACTATTCTAAGCCTTCACAATGATGAGTGAGTGAGTGAGTGAGTTTAGTTTTACGCCGCACTCAGCAATATTCCAGCTATATGGCGGCGGTCTGTAAATAATCGAGTCTGGACCAGACAATCCAGTGATCAACAGCATGAGCATCGATCTGCTCAATTGGGAACCGATGACATGTGTCAACCAAGTCAGCGAAACTGACCACCCGATCCCGTTAGTCGCCTCTTACGACAAGATAGTCGCCTTTTTATGGCAAGCACATGGGTTGCTGAAGACCTATTCTACCCCGGATCTTCACGGGTCCCCACAATGATGACTAGAACCTTTGTTTATCATAACAGTCTTACTGTAGTAGATACTTGTACAAAGTTTTACAGCGATGCCCTAAAGTACTTCTTGAATTCATCCTCTTCCACAGGTTGGTGGGCAAACCAGTTGCAATTTACAATATCTTTGGACGTGTAATTTTTCTCCGAAAAACAGAAAATGATAATAACGCCATGAAGGTATGCTCAAAGCATATTAACACATTATTACCTTGGATAACCCAAGCTGCCTGTTAGGTGCAAGGTTATAGTCACTTTATCCCACCAGGTACCCATTTTCTGCTGGGTGAACAGAAGCAATTTTGAACAAACTCACTTGCTAAAGGAGAGACCATGTGTGTTTCATTGTGGGACAGGACTGAAATCCTAGAAACTCTCAGGTGTCAAACTGCCAAACACTGTCATCCATCTAAGGACTCTCCACACCCAACGTTGCCCGACTTGAACTGATTTGTGACCTGAGCTTGATGCACAGGACCACACACCACCACTGTTCAGAGGGCATAGATTACTTTTTGGTTTAACTACTCATTATTTTGTGCGTTTTTCCATCGTGTGATGTGACTCCTGTGGTAATCTGGCAGATTTGCACTGGCATATTTCAGCATGAAATTAGTGTCATATTCAGTGTTACTTCTAAACCAGCCCTTGGGGTTTGTGTAGGTAAAATGAGTAAAAATAAGTGAAATTTGAAAAGAGGCACACTTAATATTCAGCCAAGACAAGAGTGGCTCTGGAGGTTCTTCTCCCCTCCATTTTACTGCCAAGTCTGGACTCATTACCCAGAATCCCCTACTGGGTTTAACATTGATGTTTTGCTTTGTTTAGTCCAGCCTGATGATGAGGCATGGTATCTGGCCACACCCAGATGGCTACCAATCACATCTGCCGCTTGCACCAGTTACACTGTCCTCCATTCCACCGATCATCGTTAACAATTTCATCCCTCATTACATCAGATGAACTCATGAAGATAATTTGCACAACCCAACTATTCTAAATGAGATCATAGATTTTCATCATTTAATGGTCCCGTTACGTGAAATGATTGTCTTACTGTTAGTGTAATAAATATTGCAGGTCAGACGGTTATAAAATTTTATGCAGAAGAATTACGTGTTTTTTTACTTGCTTTCTCTAAATTGATCGAAAATGGAAATTTGTTTCGTTTTGTGCTAAAATACAGCATTGGTTGTACAGAGAAATACCATTCCATGCTATACAGTTAACTGGTTGAAATCAATTTGCACAAATAAATAAAATCAAATCGTTTCTATGCTGTCTAATTAATAATGCAATTGAAAAATATTGATCTATAAACTTTGTGACTAGGCGACTGATATGAATATTGATATTATGCGAACGGGTATTTGTGATGTGGTCCAGAGTATCTATTCAATCTGTGCAGAACTGTAATGTCAATTCACTAGTCGTACCTGCCCCAGCAGCAGCAGCAGCCAACTCCGTCAGCATGAATAACTAATGGCCGCCAGTCAACACCTGTTGGTTGCTATAGCAACTGGTTTGTGTACAGGTATTCTGAAGGCTACCTCACAGCCAGGGTTAAATGAGCTAATTACAATAACGGGGGACTGGCATTAATATTTATAATTCTATCTAAAGGAAGAGAGTTGTTGTGGCAGCCTGCTCTCTGAATACATGCATTGGTTGAAGGACTGGGATAAAACTTGTCACAAATCTCACTATTCATTTGGAAGCTGGAGGCAGCCCAGATAATTATCACCTCTGACAAGAAATAAAAGACAATGTCTAATCCTCCATGGAAAATGTTATTTATCTTAATTTTGATCAGTTCCACCTGCAATTTCTCTGCTTACTGACATATCCATCCAATGCTTGAGTCACTGCCTCAGCAGTTTTATTTCGATAAGACTAAGCTGTCATGATTCTTCTGCAGTGTTGTGGTATTGTGTCGGTCAGGTGAAACATCAGTGTAAAAAAACCATTAAATACTTTGCTGATGTTGGAAAACATTTAAGCCATTGAATCTTTATTGTAGAGATATCGAACTAGACAGCTCTAAGGGCCATTGCATGCAAGTATTCATCTTGGTGAATTGCTTTTTCACTCCTTGAAAATTTATTGACTGCAATACAAGTTGTTTCTTATTGTCATCATTTTCATTATTTATTCAACATAAAGGGATGAATGATGTGAAGAGGTAAGTCATGGCAGTCATTATCCTTTGATAACCAGTCAGAAAATTCTGCTGTCCTTTCATTGTTCATGTCACAATTCCCATGACAATTTGTACTTGTCCATGACATATTCCTCAAGATGATGTGATCTGGTATGCCATACATCAGAACCACTTCACTTTCCTCTATGAGGGCACCCGTGAAGGTCCGGGTTAGAATGTGCCTTCAGTAACCCATGCTTTTCGTAAGAGGCGACTAATGGGATTGGGTGGTCAGGGTCGCTGACTTGGTTGATGTCATCAGTTCCCAATTGTGCAGATGAATGCTCATGCTGTTGATCACTGGATTGTCTGGTCCAGACTCGATTATTTCCAGACCGCTGCCATATTGCTGAAATATTGCTGAGTGCGGCGTAAACTAAACTCACTCACTCACCCTCTATGAGGGCAGATGGTCTATCCAGTAAAACACCGGCCATGTAGTAGATATCTGGTATTTACATCTTAACTGAAGCAATACATCATTTAAACATCTAAACATGAGCCTCAAATGATCATTCTCACAAGCATTATATACATTTAAATTTCAATATCCCTTTTAAGGTTAGATGTTTATCTGACCATAAAAACCACGCTGCAAACATAAACAAATCCAAACAATTGTGCCAGTACTTTCTTCTCCATTGTTTAACACATGTTCATTACTAAAATGACCTTGACATTGACCCCCACCAACAATATACAAGGAGTGGCGATAGAAGCATTGAATATCCATTTGTCCTTCAGTGATTAGTGACATGAGAGAAAGACTGGGGACAGATGGACGATAGAAGACCGATGACTGTCCACAGGAAATACACATAAATGATTCAATAAATCGTGCATACATGAGTGAGGACCAATGATTCACGACATTCAATATGGCTGCTGTGGCAACAACCACTACATATATACCGGTATATATTCAGAATTCTGTAAAGACATTCAAGGACACTGGTGTTACATACTATATTATGTCATGACTCATGCACTCTAATATTAATATCCTTGTATATGGAGCAGGAATTGATTAAAGTATTTATAATTCCAATAATGCTTTGTGTCTTAAGAAAGCTGCTGTTTAACCGTGTCATCTATTGTATGAAAACTGCTATTGAACTTTGTTACATATCCTAAGAATGTTGATATTTCACTATGTTAAGGAATATTCCTATTCATTGCTATATTGTGTATCTTATTCTAATTTCACTGGTATGTATTGTATCTCAAGAATATTTCTGTTTCAGCACTATGTTATGTATCTTAAGAATATTCCTATTTGACAACAATGTAACCATATTATTAATGTACGGTATGCTAAACTTTGAGGACCATCACGAAAGGCAATAACTTTGTTGAATGTAATCCTATTATTCCCAAATTGTATGTGAATTTGCAAAATTACATTGTTGACAGGAAGAGAATGGAGATTTTAGTAACCAGTGACACAGAATATGATGCACCTGGGGAGGTAATATGTGCCCCAGTTGGCCCCAAGCTGAAAAAGCTTGTTAAACTGACGTCATTCGTGTAATCTGTTTATGTGAACCTGTTAGGTATGAATGCATGGAGAACATGCTTCAGTTATAATGACTGATGGATACCATATTGGAATAGTGATCAATATGGAAATTATTCAAAGTTTTTACTTTTACTGCAGCCACTGTATTCACAGTCAGGCTGCTCAGATTCTCCTCGAGTGGTTTGAATGCGTCAACCTTGTTACTTGCAACACTAAACTTCAAGGCTTTTAAAGGGATTCTTCAGTTCGGTTACTAGTCTTAGTCTTTCAGCATATTTTTAAATCCAGATATAGTTAATAAACTATCGAGCAGTATTTTCCAACAAGATATATTTTCACAACCATTTCAAGTTTGTCAAGAAATTCTCAAGCTGTTTTGGTGATTTTCAATGCAATTCAAGAGGGACCTTAAAATTCGAAACTTTTAAAGCCTGAATGAGTGAGTGAGTGAGTATGGTTTTACGCCGCTTTTAGCAATATTCCAGCAATATCACGGCGGGGGACACCAGAAATGGGTTTCACATATTGTACCCATGTGGGGAATCGAACCCGGGTCTTTAGCGTGACGAGACAACGTTTTAACCACTAGGCTACCCCACCGCACTGAAGTATAACCACTGGAAAACCTCCCTTTTTGTTAACTGAATTCACCTATCAATAACTCTGTGGATGAGAAAAACATTCAATTGCTGTCTGATGGAGTAACTAGTTACCTACCCTGGACAATGGTGGATGGTATAATGGAACAGGACCCCGGATCCTATTTCGCTGGTTTTGTGGTGGTGTGCGGTCCTGTGCATATAGCACAGGTCACAAATCAGTTGAAGTTAAGCAATGTTGGTCGTCGACAGACCTTGGATGGGTGACCATATGTTTTATGAGATATTGCACTTACATAAGTTTGAAAAGTGGTCAAAGTTTCCAGGTGACCTTGAAGATAAGGTCAAGGTCACCCAAATCGACTGGTGTCTGGGTAAACCCCAAATGTAGGCCGTCACCAAATTTGAAGACATAGGGTACAACAGTTCATGAGATATCGTGTTAACAAGAATCGGGACGTACACACGGACGCTGCTGAATACATAGTCCCTGCGTTGCAGTGGGGCACAATGAAACATGTTGAACCCAACTATATGTTACATTTGACCACTTTCTAAATGGTATTGTGTATTCATGGGAACAGTGCCAATTAACACTTGTCAGAGGGGTACATAAAGTATGTGATCTAGGCGAGGTGAGGTGAAATTGGGTTTAACGTCGTGCTTGAGAATATTTCGCTCATATGACGACATGCATGCGTATGTGGATGTGCGGCTGCTTGTACTAGCCCAGACTGAAGCTGGTTTTATAGTGCTAGCCCACTGAGATACCATGCCGCAGTGAAGCATGAATACCCCACTCAGACACATTATACTGACTCCAAGCCGACCAGTCCTTGTTGTACCCATTAATGCTGAGCACCAGGCAGGGACCAACAAGTACCATATTTTAACGTCTTTCGGTATTACGGCGGGGATCGAACCCGCGACCTTCCGCTCTCCGGGCGGACGCTCTAACCACTACGCCAAGGAGGCGGTCCTATGTAGATGAAGCTTGGTGCTAGCCCACTGAGATACCATGCCGCAGTGAAGCATGAATACCCCACTCAGACACATTATACTGACTCCGAGCCGACCAGTCCTTGTTGTACCCATTAATGCTGAGCGCCAGGCAGGGACCAACAAGTACCATATTTTAACGTCTTTCGGTATTACGCGGTCGGGGATCGAACCCGCGACCTTCTGCTCTCCGGGCGGATGCTCTAACCACTACACCACGGAGGCGGTCTGTATGTGATCTAGACTACCAGTAGTCAGACTTCCGTTTACATGGAAGCAGCTGTGGCTGAGTGGGTTAGATGGTTGATTTTGTGTGTGGTTTTCGAAGTCAACATGGTACTAGAATCTGATACTGAGAACGTGTAACCCCAAATATAACATGATACAAACCGTTGGTTCCATTGTGCCTAATTCCTCAACTTACACTAATACAAAATTGTTTTGTACTTCTGGAACATGTTGTTTTATTGCACTAAGATATGTGTAAGTGTCTTGTCAACTAGTTAACTATGTCACCCAACAGGAGACCACAGTATTGGTCAATCTCGACCCAACAGGAGACCACTGTATTGGTCAGTCTTAACCCAACAATTGACAGATGTAATGGTCAGTCTTAACCCAACAATTGACAGATGTAATGGTCAGTGTCAACCCAACAGGAGACAGCTGTATTGGTGAATCTCGACCCAACAGTTGACAGATGTAATGGTCAGTCTCAACCCAACTGTTGACAAATGTATTGATCCATCGTGACCCAACAGGAGGCAGCTGTATTGGTCAGTCCTGACTCATCTTGAGACAGCTGTATTGGTCAGTCTCAACCCAACACGAGACAGATGTATCGGTCAGTCAAGTCAACCATGAATGTGATCAAGTTAGCACCAGCTGTATTGGTCAGTCTCGACCCAACTGGAGCCAGGTATATTTGTCAATTTCTAGACCCAACTTCAGACAGCTGGATTGATGCTAAATATTGAATAAATACAACCATCACTCACTTATTCATGGGTCATACAAATCACTGAGACCCATCAAGTATGAGACATCCATAGATAAGGAGTCCAACATGGGGTTCATTGTTCTTTAAGCATCAGCTCAGCCTCATGAAGCAATGTCCCTATACATCAGGGTGTGGAAATATCAGGTATGATGAACTACCAAGATGTCACAATGTGCCCCATTCAAGACCTGCCTAAGTACAAGAGTAATGGCAAATCTCAGATACACATTACTGTATATTAAAAAGGAAACAAAATGCATACTGGAGGTGTCATGATTCAGCAGAGAACTGATTCATCATTAATGAAACCATACAAGATTCAAGAGAAGACGATGCATTATCTGATTTAACACTGAACTCAAGATTAAATTTCAGAAAGCAATATTTTCCAACACTTACAACAGCCTGTCCCACGAACTACTGAAGCTAACCAGTGTATCACCCTACATTAAGTTAGATACGAGTGAATAACACTACGTCTAATTAACAAATCGTACTGAATGACCACGATCAGGATGACGACAATTAATAGGCATTAAGTACTGAGGATGGTGTATTGTGACATAAACTATGTTAACAGCTGGGTGAGTTCAGCCTGCACCAAGCTTTCTGTTTGCTAGCCTTAACATGCTAATACACCAGTATAAATTCAGAATACTTTAGTAAGTCAAACATTATCTGCTTTGCAATTACTTACCAATAATATACTTTGTCAAATAGTACAGTTTATTATAAAATGTAGACAGTAAAACCAATTTCTCACACTAAGGATTGATTTGTATTATGGCTACAGGTGCAGACTGCCCAAACACTGAATTGTTAAGACTGGCCATGACACGTGTCTAGAACATATTGAGAAAGCTGCATGAAAACAACAAACACAAATGTAGAACTGAACTGTTTATTATAATAATAACATAGTATTTCAACATGTTTTACATTTTAAAACAATGAGAATACAATGATAAAATGACCCGCTCGGACCCCAATGTCCGACCTACACAAACATGCTGCATCAACAGAACCTAAAAATAATTACAATGATGTTATCTTGTGTTAAATAATAAAACAAACACAACCTTCATGGTTGCAAGTGAAAAATGAGTATGAAATTCGTGAAATAAAACATAGAACATCTGATACAAACATGAGATGAGAGGGAGATAAAAAAATAGTCACTTGTATTTATTACCAAAATGCACTTTTAATAAGAGATTTCTTGAATGTATATTGTGAGATGTTGAGCTACGTGGAACAGACTTCTCATACTAAGTTTGTTCATCAAGGTCATAACAAAAATGAACACATACATGAAGCGTGGCTTGTCATTAACAGGTGACAATGAATGCTTAAAACATTATTCCTTATGAATTGTCATGATTTCATTGTAAAAGATTTGAATGTGAAGCTTGTTACCAACGACAGGTCAGTGAGGAACCAACTGTTATTTTTATTGCCCTATCAAAAGTGCAGTAGTTGAATACAAATATACAAAAGGCAAGTGTTGTGGAATCTCCCCACTCACTGCAGTAAGAAGAGGCTCTCCACAGTCTGCGCTCAGTGTCCTGCCTACAGTATGTGCTATGTGACAAGCTGCCTACAGTTATTTCCCCTTGGTAGTGCAAGCACCATCAGCATGAGCTATCTAGATGAGACAGAGCCGACTGGTCCAAGTAGACGATCCCCCAAAGTCAAGTACATCTCCTAGTACTTCCCTGAGTACTTCTTCACACTGAAAATAGATAGCATTTTACTGAATAATTTTACAACTCAACAAAAAAGCGACACTTCCTAATGAAGAAAGAATTGTATTGCAGTTCATGATAAATTCAAATATATTCTGGTGTCTTAAAAAATGGACAATACATTGATGTTTCTAGGTATTATTTTCCCCAGTTTTACGAGAAATAATTTCAATGCAAGATATCACAACCTTAGTTAATACATGGATCAATTCTCAAACTGAAAGCCAAGCTGACAACTCAAGTGCTGCGCAGAACGGGCTTTGCAGATGTTTTATTGGAGGCAAACTAAAGAGAAATCTTGTATGCTATTCTTTTGCATGAACTAAAAAATACTCTTTGTCTGCTTGACTATATTAGAAAGCCGAGATAACACTATAAATACCTGGGTGGTATGGAGCCAATGACTTTTCAACACAAGAGTTAATGGTGGCCGGCCTAGTACCTTGATCTTATTGTAACATCTTATTAAACTGACTGACTGAGTTTGGTTTTACGCCGCTTTTAGCAATATTCCAGCAACATCATGGCGGGGGACACCAGAAATGGGCTTCACACATTGTACCCATGTGGGGATTCATCTTATTAAAGATATTGTGTGTGATTATCATCTGCTACACATTTAGATAAACATTTCCAGTAAAGGTTAATTGAGAAAATATCCTAAAATGTGTAAAACTATTTTAATTTTCCAGTTTAGCATCCACATGCTGACACCAAAACTCTCTGGAGGACAAGCTCAAATTACTAAAGTGACATATAAAGCAACTCTGTTGCACTTGTAGTGGCATTATTTTATAATTATGAAATTATATGTAAAGTGCATCGAACGCTTTGAATTTGGATAGTCTGTTTTCAAAAATAAGTGTTTTTCACAAACAAAGGAAAAGTCTGGTCATGACCATACCCATGGTGTGTCACTTGATTAGAAAATTCTTTTTGGAAAAAGATAAGTACAGTTATCGGAAATTGTCTGTATGCAATGCTGCATACTGGCCCTTTTAGAATTGTACAGATAGTATACAGTATTCTCTTTCAACATACAGAAACAGCATAAAACATCCTTTAGCAGATGAACAGTAAGTATTCACTTTACTGTAAATGGACATTGACAATAATGAAGCTGTACACATGCAACAGATATGCTACAAGCAAACACGGGAAACCAGAAATATTGCTAATTTTATAATGTAGGTAGGTTTGGAAAAGGAACTTCTGAAGGAGTCAGAGTGAAAAGTGAAGGATAGCAAAGCTTCTTGGACAAGGAAAGCGATCCTGGCTCTTCGAACAAGGAGAATAAGATCCTGAGCAGGAATTAGGACCTTGTCACTGGCATTAGATATATTTTTGGATACTTTTTAGTTTGAACCCATTACTATCACTACATGGTCATAAGTTTCCAAGAGCTCATGCATGACACCCGACATCCCTACTCCTGGACAGAGATTAGTACATGACTGTAGGATAGAAGTAGGTTAAAATGGTTGCACTGCAGAATGAGACTACACCTATGTGTATAGATAGTGCAGATTACAGCAGAGAGAGACAACACACAAGCTTGCCGAACTTTTGACCATCTTGCCATAACATGCAAACTAGCCTGTTTCCCAGTGAATAACGAGGCAGCGATGAGCAGACTACATGGTGGCAGAATGAAAGACCTGCTTCTGTACTCACCCCCCTGCTTGTTGCATCTGCCCTCTCAGTCTGATGATTAGAAACACACAAACTCAGTCAGCACAAGGACACATACAACATTAACAAAACCTAGCACGACAAATACTTCTGTCATTTGCTCTTCTTGGCATTGAACAAACATTTTGGAATCAGGTGGCAATGAAAAGTGATTTCCTTTAATGATCAAACAAGTAAAATATAATCCAGATAAATTAGTTACAGGTCATAAATACAATAAATAGGACAACATGAATCGCTGTTGAGAAAAGGTAGGTCATAAATAGGGGTGTTATGATTTAGAATAAAAAGTACAGATTAACAAGATGAAAAAGTGTCATACACAAATAGATATGCTTACAATTGTACAAATAGGAATCGTTCATTGAACTGGTGCACAACACCAACACAGTGTTACAGAAGTTAGGACAAACTGTTATCCTCATAGTGTATAGTAACTGAGGAATGTTTTATCTGAAGGTGGTTTTAAATTAATATAATATGGTACATAGATCATGCACACAAGTTACCATGCCAGCACAATGTATCTAAATATACCAACAAATACCTATCTTCAGTCATTGTTTTCCCTTTAATTGTTTCACTACAGTTTGAGGAAGGGACAAAAATGGTCAAAAGTTTGACAGCAGCACAGCAATAAGACTGACTAGCTCCTCCTATATTATGTTAATTAAACATTGCTGATAGAAAAAGAAATATGTACAAATAAATCAAGGATACAGAATCTTCCAATATCACAAACAAAAACCATTATGTGAAACATGCCGCAAACCATAACTTCATTACCTTTATATGATTCAAATACCCATCTCAAATCATAAGATCACAACCTACACAGTTCTCAGTTTGCCTTACCAAATGAAAGATAAAATTACTCCACTGAATCTGATAAAAATCTGTGTGATCTAGATGAAAGAATTAAACCTACAAGATAGCAACTGAAACTTTCACATCCGAGGTGACTGTAACATAAACTAATATACATCATTAGCATCCTAGGATTAGGAAACACAATGAAAGGAGCTACACTCTTCAAAACTTTATCCCTAGAGTCCAATTCACCAGTATCTGCATGAAATAAAACAAAATACCCATCTCCATGCTAAGAATGTTAATATGAAACAAGAGTTGAAAGGTCATAGCGACCCAGATCATCCAGTGTGAATGTCATGCTAGGTTAGGGTCAAGGCAGCAGGCTGTTAGGCACAACCTTAGTCAGAGAAGAATGTGATTTATTGTTAGGTATATACAACAACAAAATCACTAGTCTTCCAGACTAAGACTGAGAGTTAGCAAGCATCCATCACCAGGTGGAAGTATCAGTCGCAGATCAGGCAGTTAGACAAGCATCTAGCCAGCATTGGAACTAATAACAATTGCACACACTACCTAGTAATGGAAACTCTCCAACACCTTCAATTAACTAACCATATCCTGGGACTAAGGAGAAAATTGTAAGAATTGAAATTCAAAGCCATAAGAAGAGACTAAAATTAGGTTCACGAATAAAAATATCTATCAAGCAGTTAAAAGCAGCATAAGAGATTACTTCCTCTATTAGATGTTAGAAGTTAAGTAATATTAGTCAGTTCAAGTTGTTAGATCCATGCCATATGGGAACCATGCAAAGTTGCAGCAAGACTTGTATGCTATCACTAATCCTATCTTTTACACTATCAATAACCAGTGTAACCTCCTAACAAGATGCCTGAGTAAATCCACGAGCAGGGGAGAGATGTTATGAGACATGGTTAGAGTCAAGCATCTACTTGTCTAGTACAAGATACACAGTCTCAACAAGTACAGAATTACAGAAAAAAACTTTCATTTTGTGTTAGATCATATCAGTCTGAATTGACTTAATTGTTTTTATTAAGTATATTCCATAATGAGGAAAACAAAACATTCATAAACAAAAGTCACAATTTATTTTTCAAATTTCAAAATTTGGAAAAAGACTGGTAATGTTTTATAAATTTGGCGTGCTCTACTTGTGAGACTGAGTAGCTTGACTAGATTGTTAAGAACTGGTTATACAAGCTTAGGATCTGTAAATGCTCACCTCATCTGCAGCAAGTACTGAGCGTTCTGTATCTGGTCAGGGGTTCCTGTAATCGTGATGATTCTATCGTTGGAGCCTGGTAGGGCCTCATCAATCACGATCTGAGCATTTGACTGGCGGCGTATATCCATGATACGACTGCCGCCTTTGCCAATGATTGCACCAGCCATCTGAAACACACAAACAAATTAGTGTTGCTACGAATTCTTTCTGCCTTGACAGAAATGTTTAAGAGTATTAAAACCTTAAGTTTTCTGGAAGAATTACTTTCGTTTAAATTTGAAATGACAAATCAACTACACATGTATAGTATAGGTCCATCTCCTATTCTCGCGGGTTTCCTATTCTCGCGGTAAACACATTTTCTGCCGAAATAGGCGATGCGCGACACTTAGCGGTTGTTTACATCACCGACTGGTAACTAGGAAGTGGACCAAGTCTGTGAGTGATTAAAATCTTGCAGTGCCACGAATATTCGGGAGTTTATACCAACTTGGACATATCATTACTTTTTCCCGCCCTTTCCGGCAGGATTGCTCTTACATACACTCAATAACATTAATTTCTGGTAATACCGCGAGAATGGGAGAAGCCTTGTTTCGTCAATGGCGGATGGCATTGTTTATCACCGGGCTCACGAGTGGTAATTCACCTGATGGATCTGGCAGCTGATAGATGTACATGTTAGAGGAGAAGGCACATCATTTAAAAACAACAAGCATTAATACGATAAGAATTGTTTGTGTTATTTTTTCAGCCGATATCCGTAAGTACCGCGAGAATAGCTGAATAGCTGTTCTTCAACTTCTTTTGATTAATATCTCATGTGATATCTGATTCAACAATTCTTACATCTTTTGGAATGGTGACTTGTGTGGAGTTCGTTTTTTCATCAAACATCATTCCCTGGTTCCCCATGCCTCCCTGGAACAAGGAAAAACATTGTCAAAACATTAAAACATGTTATAAAAGTGACAAGCACTGAAGTATCATGGCACATGTTTCCATTTGAACAGTTTTTGCAAATGAAGTTATAAGACCATTGGTCAAATAGAAGTCAATACCATATCTGGTATATCAACTCCCAATATCTGGTATATCAACTCACCATATCATCCCCGAAGTCGTGCATCCCTCCTCCCTGGTTGAAGCTTCCGCCCATCCCTGCACATAACAAAAGCCATACATACACTATACATCAGCTTTCTTATTTGTGACTAATATATAATGGAAGTAAGTATATGAGTTAAGTGAATGTTGATTTATGTCACATCAGCAATTTTGCAGCTATTCGCAGCAAGAAAAGAAAATGGATATATCAAGGCATGAGATTATGACATCATGTGAGAAGTTTGACAGCTTTAAAACATTTTCCCAGATCCAGACGAACATGTTGCACCATCACACCTGATGTACAAGGTGACATTAAACTGGTTGCGATGAAATTTATTCACGTGACAGCTATTGATCTGACCTTGTTCAACATCAGCAAGGAGTGATTTGGGGGAGGAGAAGTCTCCCTGGCCACCGCCACCTCCACGGTTCATGTTCCCTCCACTGCTGCCCATACTGCCATTTGGAGAACCTCTGGAATACATTCAAAAACTTGTTGAAGCAAATTTCCCCAAAATGAAAAACTGGTTTTCATAACAGTAACTTTATAGAGAATCGTCCAAGAATGAGCTCATACAATGTACCCATGTGATAAATTCTAATCCAGGCCTTTGGCATAAAAAAATAACATTGTAAGCACTATGCAACACCAAAGACCCAGTAATCATTAGAGTAATAATGAATAATTAACATTAACATTCGTACACCTTACAGAAAGATAAAACTGAATGAAGACAAACACTGGTAGCTGTAGGCTCAACATACCTCATTCCTCCACGTCCTCCCATGCTGCCTCGACTTGTTCCTTGTCCGAAAGCCATTCCAAAGGAGCTGCCCCCCATTTCACTCATGTCATTGTCCATCCCCCCACCCATGCCCCCCATACCACCACCCATGCCTCCTCCTCGCATCCCCCCTCGGCCCATCATCCCCCCTCGGCCCCGTCCTCCACGGCCAAAACCCATGTTCATCCCTCCACCCATACCAAAATCATTCATCCCCATTCGGCCTCTGAAAGAAAAGAAAAAAAGTACTTAATGGCATTTCTAAGGTGCCAATCAAACTAAGTATATAATTGCAAATTTTGATTAATTAATCATTAATTTAAATTATCCCAATGCAGTGATTACATTTTGCATTCTTCTTTCATCGAAACAATATGCAAATGATAACAGAATGGGAAAATGACAGACCTTCCACCCCTCATTCCGAAGTTTCCTCTGGGTGGGGGAGGAGGAGCTCCTCGTGGGCCTCCCTTGCCTCGGCCACCTTCGGCAGATGTGAAGCCACCATACTCATGTGCAAAGAACTCATCATAATTGTGTGGGTCGTATGGCTGGATTGGGCCTTTAGGTGGAGCCTAGAAACAGGTGAAACATACATTTAGGATTTAGATGCAGTTTTGTGAACACACAACATAATTCCCTTTACACTTTCCCTGTCTTGTCCTCTAGTATACCTGTAGGTATCCAGACAAGTTATTGTATTACAAGCAATAAAGTTCAGTCTCACCTGTTGCAGAGTTTCAAAGACTTCCTCAATACAACCAACGACAATTTTGGGTTTGCCAGAGATCATCACCACTTTCGATCAGTGGATTGTGGACAGCACTGTGAATACACCTTGATGTTAGCTCCAGTTTTCTGAAACGAAATAGGCCAGATATAGACATATTTGAGAAAGACAGCCGGGTCCTGGTCCATATCTGCATAAATGTATTGTGTCAAAACAGGATTACTGGTATGAGCATATGAGAAACATATAAACAAAGATCAGAATACAATGTAATGACTAAGATATAGAACAAGGATCAATGCTGTAAATAGAGGAGGGTCCTGAAGATGTTCTACCATAGCATATGAATCCACAGATCACAAAAATTTGTTATCCATTACAAGGATCCCTTAACTAATATTTCCAATGTTGTAGATGTTTTACAAAATACATGAAATAAGCAAAACAATGATATATACAGCATACAGTGGTGTGCAGTCTGGAGTGCTGACCCACCTCTCTAAGTTCTTTGATCTTAAAGCCGGCTCGGCCAATGATACATCCTGCCTGACTCTGATGAACCAGCATCCGCATCTCACAGTCAAAGTCCATGCCATCGTGATTCTTGTACTGATGTAGAAAGAACAGTGTGAGCACAGAGAATAGCAAATTCTTAATGTTACACTATAATATCACATGTGGGTGGTGACAAATTTCCTTTCATGTATAAGGTTGTAAGAATCATGCCAAACAGGATATTGTGAGAATATATATGTAAGGGATAAAGTGGTGGCAGTGAATATATAAATGCTTCAGCAATGCTACTTTTCTCATCGTTCTATCAAAAAAAAGAAGAAGAAGGAATTTCTTGATGACAATGACAGAGTAACATTGCAAGTATTTGTATTCTTTCTGATGGAGGCATAAGAGTTATTTTATCTCTGCTGCAGCAGGTGTAATGTTGGGCCTAGAGGTTACTGGCACTGATTCACAAGCTGGCTGCAGGAATCCAACTAATGATGTCAGACATGTCAACATGCCATATTTAGCTTTCAGGAAACACAAAGAGACCATTTCCTAGAGTCATTTTTTATGTACGAACCAGCATGTAGAAGTGTCAGAAAGTAATCACTGCTACATCTGTTTCCAAATCAAGTACTGATAGATTTATACATAAAACATTCAATTTAATGATTCAAGATAACAAAATGCAAACAGTATTATATTGTTATTAATTTTTGGAGATAAAAATAACTATGTTTTTCTTTGCTGAATATATTTTGCATTGAGTTAGTGAAAACATACCTCCTCCAAGTTGGGAATGACATCAAGTATACACTCGAGGACGGTGCCGAGGTCTGCGCTGACGGAGAGTATGCTGTAACAGTAGGATGGTCACAGTTACAGAGACTTCGGAGGTGCACAGAAGGCACAACACAACATTCACTCTATGTGTAAGATCTACCAATACCAAATGTTAAATTCAAACTGTCGGACTTGGACTTGAAGAGTCGAAATTCATTAACTAAAAACAAAACAAAATGTGTTAAATATGCATACCATGCTAACATTTTCATGTATTTTACAGTATTTCTTTTAAAAAAAAAAATCACAACACATAGATGAACTTAAATCCAAAACAATTCACGGCAATCATTGCTGGCAGCCATGACTTCGGGTAATTATATTTGGTCAGAAAAAAACACACGTCTGTCCAAGGAAGTTTCTTCTCATTTCCATTTTATTACAAGGGCACACTCTGGAGCTTATAGTGGGTTCAGAGGAAGTATTTTCCCCCACAAAATCCAACAACCCCCTCAATAACCCCCTCAAAGTGGGCAATAGGCTGTGTGGGTGTAACCAACTGATGTAGACAGGGTGCATACCGTTCCGGACCGTCGCTATCTGGTACCGTTACTGTGGCTTTGAACTTCAGAGGGTGAACCATGATTCCGTGTCAAGGACATTCAGACAATCAGGGTCAAGGCCATTGTTTGATGGGCGGGCGGGCGAGAGTTTGGGGTGGCGAGGTGGAAGGAAGGGTACAAGAATAATTATCAGATCTTCTACACAAAGTATATGGGCAAGGATCATACTTAGTCATTCTGTTACTCACATTCTGAGAAAATAAAAAGGCATGTCATTATCCAAGAATAAGCAAAAATTGAAGCATGGTAACGAAGACAATAATCTAAATGGGCTGTATAAATGGGCTATTTGATTACATTTGGCCAGAGTGATGGCCCCTAATAACTGAAGGACCCCAGGCAAGAGGAGGAACAGGGCCAAAAACATGTGCTATATTCATCAAATTATTGTAAAAAAGAAACATTTTATTTTCATGTTTTCTTTGTGAATATCTCTTTTTGCTTACTAAATTTTTCCATTTATTGCATAACAGTGTCCAGGCCAAACTAATATGAAACATCTTAAAGGGTTCCAACAAGTATGTTTCATAAAACAATTTCATTATGTAAAACATGCACGACTGTTCGGAATACAGATGCCTATCTAAAATTTTTTTTTTTCCTTCTTTGGAGCAATACAGTGTTTGAAGAGCTACAGTAGAGGGCGTGGACACTGTTGAGCCACATATATTGGACAGGTCAGGGAGTACCTGCAGGGCTTTAGTTGTAACTACCATAAATGTCACTATAAGTCAGAAAACAGTTTTCAGGGGTTTGATGTGCTTTCACTTCAAACTCTTGTATTAGTCAAACTGTTGACGTGCTACAATGACGTGCCTGTGATTATGTTATCTCTTACTAAACTTGAAAACGGTAACAAGGGGATTGACCTTGGTCTGCAAATTGTATACTCACATCACTTCGAAGACGTTTGATATTCACTCCTCCCTTGCCAATAATGGCCCCTGCATTCTGAAAACAAAAACCTCCTCTTGAAATACTGGAGACAAAATATATATCATATCATAGTATATATCTATATTTCATACAAAGATGGTTACTTAATAGCATTAAAACATTCACCCCAACTGGCACTCTGGTAATATTCCATAGTGAAGGATGCAAGTTGTATTGTCTTCCAAGCTGACTGTCACAGATATATTGAGTAACAGCGTGTAATTACAAATATGTTCTGAACCAAAAATATGCAAGGAATCAGTGACACCATCCCCATGGGTATCAGTATGAATCTAGGGTTATCTGAGTCACTATCACAAATAAAATACCAGCAGAATCTATACCTCAACAGGATGATGGTTTTATAAAAAATCAATTAGGATCTTGAAAGGTTTCTTCCTTATTCTTTTCAAACTAACTGCAGTAAGAATTGAAGATGCACGGTCAACAGCATCCTACAGTAAAGTCTGACAATAACTAACGTAAGTGGCATGTTATCTGGTCAGGCATTCTCTCATGTTGAGCTGGGAAAATGTTACAGAGTGACTACAGATGCTGAACATTTTCCTTCAACTTTCTAATCGATAAAAAATGACTTAGGAATTATTTTACAGCAAGATTAGAGCAGATGCAGAGCTTGCTTCACTATCTCATCAAGATCCAATCATGGTTCTCTGAGCTTGTTGTAACGGTAACACAATTATAACGACAATCACTCAAGTCTCTTTGGTCTCAGAAACATTCCTTCCCCATTAGCAAGGAGAGTTCCGTATGGTGATTTATTGCCATAATCGAGGCAGTGTATGGAGGCGATGTAAGGAACATGGTCAATCCACCAAGATGAATAAACCATTGTCTTCAATACTGCCATTGTTGTTTAACAGATCAGCAACACCCAAAGCTCACGATTAACTCACAACATTGAACAGATGAAATACTAATGGCAGTGAAATGAATTTGTGGGAAACAGTTTACCTGAATTATTCATTAAGATACCGTAAATAGAACATTAACCTCCCACATCATAAAGATTTAATCTTGGTTGCATTGTATCTAGACTTCAGGTGTTAGGGGTTAATCTGGTTCTGAGTCCCACCCCCAAAGACAGAAGTGGACACAGGATGCTTGTTCACTGACATCTTCCACCAGCACACAGGTGAACAATAGCCTAAGGAGATAGACGCCACAGCATGGGGGACTGATGTGGACATAAACCACTTAAGGGCCACGGTCAACAGCTCTTCACTGAACTTGGGCATGCCCCATCATGGAAGGTTGCTTTCTGACTACTGGTTCCATTGTATAGCCTGCTAATGACTCACATCCACAATGACTAGCAGCAGCAAACACATGAAAACGTTCCCGTTCAGGATTTAAAACACAGAAAGAACCTATCCCACAGTGTGTTAATGCAATAATCACCTGGGCATATGTTAATCCTATGTCGAATGATCTACAATATGGAAACAAGACTTCAGTCCACTAAGAGAACGGATGAGCACATATCATTGTGTTTCTCAGGTGCCTGGACTAGAGTAACTGGAGTGAACTAAGTCATAACGAACTCAGAGAGACCACTAATTCTAGTTTGTTGTAAATGCAGTTTGTTGTACAAATTTCGACTAAACAATACAGTAAGAGGATGGGACAGAAAAAAACGTTTGTGTCTGTCATGAGTGTGTTCTTTATAAATATAGTTTTCTATAGTTCTGATTGTTCAAATATGTATTTACAACTAACCTTGCTTTGTATGAGCACACGCAGATCAACCTTGGGTCCCTCCCCCCTCTGTCGCTTGGGAGCACCACAGTTCCCTTCTTCTTCTTCTCCACCCTCATCTAGAGGCCGTTTCATTCTGCCTGAAAGGACAAGGTGTTATATGTAGTATTAGTAACAATACTAACAGTCAGTTCATAACAA
This sequence comes from Haliotis rubra, assembly GCF_003918875.1. Classification (NCBI taxonomy): domain Eukaryota; kingdom Metazoa; phylum Mollusca; class Gastropoda; order Lepetellida; family Haliotidae; genus Haliotis; species Haliotis rubra. Next base: position 462,965 of record NW_025767235.1, read on the forward strand.
GCATCAAATCTCAGCAATTTAAGAATTACTAAAATACAGTAACATTTCACACAAATCTAACAAGTTAAGTGTGTGAAACGCGACTTGCTTTTCATATATGCAGGTAATATACAGAAGTTCACCTAAAACAATGCAAGCAGAGAAATATAACCCAAACAAGCAATGCGAGAAGGCACTTGCCTCACTTAGAAAAAATGTCTCTTTATGGCCCGGAACATTGCTTATTCATTATTTTCCCACCCTGTTATCAACCTTAATTGACAAATCAAGTACACAACAGATGTGCAGCCATGTTGAAACAGGATCATGAGAGCTTCAAACTTTATCTAGCAACTACTTGGCCCACTTGAACAAAGATATTTCCATGTGTATGAACCAGTGACACAGATATGCACAAGAAAAGGAAAGTAGTTTTCACCTGAGTTAGCAAAGACAATGATTAAAGACCTGAGCAGGTGGTCGACTGGTGACCTCCCACCTCACCATGACCGGTTGTCATGCAAGAGGCACCACCTCCAACATATTAATATCCTGACAACTGCTATTCGCTTAATTTGCTGGAGAGTAGGCACCTGTTTAGTTGATTACATCCCAGCATAAGCTGAATAATTGATAGATGAAGCATGCAAGCACCTCAGGGTGTCCCCAGGTAGCCAGCAACATACATCTTACACAAGTTTTAATACCAGAAATTGGATAAAAAAGAAATATTAGACACTAACAAAATTTGTTTCGGTTATTTCTGATTTTGGATAACAGTGGAACAATGACAATGTAAGTATAATCATTGTTATATCAGTGCATCTTACTATTTTCTTCAACATAATAGTTTTAAATTTCTTTCTAATGCTTAAACTAATCTAAAAAGCAATTTGGCCTACTATCAATACTGGTAATTTCCAAGTTAGCTCTTCATTGCCATCATGTAAAGACCTGGAGCCAGTCAGTCTGGTGGGCTGGACGCACTAATTTAAAAAACTAATGCTACCCAATATTGGCCATCTTGAGCGGACAGACGCCTTAAAAGCAGAGCCATTATGATCGGTAACATGGTCAATGGAACCTGGTCTTTCTGACTGTGGGAAAGAAAAGGCTGGGGAACAAAGAGCCTGTTACTACACTCTGCTACCTGAGCAGACAAATATTGCTGGTGGAAGCCAAAATCAATCTCTAAGTCTGCCTGGGATTGTGTGGATTTAATTTTTCTGTTATTCCCTTTCTTTGCATTGTTTCTCTGTTCCTTTTCATTAATAATTTCATCTGTTGACCTTTCCTTTCATAGTTTTTTTCAATTGACTCATTCTTGCAGGATACTGCTTGTGGTATTTCCCAAATATAAATAATTTAGAACAAAGTAGATTGCAAATACACTTCAACACAAAACTGCATTATTTATTTTGTTAAGTTCAGTTGACATCTTGTTGCAAGCGTCACCCCAAAATGGTCTCATCATTGGAAAGTCTTGTTGATCAGTAAAGAACAAAACAACAGGAAGCATAAGGGGGATTTCCAACTAAACAATTCAATGATCAAACTGAACATACTGTAGACACAATAGGGAACAGCACAGAACCTATTTCCAAATAAATATAAATGAAACCTAATTTCCAGAATAGAAGACAGGATGACAAAGAGCTCCTGTCTAATCAGTTTGGGATACAAAAGAAATGTTTAGCTGAGATTAACCTGGCCTCAAATATCCCCTACCCAAGATCTCCAGTTGAATATTTAGCATCATTAGATGGAGCTATTGATCGCCTGGTCCCTTAGTGTCAGACCCCCACAAACAAAGGCAATTTTTTGTTTGATTCATTGTTTTACATTCTGAGGCTGAGCAAACACAGCGGCCTGTTGCGGTACCTGGACTTCCAATAATCAGGTGATGGTTAGATTTGATAACTGAAAGTGGCACATGCTATCATAATCTGACTGCGATTATCTTTATCAACCTGTGCTAGCCAAACCTGAGGATCAGTTAATACAAAACCAGAGGGCTATTCCACGTGCATATTTTCAGAATAGTATTAACAGTACACAACAAAGATATTCATATTTCAAAGTAAGTTGCCATCAGTTCACCATGTTCACATACATTAGCCAGTTGATGTGTCTGTTGAGTCCTGGGATAGTACCATAGATCTAGGATTCGTTTGATTTTATATATTAAACTTCTAGATTAAAAAGTTTTTAGAATAACAGAAACGTTGGTTCTACAGTTCTACAAAAATCCTGCAAATTTTCATGAGATGGCAATGCTTCTGTTTTGTGGAACGGTATCAGGTAAAGGGAACCTTATGTTCAATATTTGGCATCAATACCTGGAGGTAAAAATCAATGTGTTGTGATTGATCACACAGTGGACACGCAGTCTCTGGGAACACACAGCCAATTAGAACTCAGAGCAGCTACTAGTCAGGCATGCCATTTCCCTCATTACAACCGAAAGCTTATCCTGTCACCTGCAATGGTTATTAATCAATTCTGTCGAAATAAAACTTGTTTTAGTTTGCAATTAAGGTAAGAATTTCCATGAAATCTTGTGTTATTTCAGCATGTAGTTTGCCCAAATTTCTACCTGAATCAAACTGACATTAATTGTTTGTTGTTGAGGGTTTACAAGGGTATCAGAATTCATGCATTCTGAGTTAACTATTGAGACATTTGAATGCCATCTAGTAACCTACACGGACATATAATCAAAGCTGTTGATCTGACAGGATGATATTATGTGATGTGGAAGCTATCACTGTTGATTATTTCAACTGCATCATGCTGACACTAGATAATTAAAGTAATCCAGTAGTCCTTCCAAACCAAACTAAAAATAACTTTAGAAATTAACAAGATAATCAACAAATTGGTTGTGGATGATCTTCAACAAATATTCCCCTAAAAGACAAAGAAAGTGATCCTATGCATTGTCTCCGTCTTCACTGGAACCTCCTGGAGGAGTATGTCTCCTGCCTGGTCCATAGGACACACATGGCCTGGACACTACAGAGACACATCCAAACATCATCTACAAGCCACTATTGCACAGAGAAGTCCAAAAACTACATCTCAATACACACACACACACACAATAAATATACTGATATCACTATGCTCCAACTGGCTACTTGCTTACAAGCATGACAGAGATATTACAGAATTTAAGAACCAGTATTAAAATCTCTTAGTACTTGGGCTTTAAGTGAAAATTGTTTTTAATTAAAGAAATGTTTCAAGTCAGCATATATCTGATGAAAATGAACCTGCCACAGTCAGCTATTTAAATATCCCTGAAAGTTCTACCTACACCTTCTAGCCCACTCCATCATCGCTCACTGCAAGGGATGGAACAGCACATTGTAAACTAGCCCTACTATAAAATCAGTCTCCCCACTGTGCAGAGCAAATGAGGCCTACCATTACTACTCTCTATAGTCCTCACAGCAGATGCTATTAGCACTGACTTTATAGATTGGCATGGGATGATACATAAATGACTAGACATTACTTCATGTTTATACATGATATATGACTCTCATTAACTGTGGCCAATAGAACTGATTCCAAATAACAGTTAAAGATAGTTACCCATACAAGCCAGTCACCATTACAACATGTTTGTACACGATGGAGTACCACATTATCCAACAGTTGGATGCTTCACGCTGAACAATCATAAACATTCGGATCTAGTACCGGGTGCTCACTAATAGTTCTGGTTAACAGTTGATGAAAATCCACAACATACACATTTACTGGGCTCACACATATCATACAGCTTTCGCTAATGGAAATCGGCTCCTGCTAAAGCCTCTAGCACTGCTGCTATAGGCAATCAATGTTATATTCGAAGCCTGAGTGTATTTAGAAAAGATTAAAAGCAATTAATGCACGACTGAGACAGGTATTGACGATGCCAGCCATGTGAAAACTAGAAACAAAGGTCCATAGGCGAGTTACAGTGTATGGCCGACCACAGAGGTGTTTAAACAAGGGGTGATGGTCGGGTAGTCAATACCCATTACCCAGGGTCAGATGAGCGAAACAGTTTCATTTCATTGTTAAACAAGCCATTGTTGTGAGTGCTTTGTTTGACTACACACAGCATAATGGCCACATTTAGGACAGTGAGTCTGAATGAGGCTTCACGTCTTCCCACCCATGATCGAGTTATTATTATCAGCCAGGTATGAAGGCCAGCCGTTAGATCAGCCTACAGAACAATGTGCACTCGTTGCCTTATAAATACTTTATGCCTCTCTTGTGCATATGCTCCAAGACACAGCAGCCTGCCACAAGTAGCACCAGACTACTGGGAGAATGGGACAGCAACAATGTAGCCTCAATCAGCAGATCTGTGCAATTATGCTGTTGCATGACAACTGACAAACATGGCCCAAAAAAATTTGTCTGCTTAGTCTCATCAGTATTTTAGTTTAGGACAAAGGTGTTCGAACCTGTTTGAAGGACAAATACAGTTAGAGCACTGTAAGACGTGTTCAGAACAGATCAATTTTATGGTTGGAGCAGAGCAGGAGCAGCAGTCTTCAAGTTGGGACTTGTTTCAACACCTACTGGTCATGTAAAATGGTATTTCCCACAAACCTCTCTTTCCAAAAATTATAAAAACAGAGCCACTGAATTACTTATTGACAATAATAGTTCCTGACAGCAATAAAGTAAGATATGAACTATTTATGACCTTGAACAAAATGACCTTTGAATCACCTTCATAGAACAATTTCTTGGCAAAAAAAGGACAAAAGTGAAGATTTTTCATTCATTAACACAATTTTACTTACAATTTTAGGGACTCGACTAACTGTAATAATAATGTAGACTACAGGACATATCTTAATGGTCACAAGGTGTGAGATGTTATTTAGAAGTAAGAGCGCACTGCCCAAACACAGGGACTATGCAGTCACTAGTTAAACTAACTTTATATGCCCTTGGAAAGCCATTAAATGATGACCAGCTTTACCTGGCTTGACTAACAGGAGGATCATATTCCCCCTTCCCCACCCCATCACCTAGCCTCTCCCTTTTCACTCAGAACAGGTGAACATTAACAGGCAAGATAAGTGCACTTATCACATTTCCAATTAGTTAAGTAATGACTGATGGGGACACTGTAAAAGCCGCTCGGGAGGCTCTCTGGTGTCTCCTGCTCATCAGAACAGAGGGTAGGGTTACTCTTGCTCTGGGGGGTGTGGCAGAGTGCATAAATGGGTGTGCCCTGCTGGAAAGGTACTGTTAAGGTGGGAGAATTACCTCGAAGACAGTGTCTCCTTACTGACAATGGGAGGTTAGCACAGGAGGCCTGCTAATAACAACTAATGTTCAGCATGGGTGACCCTGGATTTCTTGTAGAACCAACAGGTTCAGGACAATGTGGTAACATCTGACCTACTGGGGGATAAGTGGAAAGCAATGGAGCATGAGATATCATATTTATCTCACAGACTGAACGTAAGTAGATTTGAAATTGGCCAAATCTCAATATTTTTATGACAAAGGTAAAACAGTGTATTCAATCCATAAGATGTCAATTCTCTTGACTGTACTTCTGTTTTAGAAGTGTAAATACTTGATGATCCCTGGTGTAATAAACCAGAGATAAGTTGCCACATCATCTTTACACATCACTTATATAAAAAATATTTTCAAATATATCTGCTTACTAGATAAACTGTCTAATGTTTAACTGAGAAAATAGTGGAGCAACTGCCATATTGTTGTCATGCAAGAAAGAAATACCACTTGATAAATTAATAAATTAAAGGAACATACTTAAGTGGAAACTATTGGGAAAAATTTACTTCACTAGAACAACCATTGGTAGCACCAATAACCTTTTTGATAAATACAGTCATTTACTGTACAACTTCCTTGATGGGCATTTTAGAAGTTGGGGTGATGAAGAATGATGATACTTTTTATGGATATACAACTTCTTTATTGTGAAAGGCGATGTTTCGACATAGATTCTAATGTCGATGTCAAGCAAGTTGTATATCTATAAAAAGTATCATGATTCTTCATTTGCTGTATACACAAACTGTGTATGCTCCTCCCTAAGATGTAATGTTGACAAGATTATATGCATATAGGTGAAGTAAATACATCTGAGAACATAACCAGGAACATAAAGTCACATGTTAGCAATACAGCCCTTCATCCATATTGTTTCAGATTACAAATGACCTTATGACCTCTGGAGTCTAGGAATGCACCCATAATGTACAGCACTGACTCTATATAGCAATAGACATTCTAATTCTGTCATCCTGCCCCCAACACATGGAATACCATTCTTGTCATGTCACATTAAACACTAGACATAAGAGGATCAAAGCACATCTCTAAAGACAAGAACAGTGGAAATCAGAATATCGTCAGATGATCTGTATGAAACTACAATGTTTCTTTTTTCATGAAAATCTAACACAGTGGGGTCTCCTTCAATCCTAACATTTGCAGATCCCCTCTAAGACCAAATGATCTGCATGATGCACCTTTCCCATTGTACTGGTTCAGACAGATTCACCTGCATCACACGCCTACATGTAGTCTACCACATAGATGGTCTTGACAGTAATGTCCACTGTTGGATTATGAATAATACGAGATGCACATCAAGACAAGACAAAGGGGCCATACATGACCACTGAATTGTTAGTTACGTCAAAATAACAAAAACTTCAAACAAGTGAAATAAGGAAAAGTGTAAAACAAATAAGACATATTCAGTTTCTCACTTACAGAACTTACAAACCTTACCTTTGAAAGAATCATGGCAGTTTTGGTTTTTATTACTGGTTTATTCATTAGGAATATTAGCCACAGGAAGGGACATAATGGCTGGTGTAAGAATCTATGCTCCAAGTAACAATGACAACTGTTCAGTGTGATTCCTACTCTGTCATCATTAGAGGCAGAAAATGGACAGTGCTGTTTGTGAGTTAAATATAACTGTCAGCTGAGGTTTGGCTACCTCATTACAGATAAATGATACTAATTCCGTCTAAACAAAGCTCCACTTTTAATTCAGCATCACAGCTACTCTCCATCTAGGACGAGACTTCTACAGCCTGGTTTCAAGTTTCTAGTAATTCTGTCTCTGACATTTCCTTCCCCCTTACTCCTGCCATGGGTTCTGATGAGTCATGCAAGATGCTATTTATACCTGGTGATACCTGACGAGTAATATGACAGTGATAGCTGCACAGAGACCAATTCTTGTTCTTGTAGCCCATATCCACCCCCATTTGTTTTCGCATTATGGGATGAAGGGATTACTTGACACAATTACAAAAAACATACAATGCAGACAGAACATAGTGCCATTATTATTTCACTGGAGCACCAATATCATACATACAGACATAGCCCTCAAGGAGAAATGAAACCTTTGTCTAACCAAAATTATTGAATATATCCAAATGTGACTATCAGAATCATTTAAGAGCAACTAAGTACAATATTACTTAAAAGATTGCAGAGAAGGAGAGAAACGAAGACCCAGTCTGATGTCTTACCTGTGCAGGTGAGATAACGAGGCCAGCCTCCTCCCTGATGGCAGGTGTTCACAGGTATCGTGTTTGGTACCCCATCTTGTTACTGCTACAGGCAGCAACCACCCCCTCCCTACCTCTGTCGGTCTTTCTCCCTGAACTGACAAGGGGCAACTGACAGAATGCCTACCTGGACAGGTAATGAAGCCCAAGCATGCAAACTACCTGTAAATGATCAGGTTGTCTCTACCTTCACCAACCCTGCTGTTGACAATCTGTCACCTAGCAACAGCCAATCAGAATGTGCCAGCATCCTGGTTGTTAAATGATGCAGATGAAATGCGGGTTCATTGAGCTGAGTATGTACGTAGACAGGTGTGGCAGGGAACCTTGGGTAGCGGGGCACAGAGGGGGCAAAACACAGGGATTAAAGGGGAGGGGCTCAACACAGGTGTTTGCGAGAAAGGGAATACTGCAATTATTGTCATTCACAATTTACTTGTTAGAGAATTTTTAATCTTAGGAAAGTAATTCCACATCCACATAAGGAAGAAAAGACAAATGTGTTGAAAAATGATACAGAAAAAAAGACCAAACAGAAAGAGTATCTATAGCACTGAGTAAATGACAGTGCATCTGTCCTTTGAATGCATAAGGGAGGTTGACGGGTGCAATGCGTTCACTGTGAATATTTGCTGACACTTGCTGATACAGAAATACATCTGCAGAAGAAACTAGGTTACCCTTCTACCTCCATACTCAGATACTAATTTGGGGTTGGTACAACTATGTCTTTCATTCTTGTGAGTTATATGTACACAACTTACAACAAGGAAAACATTCTGTACCTTCATGGCCTTATTTCATTTCAAATACACGTTTCAGTCTTACAAACAAGTAACACACCTGGTCTTCAGTTATCAAAGAGAAAAGATCACGGACCTAAAAATGTTTTCACCTGATTTTAGCATATTTAAAGGACTCCTCCTTCACATTTATTACAAATTTGATTACATGTTGTAGTATATTTTCACATTTATTACAAATTTGATTACATGTTTTAGTATATTTCCACCAATTTCTATATTTGCAAGAGCTTAATTAGCCTTTTACAATGTAACAAATAGGTTTCTTTCAATAGTTCCCAGTTCTGCACAAGACAATGAGTATTAGACAGTTTCTGAGAAGTGTCGAGATCCTGAACCCCACATAAAAGGAAATCTATGACAATAGTTCTCACCCACCCACCCCCACCCCCACCCCCTGCTGTATCCACCTTTACCTTTGTTGTCTATATCTGCCTGGGGCCTTATGGGTAATCAGACATCTGGAAAGTTGCAATACAGGAAATACCCTTTTCTACCAAAGTACAAACAAATCTCATCAGTTCTCATCAGAATGCACAGTCACGCTGTCAACATAAATTCACATAAGCCAATAAAAAAATTCTCACACACAAAACCCCATGCCAGTGTAATAAAGTAATGATATGCTGTTTGACAAACATTGATCAACAATGTGATGAGCGAAGCATACTGTGAAGGGTATTTGTTTGGCGATGAACACGAGATGGGAGATGATTTCCTGCAACGAAGTTAGCAATACAGATCAGTGCGAAGAGCATGGACCCTTGGGACAAAAACATTAAGTGAAGAAAATTGGATGACTAAATTAAGAGCTATTCCTGAAGCAATCTTTTCTCCAGGTGCAAACCCAACCAATGAATTCGAACTCATTGTTATAAATGATGGAGTCAGACTTCCCCAAACAAACAATGTTGATCACACTTGCAACAAAGACAAATTTCTGTATTGAGACTGTCCACTGAGGCATAACCACTGCCATGCATTCATTGCATTTAGGACTGACAGTACAACAAATGACAAAGGAATCATCTCTATTACCATTGAGGACAACATGGAACATTTCATTGTTGTCAAAATGCAGCTTAATACCATCATAAATGATTATAACACCTCCAGGGCGCATGCTTTGATCAATTATAAATCAATTAACTAAAACCGAAGTTGCATCATTTCATAAAAGATGCAAGGTTTTTTTCCTTAGTGGGAATTATTTGTTCCCTCAAGTGAGACACAATAATTCTTTCTGTTCGGCATCATTGTAGAAGCATTGTTTACAGAGTTGCTCCACAGGCCCAGTTCAACCTGTTTGAAAATCCATTGCGTTATTTTTAAAAAAAAATGTTGACAACTGCAGATGCCAAATGTTGTTTGTGTTCAATAATGCTAAAACCTAAAAGTTGGTTTTGGTAAGCTGAGATTCTAAGTCTGATATTAATACAGTAACCGATATGGGTTGTGACTTTTCTTGAGTATGGTCACAGGATACAGTCCAAGAACTAACTCCCAGTTCACTTTGACATGTTTACTGAAACTGGTTAACTGGGAAGCAGTGATTAAGTCAGTATCAAATACAACGATAGACGCAGATTACAGTCCTATCATAATGCTGCGATTACCATGATAGATCAAAGGTAATTTGGGTATTGGGTTATCCATCAAACTATGCTGCTTGCTGAACCCTCAGGGAATTTTAACGAGTTGAGCTGCACAATATTGCTGAATAATACCTGTATTTATGTCACGCCAGATTGGCTCATACAATCAATGCCAGCAATTTGGGGCTCTGAACAAAACAATCTTTACATGATGAATTCATCATTCTCTTGACGACTTAAATCAAACAATGCAAGATTTCAGGAAACAAGTATGAGGCCTACCTTGAGTTAAGGCACATAACAAGCTGTCCTCATAGTTTTAACTTTACACCAGCATATTTTCAGTATATGCACAATTAGCAAAAGGAACACACAAAGAATAGGTTTCCCATGAAACCAGTTACGCAGAATAAAAATATTGAGTCCCGACTGTCTGAAGACTAGGAAAACAATACTCAAGCTTTTCACACAAGGTGTAGTTTCTGAGATGCCTCTTCATGAGACCGATGTTCTAGTCCATGACAAACATTACGGTACACTGGTATAAGACTACATTTACAACAGAAGGAAGAATATGCTCTGGCATCAGCAGCTCAAGACCAGTGTTTACCCATCATGCCTTTCATATAATAATACCACTCTAGCAGTAACATTTGCAGGACAGTAGGGTTGGGTATTGCCAACATTTTCTCATTGCGATATATCGTGATATGTGTTGGCATATTGCAATATGTGATTACACAATGCCATTTAGAAAGTGGTCAAATGCAACATATGTTATATTTGGGATTACACTTTCGTAGTAAAGTACAAATTCTAGTACTTTCTTGGGTTGAGTACCATCCGGGACTTGAACCCACACCCTCAGAGTCAGGCACCACATCGCCAGCTCACAAAGTATTATCGCCCACCCCTACAGAACAGGGCGAAAATGTTTCTTGATATGAACTTGATAGTTATTCACTGATCATTTACTCAGTCTCATCCTGTAATACAATACCAAGTTCCTGTATTAGTTTCACATTTTCCTTTTAACCACATGGTATTTTGTCTTACCATACAACATGGTACAGAATTCGTTACAGTCATAGGGATACATTAGAGAACGATATTGCTAATGATGTGGATAAAGTGTTCTCAGCTGCCGCGTGGGACACACACACACATCCATCACAGCTTGGGTACAGACATTTCTCTACAGGGGTTAGATAACTCTCTGAATAGATGTCATCTGACTCAACAGACTATATATGTTAATAATCAGCCAACCTGAAACCCTCAATCAGATTTGTCTTCAAAGTCAAAGACTGAATTTACTGTAAAGGTGATCTCCACATACTGTTACCCGTGGTGTGAAAGGTGAATCAGACATGCTTAAATGATTATAATAATATGCCCGAGGTTCCTGAGGCTGGAAAACAGGAGGGTATCCATTTTTGAAAAGGGTATTTATAGACAAATGGTTAAAAAAATACTTCACTTGATAAGAAGTGGACATACTATACTGGCTTCACTTTTGATAGAATTCCTGTTTCTGAATTCCCTGACACTGGCAGCAGCAACATCCCATCTATTCACTCTACACAACAACCTATTGTTCCCAATTGACTCGGCCAAAGCTTGCTACCTGAAAATGCCATTATTTTGATTTTTTTTCCTGAAAAGATTTCATTGAGATTTCACATTTGTCAGAAAAATCCATGATTCTGAGGCGATATTGGACGCTTGCATTGTGGCAGTCACAGGAAGTAAACGAGATCGGGTGTGGATGGGTCCATTATGGGATCAATACAATCCCTGGGTCCAGTTGCGGCAATGGCAGTGAAGCATCACCGTACAAATCCTGCACTCTCTGATCCAAGCGTGACGTCGACACCGTTGATGCTCGATTCTCACGCCCGGCCTCAGGTGATAAGCATTCAATGGTGCCGAATTAATTTCAAATCAGCATCTAAATCACACGACTGAGCACCTTAATTCCAGCAATTCTCAGCTAAACAGTATTTGCCTTCACTGCAGAAAGCTAAGCCTTCCAATCTCTCTACAAACACACCTGAGCAGGCTGTGATAAACACAAACTTTCATGTATAACTCATAGCTCATTAAGGTAATTTGATAATTCAAGGCATCAAATATCCATGACTGTTTAAACTTTGGATTTAGAATGTGCCCCTCTCAGATGAAAATTTCTACCAACGATAAAAGCTTTTGTGCAGGAAGCTAGGATGACATTCTTAAAAGAAGTGGTCATCCTGCGGTACAAACAATTTCAGTCAAGGATTAAGTTGAATTTCTGTAACATAATTTCTGAACAATCATATTATGAATGATCTTGAGCTAGTTCACTGGAAATGTTTTACTCTGGCAAGGCATTTTGATGATGTTGCCAGTCAGTGCCTTCATCTCACTTGTCTGAAGTCAGATGCAGGACACATTTTGGCTTAGAACCCGAGTCTGGGGACAGTTACTGTCACTTGTCTGAAGTCAGATGCAAGACACATTTTGGCTTAGAACCCCGAGTCTGGGGACAGTTACTGTCACTTGTCTGAAGTCAGATGCAAGACACATTTTGGCTTAGAACCCCGAGTCTGGGGACAGTTACTGTCACTTGTCTGAAGTCAGATGCAAGACACATTTTGGCTTAGAACCCGAGTCTGGGGACAGTTACTGTCACTTGTCTGAAGTCAGGCGCAAAGACACATTTTGGCTTAGAACCCGAGTCTGGGGACAGTTACTGTCACTTGTCTGAAGTCAGATGCAAGACACATTTTGGCTTAGAACCCGAGTCTGGGGACAGTTACTGTCACTTGTCTGAAGTCAGATGCAAGACACATTTTGGCTTAGAAACCCGAGTCTGGGGACAGTTACTGTTAAGGAATAAAATTTAATGTAAAAGATGAGGTTTGACAAGTTCAGGATAAGTATATCTTATTCTAAGGAAAATACTTATATCATTGATCATCTTTTTTACAACATTCCAAAACAATTCAAGAGCCTGCAATTAACCTCAGATGGATAAGATATAGGTAAATGACAACTGAGTGTCCAACAGGTTGTAGTGAGTACATAATATGCCATGATCTTGTAGGCAAACTGATCATTGACCTTCATTTATGACTCATCAAAAGACAGTAGATGAGAACAAATGGTGATAATCTGCAACACATTATTAGTACAGCATCACATGAGCTCTTCATATATGGGCCCCTCCCTGTCACGTGATCATGTCAATCCAATAATCCTTTCATAATAACACACTTGTGTTCTTGTGGAACCCAGAAATATCAGTACAAGAAAATGAGGCAGTCAATACACCCAGAAATATGTGGATGATAAATGAAAGAAAGATTTCAGGAAGACATATTTGTTATTTGGTTGATGTCTTGGTCTCAACTTTAATCAATTTGAAAACAGGACAAGATTTTTTGAGAATTATTTTTGGCACCATAAAACCTTTAAGGGTGTGAAAGTATGGTTATATAACACTTCCATATAGTAAATTAATTACAAGAACCACCCATATTTCCAATTGGCACTGAAAGATAACCCAGATGGAGCAGGTATGAAGTCTGTTAATATTTCCCGTTTAGCTGCAGCATAACCAAACACAGGTGATTAATTGCATTGCCATTTCCACGGCAACACAAGCAACACACCCTGTCACATGAGCTGGAACTGAAACCTCATTATGCCAACTGGCACTAAATTCTCCATTATCAATCACATTAACTGTTCCTTAGGTGTGGGGGATGGTATATTTGTATATCATAGGGAATCAGTATGTGCGAAATACATGTGTGTATGTGGTGTGTATGTGGTGTGGTGTGGTGTGGTGTGGTGTGGTGTGGTGTGTGTGTGTAGAGGAGGACAACGTAATTTCTATCTTGAACTAGTTGGATAAAATGACACGGTTTTGATTATAGGAATAACAGCTTTGCAAATAAAGGACAAAAATGATTTTCAACAGCTGGATTATGTCAATAATGATCACACCAAAATCCACTACAGAGAAAGTTCTTTGAGCAGCTTGTATTAGGGGAATAACAGCATATAACACTGAGAGGAAGGCTTTGTCTCTTCCACCTGAAGTCGAAACTTACCAAGCCTGAAGATGCAGGTCAGAACTCATTGTAGTTTGTTGTATGAGGTGATTAAAAGGAGTCGGTGGTCACACTCGGTTGGAGCATGTCATCGCATCCATAATTGTAAAGATTGATGCTCATAATGTCAATCACCGGATTATCTGTTCCAGATTTGTTTATTAACAAAACCACCAACATATATAAGCAGCCATGTGCACTGCCAAGAATAGGACTGGTGAGGTTAAATGAGGTTTAACATCATGTTCACCATTACCACACTTATACAGCCTGCTTGTACTAGTCTGTTCTTATAGAGCTAGCCGACTGAGCTACCATGCCGAGGTTTTAGCCCACTCAGACTCAGTGTACTGACTATGCTGACCAGTTCTTGTTTCACCCTAAGCAGGGTAAAAACAAGCACCATTTGTTAGTGTCTTCAGGTATGCAACGCCCTGCACTGATCTGTCCTGCTTTCCGGAGAGGGACTCTCTAACTGGAGATGGTCCTACAGCTTCTCTCTCTCTTACAAGTCTACAGCACATTGTGCCTGTCGGCATGACATAGTAGAGCAAGTGTTGTTGGAATGTGCATGACAAGCATGTGTCAGCTTATTTCTCTACTCACTTTCTTTATCCTCCATTCAGGATGCAGTTAAAGACACCTTGATCACAGTGCCAATATAACAGCAAAAATTAACACATGTACAATTCTGTTATCACCATTTCAATTACTGAAATATTCTGACATGATTAAACAGTCAAGTACTAACTACACATTTTCCCTAATGAGGAAAACAAAGATTTGTTTACCTACAACAATGACTTCTCATCATTACCAATGGACATATTGATCTTAGCTTTAGTCATGTGTTAAATAAATCATTAACAGTTTTAGAGCTGTGATGTTGTTTTGATAATAACATCTAACAACACTGTCTTCAAATCAACAACAGCTCGAGTCTTAGCAAACATGCAATTAGTGAAATATTGTGAAATGAATTTGTTCACATGCCTTGAACACTAATGGGAAAATATGAACTTATTTAAACAAGGGAATATCCATAATTCTTTCACTATTTCTTCAGTTCTTTTGTAATATCAAAGCACCCAAAGAACTTGTAAAAGCATGGAAAACAAGAACAGGGATCATGTAAACCAACAAGGGAGTTTACCTCTGCAAATTATTATATGGGATAGATATAATCTTCATGCAACTTTTCAGTAAATTTCAAATGGATTATACCAGTAACATCTAAGTGCTGCTCTTTGTAATCAATCTCAATGAAAATTAGTTTGTGAAATGAATCCACTTAGAAACTGTGTCAATATTGAATATTTTAATATCTTCAAGACTGACTGACTGAGTTTGGTTTTACGCCACTTTTAGCAATATTCCAGCAACATCACGGCGGGGGACACCAGAAATGGGCTTCACACAATATCTTCAAGAAGACTATAGATTAAAGTATGCACTTATCATATATTACATTCCAAGAAGAGTGATAATTCATAAAATCAATTTCTTCTTTTGTTAAACCACTGACTAAGCATGACATCTGCAGCCAATAGCTAACATAATTAGCACAGTTAACACCTTGTGTGATAAGCACCTCCATCTGCACTAGATGACTTCATAGTTCAGGAAGTCATCAGGTTTAATATTCAACACATCACTGCACATGTAAAGACATGCCTATGTTATATACTAGCATTTTAAACAATTATTATTTCTCTCTCTTCTCAAGTGCCCTAAAATGTACTCAGTTTTCATTCTTAGTTTTGTTTGATAACTTGACTGAATGATCAAAAGCCATCATTCACTGTAATATTTTATTTCAGATTCCTTTGAAATGCAAGGATTTCATATTTTGAATTCATATTCCAGACAGAATGTTGAGAGGTCTCACCTTCCAATCCCTCCATCCCTTCAGACATATCGTATGCCAGCGTGAGTTCAGGGTAGTGGCCAAAGCCCAAGTTGATAACAAAGATAGAGAGGTGTCGTCTGTGCTAATTAGCAACCCAACGGCTCTAATTAGCAGTGTCACAGGCCGTAATTAGCTTGTCGTTGATTCAAAAATAGCTGCAGTTCGACAACTTGCCAGCACACCTGAAATGACAAAAGCTACAACCAATGACAATGCTCCAGGTAGAGTTCCGTTCAACCAATCAATGCTTCATTAAATATTGCACAAGAAGGTAAGTACATACGTGTGTTGGGCGGCAGAGCAGCCCCAGTAAAAACACAAGCATACACTGAGGCTGATCGCACATCTCTAACACTGATTACATATTCACACTCATCACCTGCAATCAGCAGGTAATATTGATCAAACAACCCTCACTAAATCCAATATATTTCAACTTACATATAGAAAAGATCCTGGACGTCTGTTTGTTAAAACAGGAATGACTTTACAAAGAAACAATTAAAAATGTTAAACGCTACACAGACCTTCAAAACAGCAGGCACAACTAGCTACAAATAAACTCAAGTTTGTCTCTATTTACTTGCACTAATTCATTACAGTCTATGCCTATGATCTCCCAGAATTAGGTTTCACTGTTTATCAGATACTTTTGTCAGATACTGCCCTTCTCATATGACACATACACTGGTCATTTCATGAACATGCCTTACCAGTGTATGGAGTTGGAGAATCATGTCTGATATTAACTGATTCATTTGCATTGTTTTTACAAACTGCACAAACAAAATACAAGTTACTGCCATAGTCCCTAGTGAAGACACAGGTCACAATTGGTCTTTGGCACCACATGCTTGTTGAGATAGGCAACAAACAGGCTATGGCCCTCAGGTTGACTGACTTCGATGACATGTATCGTATCCCTATCAAGATGGACAACATTTGTGATGTCAGTCATTGGATTGTTTGGTCTAGATTCAAATATGTACAGATCGCTGTCATATGACTGGAATATTGTTGAATGAAGTGTTAAACAACATACAAAACTGCCACCGAATGAGGTAACTCCAACACAGATTACATTAACACTATGTTGTTTCAGGATTATAGATCAGCTGACTGAATGCTCAACAGAATGTTAACAATAATGGGAATAGCAACAACAACAAAAAACACAGAGAACTGAGGCTGCAAAATGTGTGAAAATATGTGTACATTAAAGGTTCCATATCTTAATGAATGTTTACATTCTTGGAACAGAGGCCTTTTCGACAGTTTTTGATAGAAATAACTGCATAAAATATGGACAACATCAATATATTTTTCTTATTTGATCTATTGCTTTGAAAACTGAATAGTTTTCTATACCACAAAACCTAACATTTCATCTGGGATAGTTATCTTGAGTTATTGGATAACATTCTTGAATTAATTTAAAGGAATATCCATGCACGTTGTGGTAAATAAGTAATTAACCAGTGCTAGGGAAGGAAGGGCACGCTCCCTGATCAATGCGCAGGACATTCCCAGGAGTGCTGTCACACTCAACTTGACAAAGTGTCACCATGTGACACACGCGTCACACTCTGCTACCTATCGTGGGAGTGAGATGGCAGAATCGTTGGCATGACATGAATAGTGCATCTGAAGTCAAAAGCAAATATTGTATTTTCCTACAACAAAAACCTCATTTCTTTCAGTGGCTAGCAGACCTGCCATCCTTGTATCTACCATAGCATGCCTCCTCCCACCTGCAGACAAGCAGCAGCATCCTGAGAACCAGCATATTGATTCCCCACCCTGTGAACTTCATCACCATTAAATATTTACAAACTCTGTTATTTCTTGGACTATCTACTAATAAGAGCTTTGTATGGCCTTTGTGAAAGTTGTATACTTTGTTTAAAGCAATCAGCCCATGGCATGACTGGGGTAAAACTAGTACTTCACATCATGCATGCAATCAATTTATGTTTCCTTACTACATGATCAATCTGACCTTACTTACTCAGCACTTTCAAATATTACGAACCAATGAATGGCCACCACTGATAGGTCAGTTTAAAATACTTTCCTCAAAGATTAACACTGATTTCCTGACATACGGTAATTGACCACTGCAAAGTTTTAATTTTAGAATAGAAATAAACATTTGCACACATCTAAATAAGAAATAAGGGCATGTACTAGATATAGAAGACAGTGTGCTTGCCAGGTAAATTTCCAGAAATTGACAATTGTTTTAGTTTTTTT
Organism: Haliotis rubra; assembly: GCF_003918875.1. Taxonomy (NCBI): domain Eukaryota; kingdom Metazoa; phylum Mollusca; class Gastropoda; order Lepetellida; family Haliotidae; genus Haliotis; species Haliotis rubra. The sequence continues at coordinate 481,196 of NW_025767235.1, forward strand.
GGTGTTTCTCTTACATAATTGTTAGTGCAATGTAGGGCTTCCACGGGTACTCGAGTACTCGAGGACGAGTCGGGTTTAGCTGGACTCGAGTCCATTTTCTAGGACTCGAGGACTCGAAAAGGGGAGATAACTCGAATTATTGGGTTACGTTGACAGACTGTCTGCCATGTGCTGAGCATGAGCCACCGTTAACGTCTAATATTAAGATAAGATATAACTTTATTATCCCGGAGGAAATTCTTATACATCCAAACTGTCTCAAAATGAATATGTACACAATTCACAAAAAATATACACAATAATTACATGCACAAAACGAAAGCTATTTACACAGTAAAACTGACATGATATTATTCAATTAACCACATAGGTAAAGAGGATGAATTATTCTAGTTGTTATCACATGGTGATAATTCAAAATATTTGTTGCATTCACGAATACTTGAGGGTATGAAAGACTGTCGAGCTCTGTTTGTTTTGAGGGAAGGTAATCGACAGCAGCGTCCAGAAAGAAGTACTTCAAAATGGTGAGATAAAATATGTTAACTATCAAATCTAATTTTAGTTGCCTTTTTGACAATCTGGCGCTCATTGATAAAGGGAATATACTCGAAATTTAGTCGGCAGTATTAACAATTTTGAAATGTTTTGTTGCGATCAGACAGGCCCCATACCAACATAGAAAATTGTAGGTCAACACACTTTGAATAAAGGTTTGATAAAAACTGTCATTACGGTTTTGTCAATGCCTTGACAATAATAAGGTCCAGAATCAGAAATTAGGCCAGTAACAGTGGCGTCATCTGCAAATTTCACAGTAAACAAGTCATTTAATGAGAAGTAACAGTCATTGGTATACAAAACGAAGAGTACGGATGAAAGAACACAGTCCTGTGGAGCTCCAGTAGAGGTTGAGAGTAAAGAAGATTGATATCTATATCAATTGATATCTGAGTTCTATGTACCCTGAATTCTTTAACCCATCTGATAATGTTTTTATTAACACCTAGATTAAACAGTTTACTCCTCACATGGTGTGGCTGTATGGTATTAGTTGTTACAAGTCTACAGATGAGAGTAAATATTATACATGGTTTGGATTTTACTTCTTAAAATGATAAGGTAACTATCTTAACAGACATGGAGAACGATAAAAAATCAAATGTATGGGCGTGTCTTGATCTGGATAGTAAAAGAGAAAAATAACCAAATGCCGCCTGTGCGGTATATCAATGCGTTATGCAGGCAGTACAACCAGTACGATGAAAAAAAGACAAATGGCAAGTAAACATCCAAATACTGATTCTGACCAATAGGAAATGTTAGTCACACGACGATATGAAGTCGGAATGAAGTAAGTGTTCACTTGTGTGATCGGAACACATGTGATGCCGGTTACGCTATCGTTTGTTTGAAAGGTATGAATTTCGAGTACTCGGGTCCGAGTCGAGTCTCACCCTTCGTGTACTCGAGTCCAAGAAAATGGACTCGTTGAAGCCCTAGTGCAATGTGGTTTGTTGGACTGAGTTTTGGTTTTACGCCGCTTTTAGCAATATTCCAGCAACATCACGGCGGGGGACACCAGAAATGGGCTTAACACATTGTACCCATGTGGGGATTCGAACCCGGGTCTTCGGTGTGACGAGCCAATGGTTTGTTGGAGCTATCTGGCATCAACGTAATATTCAAAGGAGCAGAAGAAGAAAAATGATATGATATGAGAAAAAGAAATCATAATCACAGGTGATACACCAGTTGTTGAGATATTAACAACCTCCATTATATGAGCAAAATTGTCCTAAATTGATAAACATTGGTTGAAGTTTACATGCTGTATTAACTAATCAAAGTCAAGTTTCAGCTCCCAGCTTCCAGGGAAGACGATTCATCAAGATATTTCAGAATTTGCCTGTCTGACAGTGTCTGAAGAATTTATGTACAAGTGTTATAAGTCATTTAAAAAACAAGTCAGAACCTAAACTGGTGTTTTTCCTGGACTTAAACTTACTAGTAACTCACATAGAAAACATTATTGAAACATATAAAAATCTATAAAGATCAAGACTGTCCAACTTAGAAACTAGAGTCACCTTGGATGCAGTCCTTATCTGATGAGATGTTTAAAAGTTACAAATAGATTCATTACTTGTCAAAATAAGCCATCTAAATGAATAAAATACATGAATTAAAATATACAAACCTACAGATCTGATACAAGGTGTAAACTTAACCTTTTTACATTAAATCTGCTGACTGAAATAGGAATGTTTTGTTTTGTTTTCACCACTTCATTTAATGTGTGTAGAAAGTGTTTCCAGTTTGTCTTGAACAGAAATATTATGTCAAAGATTGCAAAACATCTGATTGCCAATTCAGTCTTGAAAGAACAAGCTTCCTATCAGATCTAAGCACTAATCTTATCAAGTTGTCCCCTATTTGATGCTTTTATTCTTTCAGTCAGCACACTCTCCATCTTGGTGTGTGCCAGTGCAGAGCTCTCCACACTGTTTGTTGAGAACATTCAGTTCCGAAGCAAACTGTACACTTCCTTCCAAGAAAAGCATTGCAGATCAAGGTGATTCTCAAAGTCCTCACACATCGATGGGCCCCAATATTCCTAACAATGACAACCAGTTCCTTGATGCTGAGCAAGTTTGAGACAAAGACGAGGTATTGTCGTGAAACATCAATATATCTGGAGCCGTGACAGAGGATCAATGTAAAAAGGTGCCCATCAGGTGATATTGATGGTGAATCGGGAAGGAAGTACGGGGAGGGGAGGGGTGGGCGTGGCAATGTAACGTCTTGTCATTTTAATTGTACAAAAATATTCATACTGCAGAAGATGGCTAATTCTCTAACTTCTCTGCATGAACACACTGCAACAAACATTTTACACTCATCAGCAAATATTCCGTAATACCATGGTTACCTCCAATGTGTCAGCAAAACAGACCTTAACATTAGCTTCATGTATCTTAACCAAAGCCACACATTCAAAGAAGAAAGTCAAATCAGATCTTGCAGAAGTCAATCAATCAAGATATTTACAGACTCATAACTGGTGTGAATAAATGCTTTAGCATGTAAACAGGCACAGAAATTGTGCAGTTTGATACTGTGAGGTCATAGAGTCAATATGTTGGAAGCGAGGATACAAGACAATGCATGAAACTTTTAACACTTCCAAATAAAACCAAATATTTTGTCTGTGCAAAACGATTTCCCATCTACTTTCCTCAAAAAGCAGTATTTTCAGTTGTTTTATCCCATAAAATATTTTTATCTAGGCAAAGCAAACAGAAATCTTACTTGACTCCCCCACCCTGTAGGTTGGTTGCAGACGGGTATAGATCTCAACCACTGCTAACTTGTCTGACTAGAAACTAGTGGACAGGTGGCCAAATCAGTAGGATTACTTTACAGTGCTTTCTATTGCTCTAACCAAACTTCATACTGCAATGACAGCTGTACTGGAGCAGTCATTGCTCACACTAATTGCATTTCAACCTCTTTTCATCTCTGACCAACATAACCTATTGCCGTCACAAAAACATATGCAAATTTATTGCTATTTGATGGTAGTGGAAAGAATACATCAGAAATTAAAGAAAATCTAATCCAAATTTCAAGGAACAGAATCAGAAAAACGATGCATAATGTTGACTGCATGCCCACCCTGCTGGGAGAAATCTGTTCCAATTCCACAACTCAAAGCATACTCGGATCTACAGAATTTGCCAACCCTTTTGTTTGGTTTGATATCAATGAAATTCCCCACAGCTCCATAGACTGTTATGAGCAGTTAGTAGGAAAAATATCGCAATTATTCTGCAAAGGTAGTGGAGTAATTGGAATTGAGTTTGAGAATTGCTGATCACATGACGTTGAACCTGATTACTTGACACACGTTTGGAAGGAGCTCCTACCTGCAAACAGAACCAGTATAGTGTGCCATGTATTCAAAACAATGAATAAGCGATTGATATTACACAGAATAGCAGGCCAATCCAATAAATCAGCATACGCCTAAACATGCCAGTCCGATAAATATGCATAGCAACACAACAACCATTATAAGAAAAAGCATACTGAAAGCTCAGTGCAGTACAGATGGCAAAAGATAGCGGGATGTCACCTCTTCGCAAATATCAGCTAACACATAGTAAACGATGTATATAAGGTTAAATGACTTGTCAACAACAAGGTGTAACCCCTTTTCAAAAAGCTCTGTATTTGAACTCTGGTACAGAAGATGACGAGACATCACCTGAAGCCATGAGGTCTTTTCTCCATCATTTCACTACAAACATGAAGAATGGAAATAGACATGCCATTTTATGTCAGTTTCTAGTCCAAACATTCACAATATAGTGCAGTCAGAAAAGACGACGACAAGACAAGAACTCGATGTTTGTATGTGCATTGCAAGAGCATTAGTCAGACTTGATAGTCTGAATGTACGTGTTACTATCTAACTATCCAAATATAGGCATAAGCCTTACATAACCACTTAATACAAGAATATTCAATCACATGTAACTTGAAATTGTGACCCATGAGTTGGAACATTGTTCTTTTTCTGAAAATGTTTGACAATACGACAAAGACTGTTTCACAATACAAACTATATATAAAATGAATTCCTGAAAGATACCAAGATGTAAGCTTCTGTAAATTCACAGCAAGCCTTTTTTTCATCTCCATATTACAACATATACCTGGTGCTACCTCCAATGTGATCCCACTGTTACCAGAACTGCTAGGAAGCTACAGGGCACAAGGCTGCTGGTTCTCCTACCACTGACTAAATAAGATAGCATTACAGCTGTGCATTAGGAATTCATTACAAGAAATTATTTCCTATTTCTAGTGAAAGTAGTAGTCCACAAGGGAGTGTCACTAAAATTCTGGATTTGACTCTCGACACATTAATTTAACACCCTGTACATTGGGCGGATCACAGATGACATCTGCATATGTACAGAGATCACATTGCATTAAACAGAAGAAAGATATGTGCCAAGTTTCCATTGTATGAGACATTAGGGAGTCAATATTCACGGATATTCTTTCACCACATACTGGCACCACCTTATCTGTATGATGCATTATGGATCAAACAGAAAAGCACAACCCAACTTAGGGAGTTTGAGAGAGAGAAGCAGAGAGAACCTACCTTCAAACCTTCAAGTCACTCAGCTCGCAAGAGCGTATTCACAATCTGGTAGGAGTGAGTATGCACAAACATATACAAGTGCAAGGTATCTGACAAATTCATTTTTACAAGATGAGCGCAGCTAAATGTCAGGAAGCAAAGCCTACAATTACCTTGACATAGCTGGCACGGCTGGCAGAGATATATGTTTCTGTATACTTCAGCACCCTACCATGCACGCATGTGCTACCACCACCCACAATCAAATACACATATCAAAACTTTCACCAACAATGCATGCGAACAAAATCCTACTTTACAAGGTCTATTTATAGTGCCCGCATTCTTACATGGAAAAAGGTTGTCTGTGTGATCTGCATTACAAATCTGGATTTCATGTAGACAAAAAACCATCTCATGTTACTAAGGGATTGGGACTTGCTTCACATGTTAAGGTTTAAACTGAAGATCGTTTTTAACAACGCACAATACAACACTGGATTGACTATTTATAATCACCCTTATTACACTATTTTAACACTTGAGCGAGTGCACAGTGGGATCCTATGTTATGAGATATTATATTTCATTTCAAGAAGTGATGAGTTTTTTCAATGGTTTGACTCATTTTCCATAAACAGTATCAATAACACTATCCCCATATATATTTAACGTAGGATTTATTTCAATGGCAAGTTACTTATATGTAGTGAATTGTTTGAATTCCAAGGTATCCCACTGTCATGTCTGCTCTGCCATTACTGCAGTAATGACAAATGGTGCAGGTTGGCAAAGCAGATTCAATGCAATTCCAAAGATAAATCTGGCTAATTTGTTTGTTTTTTAATGCAACACTCAGCAATATTCCAGCTATATGGAGGCTTTCTGTAAATAATCAAGTCTGGACCAGACAATCAAGTGATCAATTCATGAGCGTCGATCTACACAGATGGGATACGATGACATGTGTCACCAAGTCAGCGAGCCTACCATCAGTTGCCTGTTACAACCAGCATGCGTTGCTGAAGACCAACTGTAAAGTGTAACTCATAATCAAGCTAATAGTAAGCTTCAACTCTCATAGGTTGAAACGGGTTAGTTTTAACTTCTCAAAGGTAAAAGGGCCAACAAGATTCACTAAAAGTAAAACATAAAACATAAGCCATTTGCAATGCTCTGCTCTATCCTTGCAAATATGACCATTACATACAATGTCACTATTGTTTGGAATTGTTTTTTAGAATTACAATCAACTACAGTCTGTGAGCAATACTTTAACCATCTCAAGCTATATTCCAGCAATAGCACTGTTGTGGACATCACTATAGGTTTCAAATATTTAAATCATTTGGGGAACAGAAACTGCACATCGTTGAGCAAACACTTTAATCACTTGGCTACCCCACTGCAAAATCAACCTTAAATTTTCCACTTAAATGCTGTTTAGAGTTAAATCCTTAATATGCAGGTTTATTCTGTGAGTCATTCTGTACATTATGTGCATTCATTTGTTCACTGTCAATGCCTTTTTGGCATAGGAACCAAATTTAATCATATTATTGCAATCTTTACTGTGCCAACTGCACACAGTAGAAGAACTTCAAACAAAGGTCAGTGCTATGCAGCAGTGCCCCATCTTCTGCAACAAGGATACAAAAATTAATACCCTAATACTGTCAGTGTTTACATCAGAAGTTCCATACCTTCTTTACACTCTCATAATATAATACAACAGGGAAGGCAAGAGTGAGTGAGTGAGTATGGTTTTACGCTGCTTTCAGCAATATTCCAGCGATATCATGGCGGGCGACATGGAAGGCAAGAAGTTTGGTTGCAATATCCGACATGTAGAACAGGATTTTTGATTGGTTTGTGTCATCCATAATCATTGTTATGATTGGTTTATGTAAGCATGGGGAAAATCTTTAACCACATGATGGAAAATCATCAACATATATACAGTTCAAGCGTGTAAAGATGCTATATTTTACAGAAAACAAACTCTCTATTCAGGAATTTGAAGCTCAGCAAGCCAAAGAACAAGATAACCCAGAGAAATGGTTGTCCAAAACTGGAAATGTATGAGTTGTAAGAATTAAATACACAGACAGATTGAATAGCAAACCTCTGGTCAAGCAGGTGTATGCTAAAAAGTCAAGCTTAGATGTAAGCATCACCAAGTACTTTGAGGTGCTTCCTTTCAAATTGACCCACCTGTTTTGTCGCTAGTGGGCCTATAGTTCCTGATCTCATAATGAATTCTGTATGCAGTGTACCCATTTGTAATGTACAGAGAAAAATATTGAACACAGCTACCATTTTTAGGATGATCAGGATGACTTTTAAGCCACTTACTTCGTGACAAAAACAAAGTATAAACATCTTTCAAGTACCTGAGACAACTGATATCAGTCAATCTTTGTAGGCTATATTTACACAGACCTACAGTTTGTGGAAACAAAGTGCATATGTATTGATTGTCCAACTATTAGGCTTATGAGGAGATGTGAAACTATTTACACACGTATGAAGCATGCCCAAACCAAACTGAAAGCAGATGACTCAAGCATATGCAGACTTTCTCCATGACTTATCAAGTAGCATCTCCAACAATAATCCACACATTGAAGGTCACAGTAACACATCTAGGCTTACACAAAAACCTTGTTCCATGCTGGAAGGAAAGAATATCAATGCAGGGAATATGAAACTGTCATAACTGACGTCAAGTGCAATATATCTTGCACAAAAATGACACCAGAAGAACATTTTGTGTGAAGTTCTTGTTTATCTATTTGATCATCTTGGTCAGTTAAACATTTAATTTAAATGCTGTGAGCTCAGTCTCCAGGGAGAGAGGAACTGGTTCAATGAAGGACTGAAATGGAGATAGGCTGACATAAGGCTCTATTTGTAAACAGTGGTTTTAGGCAAAATCAACACTGAAAGTCATCACAAGATTTGAATATACAAAAACGATAATTCTGCAGGTTTCAAAGAGTTCAAAATATATTTCCGCCAGTATGCCAAAAATAATATGTCATCATTCAAACGATCAATCACCTTTAGAACCAACAATCTAAGCTGACCTCAAGCTCTTTATCACAATACTGCTTTTGATCAAGAATAAAAGATCCTTTGATAGATACAACTTGTACTCGGTGACATAGGGTTAGTAAGGCGAATAAACAATGACATCTCCAATATGGATGGTTCTCAAAGCAAACTACATCCTAGGTGCCTGGCAACATGCACATCACAGAAAACAACCACAACATCTTGCATATACAAATAATATCGAAAATAGAAAACAGTTTTCTTCATGCTCAAGCATGACTGTTGAATTGCAAAGACAGAAAAAGCGAGTGAAAGTCTCTTAACAAAAGAATGGACAGCCCATTGTGTGCAGTCAGGACAGAGTAAATACCGACACATTTAATTTTAATGCACCAATCGCACACATATTGATAGCCAATATTCCTGGATGTAGGAATATTGACAAAACTTTCATGGATAGAATAGAAGAGAAAGTAAAGGTTTAACATGCCGTCATCCCGACAGTGATCTCAATAACAAAAGACAACTGGGTATCTATTTGGGACATGGAAAGGAGACCAGCAATTAGAAATTGTTTGCAAGCGACTATGTATGCCTAGCACTTGCTGCACAGCTCTCAACAATGAAAACAACATGGGAGTCATTCTCCATTAGCTGTTGTCGGGGTACCATTTGCCTCCTATTAGACTTGGGATGTTTCTTGCTTGCAGCACTCATACCAACTAGTGTATTGAACATACATTAGCTAGACAATGACGGCCATGTCCATAAGGTCATATGACTTTAACCCACAATACAAAGCAGTCAACCAGAAAGATGACTGTATGAAAGAAACACTTCCAAACACAAATACATCGCAGAATCAATTTTAGTATTTTTCAGGGGATAATAACTCATTTCACCCTCAGTAATAAGGTTGGCAATGTTTGGTATAAGTGGAATCCAGGTTTCATTTGGGTGGATGACATTTATTTAGACTAGACAATAATGGCTTTAACATTCACTGCACACACTTATCTGATTGATAATTACAAGAACGGAAAGAATCTCCTATAAAACATTTTCTAGTCCTTTAGATCCCTTCAACCACTGAAAACAATCATATCAATTTTTGAGAAACAAGACCAAAATGTTAATGAGGTCAATCTATTATGAATGATCAAGACTATGATCATACAGAAAATATTAATAATTCCATTATGCCTCCTATTATTGAAAATCATTATTTTATTCCATGCAAGCTTTTAACAGAATAAACAGAATATGATTGAACAATAGTATTATTCATGAATATCCAGCTCTTCCCTGTTGTGTATGTACGACAGAAGAAGAGACAGACAGATACAACTACACTGAAAACACTGATGTAAGTCTACAGGACTTCTTTTCAAGGTTCTACAGTGCAAGTGTCTATCTGCCAATAGTTAAAAATGTGTGTCACTGCTGAAGATACAAATCGAAACTAAACACCATATCTAAACTTACCCCATTAATATTTTATTTTTCTAAAATGCCCATATATGTGGACACTAAATATAAATACAAGCTTTTATACACCATGACGTGACAAAATGTCCAATACAGTTGACTCCGATATTCCATAATAACCTTTTACATGTAGTTACAAAGGTGTTTGAATGTAACAAGACAATGAAGCTAGCACACTCAGCTGAGGTGATGAAGGGCGTACAAATAGCTCAAGGCTTCTTTTTCCATCTCTACGGCAACAAAAGTCACTGTCTTTGTTATCCAGATGCGTTTTTTAAAATAATTATGACGCAATTTGCTAAACAATGATTATCAATTTCATAAAGGAAGCTCGACTGGTAAACATCAATTATTTCATAATGCGACATTCTCTGGAACGAGTCTCACTCTGGAGGGCTAACAATTGATAGTATCCGTTCTGATGAAGGTACGGAATAAAATTAAATATCAGTCAGATTCCATACATTTCATAATTGAAAATGTAATATGTGTTTCCATGCTCAGAGTTAAACAGAAACACCGAATCAGCTGTACAGCTGAGAGGAGAACTTACTTGTTTTGCACTTACTAACCTGATACATACCTGATATGCTCCTTACCAAATATTGCCATGACGTAAATTACTTAAGTGAAAGTATTGACTGGTTTATGGCACATAACGACAATATGATACTGCATTGCTGAAATGTTACAGCTTTGAAATATTAGATTTAACTCAGGCAATAAATTTCTGCTCATAACCCACACCGAACATTTGATTCAGAAAATGAGTATATTTCACTCTACTGCAGCAAATATAAATGTTCATATTTACTTGTGTGTGTCATATGACATGAGAAATTTCAGGTTTGATGGTTACTGGTGTAATGTTTATTGGGTGAGGAAACATATTTCGGAGAATTTAGTCAATGGTACCGGTACACATCAACTTGTATATGATGGCCAAAGGAGACTGTGTATTAATTCCCATTACTTACTAAAGATATCCCAAAGTTTATACCATTTCGATACAAACTGGTCGAGATGGTCCACAATACTTTTCCACATTGTGACTGCCATGGCAGTCGTGTTGGAAATCAGATTCGACTCTTGAACAATTAAGGGGCATCATGGTTGGAACAAACAGCTAGGTTTCATATTCTCTAAAGAGAACATGTTAACGGTTAAGCAGGAGCTGTGAAGGAGCAATTATATGGATGAAACCCATTTATTTCTTATTTTCAACATACGGATCCACAAAGCCCTACATCTCATTAATACTCTTAGTTTCTATTCAGACCTTGCACAGAATTAACAGAAACAACCAACATTGTTTGACACAAATTATGATGCAATTAGAGGCTGAAGTTATTTTAAAAAGAAATATATATTACTTCAGGAATACTATGAAATCTCCCATCCGGTTGCCTGGTACCAGTATGCAACAAAGACTATCTAAAGGTGAAGCAGGCTGACGGAATTAATTATTGACAATACAGAAACAACAGAAGGCTAAGAGTCCAACCTTGCAGAAACATGAAACCATCTCATGGAAAATTTAATGCAAGGCCTATATATGTATATGTTGAAGTGCATCTAATACCTACTGAAATCGATGCCTTCTCCATGCAACACACATGTGTATAGAAGCATGAAAATATTAACATCTTAATGGGCACCAGATGATTTAATTTGACAGATATAAAGTAAAATAGATTTTTTTACATAAAATACAAACAAAAAGATATCAGCTTTATTTCTGATTTTCTATTTGTTTTTTGTTGCTCTGTATTTCATCATTATCCCTTAAGGCCCTTTTGGAAACAACAGACTCATCTATTGGTCTTACAAATTCACATCATTTCAGAGAGTACTGGTAGACGAGAAGTGATGAAATCTTGTGTAATCTGGAGAAACCTATCCACCTGCTGTGTGTGGGAAGTCTGTCGACCACCTGCATGTTGCTGGGTAGCTGATCTATATGTCTTGGTACACACTTTGACTAACACCGAAGGCGTTTGCAGCATGAAACTATGTTAACACATCATAAAGCAAACCTATGCATCTGCACAATTCTTCGAATTCAAATGATGTCTGTGATGCCGAGGGGGAATAATTTCTTGCTGCTGTTGCAAGTGTTGCTGATGTCTCTGACAGGGATGCCAACAACTGTCACACTACTCACAAACCCTGTGCAAGGTGTTTTCCAGGACTGCATGCCTCTGTTCATTTATTATGAAGCTGAGGTTGTACAGGGGGCGACCCAATCACTGTGTAAGGGGATATGTCGATCTTTATTTGTTGGATGTTTTTGTATCATCAAAACTAGATCCTTAGCAAACATTGATTAGCATACAATATCAGAATACCTCATGGCACCTAAATTTTGATGAATGTTCAAAATCTTTTTATTCTAATGAAAATTCCTTAAAATGTTGAAATGCCTTAATTCTGTGCCTCAACTATTGCATATTCCATTACATAATTGAGGCAAGAGACCACCTGCCATGTAAATGGGATATTTTTGCTATTGATTCTGCTTTTAATGTCTACACGACCATCGATGACCAAGCACAAAGCTATCTCTTGCAATATTCACCTCCATATCCATTTCCTGACTGCACATAATGACAAAGTTGACCCCCACCTCATACCCTTGGCCATCAGGAATCCACCAGGGCCAATAAAGGCTCATCCACCTATCAATAATTAAAGTTGAAATGACCTGCCTCTCTTGATCTAAGACTATTATACCTAGTCACATATTCAGGTAAAATAGAGAACAATCATCTGAAGAGTAAGCTTTTATGTATATGCTAACTTATGCATGACACAAACAGGACAGCACCACAGCTGAAGCTTTTGACATTGCAATTCTGAGCAGATTAACTTGCTAAACAAGACTGGATGCTAACACACACAAGTGAAAGCATATCCCCCAAATCATGTGCTAAAGGCCACAGGGCCTTGCCCAGTCCTTTGGTAAACTTCTGCACAAAAGTTGTAACCTGTACCCACTCTTACCTAATGGAGGACTCACACCCAAACAAGTGAAACCGCACTAGCAAAACATTATATGATAAACATCATTATTTGGTTCTCTTCTTACTTACTGAGCAAGTTTGAAAGGGTTGTGATCAGAGTGCGAAATAGCCACTGGCCTGTTAGCCTGTGGCTAGTAAAAATCCAGCTGGGCCAGTAAATTTCCTCAGTTACTGGCCAGACTGGCTAGTGAAGTTTCATGGGGTAATTTTGTAAATATATCACTCTCTCCGACTTGTTAAGTTATAATACACTTTTAAATCATCCAAAATTATGGCCTGATAAAAATGTTCATCATATTAACAGCTGAATGATGAAATCCATGTCAGGCCGACAATATCTTATTAGGACTTCAGATGAAAGTCTGGAAGACCTACTGTTCTTATCCAAATAGTATTATTATTATTATTTGTACAAATTTTGTACCAGCTCTCCTGACCTAACCACTGGGTCGATCCTGACTTCCAGCTTCCGATAAGGGCAGATAACCAAAAATGTTGAAATCTTTTACCTCAATATCTCAAAAACTATAAGAGATAAATTGACCCAATTTTCACTCAATGTAGACATCATCATTCTCCATCGATTCAATGCATAGCGGAAGTTTTCCAGCAGAATAAACTTTCTGCAATTTGGGAAAAATTGAATTTCTTTTGCTGATTTTCACGTTTTGACAGTGCCTGTGTTTAAAAAGCTTCTCCTGAACGGCAAATAGTACAACAGTGTTCACGAATAGTGTCTGACCCCCTGACAAATCCGGCAGATTAGCCAACGGTCCGATAGAAGTCCACAACCCGCCGGCCCCAGTGTCTAACTGTATATTTCACAGTGACTTTGACTGAAGTTGTTATATGTGATATGTCACACTTGTTTGCTGTTTATAAATCTTATGTTTGTTAATAATTTCAATGCCAATTATAAGATATGTTAAATCTGAAATGAGTATTTATAAATTTTATTCTATGGGTCCTGTGAATTTTCAATGGGTCAGACAGACATCTGGAACTTACACGACCCGATGTCCTGTTACTTTGAAACACCATTCGTGAACACTGGTACAATCGTGTTTGATATATCGTTGTAAAGCCCACACTCTGGACTACATAAATTGCTCAAGGCATGTCGATATCTTGAATGGTTTTGGAGTTATCACCCTTGGAAGTGGGTGAATTTTTCTAAGACGCATTTTCATAGGGTTAAGAAAAATGTCACAACTCTACAAAAACACAATGGATTTCATTTTCCAAAGTAGCAATCTGTAGATACTTGTATGGAAAACATTTTTGCTTCAGATTGTTATCATGTAATAATGAATAATTACTTCACAAATACGACACAAACACAAACATTGCGATTTTTCACATTTCCGCACGTATTGACGGTGCTTGTGTTTACAAATCTTCTTCTCCTGAACGGCAAATAGTACAATCGTGTGTGATATATCGTTGTAAAGCGCGCACCCGGGACTACTTACATTGCTAAAGGCATGTTGATATCTTCAATAAATTTGGAGTTATCGCCTTTGGAAGTTGGTCAATTTTTTCAAAATGCATTTTCATGGGGTTCATAAAAATATCACAGCTCTGCGAAAACACAACGGATTTCAATTTTGAAGATACCAAACTGTAGATACTTTAATGGGAATAATGCTTCACATTATTGTTATGTAACAGTCAATAATTACGTCAAAATTACGACACGAACATTAGGATGTTTCGCATTTTGTTAGTGTTCAGATAGCTGAAAGAAGCGCCAGTTAAATCTAGCAACAATCCCCACTTTCTGGTTTTCCAATGCCCAAAGAACAATGCGTTTGACTTTTTGACCACAACAAAGTCTGCAACATTTGCCAGTTATCTCTCTTTTTGTATATGCCTGTATATATTGCTCAATTCCTTTGCTTTGTTTGACTGTGCATTCCTGTTTGTTAAAATCTAGCAAAAAACTCCACTTCCTGGTTTTCCAATGCCCAAGTTGTTGTTGAGTTCGGTTTAACGTCACATCGGCGTTATTCCAGCCACATAGTGACGAGATCAAGTTGGAGTTTTACAAACTTTAAATACAAAGTCCAAAAAAGAGCTGTTTTTAACACATATATTCATTACATTACTATTTACAAGTGAAAAATGACACAGCACAAAACTCAAAAACAAGCAATCTGTGACTCACATTACATAGTTATAATTTATGGTACAGGTCAACTTCCCTCAGGTAGCTAACAATCAGATGCCCGCTCACGAGGGAAAACAGATCTTTCAGATTTATTGCTTCATAATGTGAATCTCTTGCAGTCGAAAAGTCCACGCAGTCAAGCAGTATATGCTTGATGGTGAACATTTCATCGCAAGAGACATACATGGGAGGTCCATCCCCATCCGTTTTCAGCATATAGTCATGAGTAAACCGACTGTGGCCAATACGACATCGTCGTAAAATTACTTCACCACGTCTTGACTGACAACCCAAGTAGGTATATCCAATTGTTGGCTTTCCAATGTCAAAAGAGCAATGCGCTTTTGGTAAAAACTGGGACTCCAGCAGATTGTTCACCAGTCTGACTGTGCCAGGAATGTCGCGAACCCTTTCTGCTACATCATCATGATTGCAGGAATCCAGCACATAAACGCACAATACCTTATACATTTAAAACAGAATAAAACTTCACACACAAAACTGCGGCCATGGCAGTCGTACTTTCAAATCATCTTAACTGCAACACAGAAATTGTTGAATGGCTGTTTCACAAATGCACTATATACACATAAATCTATGGTTGTTTCACGAGTGCAATATATGCACATAAGTGTATGCGTCAGATAGCTAGGATCATGGCGATTCCAGAACACTAATCGTTTTGACCGTACACCCAAGGACAAGGGAGCTACAGCCTGTCAAACAGGGGACTATTTCCTCTCCAGATCAGCTCTCGTGTCAAAAATGTGTTCTGGCTGCCTTTTGGACGGTTTCTAGCCCTTAAATACACACTTCAAACACCCATAACTCCGAGACCAACCGTCCGATCAATGCCAAATTAATCTCAAAAACACTGTAATGGACGCTGCAGCTGGCATCATAAGAAACAGTACAAGTAAAGGTAGCCATGGGGAGTGCATGGGGAAGTCTGAAGACCGTCAGTATTGTCCAGGAGGCAATCCTAGTTCTCATCCATTTTTGCAATCTTTTGCTTAGTTTCTACATTCAAATTTTGGGCTGGTGAATTACTTTGAGGGCTAGTAACTTTCAGGCAATTTGGAAACTATTTCGCACACTGGTTGTGATGAACCTAGATGGCAGATGTAAACATCCTCAACTCAAAAGTTATTTACAGGAAATGGTGAACAATATGAGAATAAACAACTTTAAAACATTTAAGAAGTGAAAATATTTTAGGACAAGTGCAAAGTGCAGGACAAGTTGAGATTGAGAAATCGTTTGAGCCCTGACTTCAGAATCATTTAGAAAAAACACCCCCATATATTACCGGGTATACGCTGATATTACAAGCAAGAAATTATGTACGTGATGTACTAGTATATCACAGTAAACTGTTACCGACAGAAAGCAAACAGTTACTTGTGTGTGTCATTTGCTTCAACTAGCCTTCTGATATTCTACCTGTTGCCAACATTCTTTGTCACCTTACTCCCGATTCCAAGATAAATTACCCCTAAACTATATTCATATCAAAGATATTTTCTCCACTTCCAAATACACCAGATAAATGCTGAAACATGAAACATGCATCTTCCTATATTTTGTACAGGGACATATCCACAGAAGCATCCTGCTTGTGTCTTTCACTATTATAATAAAGTATGACGAATCCTCCCAGAAAACAAACGATACCATGGAGCACCAAAAAACCTGCAAGGATCAAATCATTAACAGTAGCAGAAACATCTGAGATGAATTTCTTCAGAAATATTGTTGTAGATTTATTTTTGGTGCCGCATTGTGACAAGATGTGAAGAGGTAGAATAGCTTGAATGCTGGCTCATAAATAATACAGCACATTTTGAAAGGGGACTGGTTACCGAGGCTGTGGCATCAAGCCAAGCACGTCTAAGGCTTGCTGATGCATTGTTCACAACTCAGTACCGGTCAATGGAATCGATCAGTCCTGTTCCTACCTGAACAGGCCGATCAATCCCAACATGAACCAACTTGCTCCTCCTATCCCTCTCCAGCAGCAAGTGCATGGCAACATAGTAACCTTTTCAATACAATCAAAGTCAAATATGGATACTGAGGCGGAGGGATACTTTAACTCGTTAGTGCATGTTTCTGCCATCACAATAAAGAAATATACTGCAGTGTTGGCCATATATATTGTCTCGTCTGAAAACTAACCGCACTTCTCATATTTCAATTGAATGGGGATGAAGAATGGGAGCACGCTCCAAATGTGTTCATTATTCAATCTTTTATCCACAAATGTATTCATTATACAATTGTCTATCGGCTTGAAACATTGTGACAGGTGACACTCAAAGGGAAAACACTGTTTTAGATGAAGTCTCTTGTCACTAATAATGAATTAAACCTCATGTTGTTCAGCGACTTTAGAATACAATGCCATTCGTTAAAAAATAAGCTGCACACACAACTTGTACAGCAAACCAAATGACAGTTACCACATTACGGTGAATGACAAAACGACTGTTTCATGTCACAAGTTATAACACAAACTGGATCCATTTCCTGCATTATTGCAAAATATCTTTACAAATCAAGCCCCACATCTAGGTATGCTCTTGGGAGTCTTCACAAAGTCAAATGGATGGGAAATGAGTGCCATTGTCCCCAGAAAGCTTCATAAGACATAGAAGATATATAAGATATAACGTATTAAATTAAGAACTGGCCAGCGTCTCATCTGGTTGTTGCCAGTTAGTCACAGAAGTCAATCATTGTTCCTAATGGGTTCAATAATTTGATTTGTCATTTTTTCAATTTTTTTATTAAAGTCTCATATTTTTCTCTCAGGACATGTTTTTTAAATCTTGAAGGCAAAATGTCTGCTTCTTTTACCAAACTTCTTAAGTGTGTTTGTCATAGCACACATTGACATCATTAGATCAAAAAAAAATCAAAATAATAAACAAATACATTTTTTTCCCCATCAAAATCATGGTTAATTTTAAAAACAATCCTGAGGCAACTGATTTGCATTATAGACTATTAGGCCTTTCTCTCACATTAATGTCAGAAACAAAGCAGGGTACTTCAGAAACCTTCAAATCAACAATTTCATATTAGGATTATGACCTTTTGCTTTCATCCATACATTGTCATAAAACGATGGCCATTAGGCCTTGTGAAGTATTAGCTGACTGCATCAAAATGTCTTGCTCTAACCTGCACAGAAAAAGAGTGTGCATCATCTGATACTAATTATTATGCTGCTGAGTTACCAAACCAATGTGATATGTTGCAAAATGAGGTTTCTCTCTCAACTTGTTTAATCATATAGCAATGACCATGGCGACCAGTGAGTTGACCACTAATCAGCAGCATGTTTGCCAGGTGGTACCACTAGGTGGCAGTCCCAGGTGCAGTCACACAGAGACAACTATTATCTTTACTAATTCATATGGCTTACTGCTATAATTAAGCCCCTGATTTGATAGTGGGCTTCTTGGTTATAGCAAACTTCCTAGGGCCTTATGCATGCTCCTGAATTATCCTTGCTGATCAAGATTTCAGACCGATAATTATATGAGATTGAAATCAGGTGTGAACTAGAGTAGGTTTGCATGCTTCCATGGAACCTATATGATTGACATGGAGACTAGTAAGGAAAAATCTTCTTCTGCGTAATATAGACATCCAGCTGTGTCATGCTCTATACAGCAGTAATGTTTAAGTCTCTGCATTTATCAGAAGACAAAATCAAAGTAAAAGCAATACCTGATTAATGTATCCATGTTCAGTTACTGAGAATTACATTTAATACAGAAAATAATATCAATATACTTCATCAGACTATAATAACTTATCTAATAAAATCCAACTTAACATAAGGTGAGCAATGCTGCCATTTGGCATTTACGAAAGAGTTAACTATTGACTAAACCTAATTTTTTGTATTATGTAGCCTTCTGTTGTCCAATAAAACTACCAAACTGACCAACAGGTGCAAATCTAAAATTAAACAGAAAATAAATCTGCAAAATTTAATATTTCCTCAGAATGGTGTATACTGTAGTACAGTCACATTGTGTAATTGTGAAATTTATTCATTTGTCACATTGTGAAAAGGTCACAATATGTAAAATAATCAGATTCTTATTGGATGGAATTCAATCTATTAAATACCTATAAGAAACCACATAAAACAATGATAGAGCAATCTCAGATTACACTACGTATGACCAGACAAAATAATATAACAGTATTCCTTAAAATAAACCAAAACAGCATCTGATAAAAGATCATGTGGACCTTTCATTAAGTTTGTAATACCAAGAGTCAACACAAACCTGATAGACATGACCTTTTTGTCGCAATATAACATTAACATTGCTATTAGCAACAAATGATATCTGTGACATATGCTGACATCTAATATCTACAAGAGAATGTTGATAGCTTTCAGAAAAGAAAAGAACAAAAGACGTGAGATTTACGCAACTGAAAGAAAATGTGAAACAGGGCAAGGGGAGAACCAGTTCATTGATTCCACCTCATGAATAAAAAATGATATCATTAATAAGAAAGCCATGGTAATTTCCCTAGTCCTTGGGTCGTGTCGAAGCCATCTTTCAGGTCTGGAGATAAATAATAGAAACAAGAACCAGGGAAGCTCTTAATTAACAGGACTTTGGTCCATTGACCAGAAATTAACTGCAGCTTCTTCCATGAAATTCCCTTATGGGTTGAAAAGGTAAAATACACTAGTAATGGCATGTAGTCAGAACCAAATGTCCATTAACCTCTTCAACAAAACACATTTAAAGATGACATATGGAAATCCACCCAACCCCTCAAAACAACAACTGATAAATACAAAAAAAGAAAAGAAATTAAATCAATAAACATGACTGATACAAATATTAAAGAAACATACTTTCCATTACACCTAAAGCATTAATGCACACCACAATAAATCAGGTGTTATAAATTTTGATATGTCCTATACATTGTTGAAAACACATGTAGTTAGTTTCCTTCAGCAAGCACTATCTATTAGGATTAATGTCACATCTATACCACCAATGTCTACTGATATAGTCACACCAACAGAAAATTCAAATCCCTCCCACTTTCCTGCACTACTACTAATCCTGTAAAATGCCAACTGGGGAAATTCAATGGTTGCCATAGTGATAAACAAATATTAAGGAAGTCTATAGAATTTCTTGACAGCAGCAAACATAACCATGTGACCTGAAGTGATTGCCTGTGTCCAATCCAATGGTGGCATGGGTCTCTTAATGAGACATAAATTAGTATCTTGTACCTCTTGACATCACCTTCAACTGTGTACTTTGCTGGCATATTTTCAAATATGATTTGTACACAGAACATATGTCACAAAATCTATATGCCAGAAATATGCATTCACATAACTGATTCTTCTGATGTACATGTTCATCTCACTTATTGTTGGAACGATAAGAACAATGAAATTCTACATAAATCTCTTTGTAAATATATACTACTCAAAAGAACATTGTTGAATATGGTTAATAAATCTATGTTAGCTGGTGTGTAAATGCAGCAGACAGCCTTACATATGTATGTGGTGTAACTTGTTTTGAGTAGCATAATTCAGGCTGGGTTTTTCTTTTTTCATTCTGCATAACTTCAATATATTAGCGACATATCACTAAACTTGCATGTAACATGCTGTCCAGAGAAACAGATTAACCAACACAGGAATGTTTGTGCATCAGAAACAATATAGAGTTCTGGAGGCTTGATGTTGGATATTTACATCTTCAATCTTTATCAACAGGATTATGGCAATAATCCCTGGTCTTTCATACCTACCTCTGAACACAAAGATTGATATTACATACCTCATCAATGATTACATGTCATAAGGAACATGAAAAACCTTTGCACAAAAGTCAACTAAATGTTACAAGCCTTCATAATGAATAGCACACAGCAAACATCAAAATGAGAACTTTCTACTCCTCAAAGGATAGCTCTAACACTGGTCAGCAGATAGTCCACAAGGGGTGAGAACCTGTTTGTACACTACCTACCTAACGTAATAAGCTGTGTAGTATGGCACCTATCAGTTACATCTCTGCTTCACTGTCTGAGTCTCCTTGCATCCCTGCATTACCGATGTAGGCTACAGACCCTACAGATGGCATCTGGCATCTGAACTTAACTGTTTCTACATCTGCTATATCATCTTGCTCTGACAAACAGAAACAACCTAGTTCCAACATCCATCTCACACATGCATAAAACTGGATACATGCCTCACATTCTCAATGTGTTCAGCAAAACACTTTTCCCTATCTAGTACATCTCAGGACCAGTGTAGCAGGATCAGCACATACAGACATATCAAAGTGCCGTATTGTGAGATTAACTCATGAATAGGAGATCAGAAAGCATTTCCATTCAAGTAATATACTGGTATTGTTCATAGCTGCAGTAACAATATCTTTGTGCTGCTAACCATAAAAAAAATTGACTCTACTTTTCACTACACAGAGCTATTACGACTAACACAATGTTTTGCAAACAATTCCCTTATATATAATCTGCATCACACTTTGTGCCTTGGCAAAGTGCATGTGCAATATAATTCATTCTTTAGACACTTGATTTCAAATTAGAGTACATGTACTAGTATCTACGATTCTGCAACAGTACATTTACTGATTGAGTTGGAAACCGTTACTAAGTACCTTCTCGATTATTCAAACTGAAAAGGTACATAGATAGTTGTTTTATCAAAACAAGTACATTTTAAGTTGTGTGTTTTAGGAAGAAGTTTTCATTGTACAGAATGGCGGGCTTGTTAATGCTGCATATTCCAGATGAAGAATCTACTGAAACATACTATGGAACTGCCTGTTACACTGTATAGAAAGTCAACAGCAAAATCATTTATACCGAGCAGCACAGAGATACAGATAATAATGATGACTTATTCAGTGAAGTATTTCTCACTGGATGACATTATCAGGGCAACCTTTCCATTAAAAGTTAACAAACCTAGCTCAATCATATCATCTTTCAAAACAAATAGGAGTGTCATATCCCTTGAGTTGGACCTGGATTACAGGCACCACTGTAATCAGTAAATACATGGGGAAAAAACATAAATGGCTATAAGTAATAGGTCTTAATATTATATAAGGAAATCTAATGAACCACACACCTCATCGTCAAGGTAACCAACACCAACCCCATCATAATCCTTAATTTACATAAACTTCATAATATTATTTTGGATGCAATTTCCAGAAAATGATGAAATCATTGTAAAATACATGTCACAACATTTCCACTGAACAGAAATCATGATACCTCAAAGACATGTGTCCACGAAAAATTGTTGAATACTAGTAAGTCAATGAAAACACACACACCGGTATACTCGTTCAAGCAGTTCCTACAATAATCAGACAGGCTATGTGCATAAATGAAAATATCAACTAACTGTATCCTGTACATAGAATGTAAAAGAAATAATAAAAATAAAAATAAGATTTTGCATGATTAGGAACATGACTTTTAGCAATGCATAACATCAGTAAAACGAATAGGATACATTTTCTGCATCATTCCTATTTAATGAGTCTGATGAAATGTCATCCAGTTGTCAAATAGATCTTTACAGGAAAGATACTACATTGTACATCACAGCTAATTTTAAAAGGTCAGATGGTATCAAATTGCAGTATACTGTCTTTTAAAGGTAATGCTCCTTTCCATTCAAACTAATGTCTCAACTATCCCATGTTTTGTTCTTAAATATTAATGCCAGTTAGTATCTGTGTCACACCACAAAATGTAAACACCAAATGAAACCAATAACTATTAACTGCAGCTTTTTCCAAATAACATAATCAAGAATTATTTTTCAATTTTAAATGCATCAACTGTGTTTAGCCATAAGTAAGAACTGTTAGTTGATTTTCTCATACAGTAACCTGCATTCACATAAACGAATTGGGTTCTACTTGTCCAGAAAATGAATTGCTCTGATGTAACGAAATGTCAAGATGGTATCAGGAGTTACTTCCCTTTCTATGACTGCTCTAAATACCTGTGACACTGAATCTAAAATGAACACAATTAAGTCTCAGTATCTCAAACACAGACATTGGTAGTTATTCCAGAAATATGCTGTTGCATTGGTCAGTAGCTATTACTTACAAGCAATCTGGTGCCAAACAAGGATAAGGCCAGAAGCTTCTGTGACTCATTTGCTGACTATTTACAACTACTAGTATTCGAAGTTGCAGCCAAGAATTTTACAAATCTAGGCAAATTGATGAGCAAATATTTGTTAAAATATGTTAAAAGATCTGAATGGACAGGTTTCAAGTTGTTATCATTGAAAATATTTAGCTTTATGTCATGTTTATTTCTAGTACTTTTTGGAGGTTGAGTCCCATCTGGTATTTGAGCCCACACCATCCAGCACACAGTCAGCAATCTATGCCACTCAGCCACAGTGGCTTCCATACACAATTAGTCATGTGCAAAGTTTCGTTTATGTTTATGCTAATTATAATGCTAAAGCATCAAACAATACTCTAACACGTAGCCAAATGTTAACTCAGTCATTTTTCATATTAAGTTACCAAAACAAACCCTTGATGATTAATAATGAGTTGTGAATATATTTAGTCTAATTAGGGAACTGGAACTTTGTCTTATGTAAATGTGAATGCAGCCATTACTGGGTCATTGCATTCCAGTATAACAGATAACATGAATCATCTAAAATGAGTATCACAGTCAAATTGTCATCCCTTTAATGTCAAATTTAGAAGAACTGAATTTCACATTGTGGTGGTTTAATGGGGTATGAAAACTTTGCTATGTGCATGTCATATTCTTGCGTATACACTGTCGCATGCTCCAGCATTTACAAGATTTTAACAGTTCAAAGTGTTAATACTCCATTAAACCACAATGTGAGATTTATTTTTAATAATGTCTACAATTACACATATATAAGGATTATAACCACTGAGTTAATCACTGATAGGATAATGTATCATTGGCACAAAAACAATTTTTAAATGTTTTAAATGTTTTATGCCACACTCAGGATATTCCAGTCATATGATGGCAGCCTGTAAATATTTAGAATTAGTTTGGACCCGTCTATCAAATGATTGATAAATATTAGCCACTATCCATCAAAGTTATTGTGTATGATGACATCCAATCAACCAATACACTGAGATAAACCATCCAATCCAATCAGTCTTTTGACCATCATGGATTTTTAAGGTCCTATTCTTACCAAAATCCTATAAATGTGTTCATTATGGAGTGAAATATAGTATTACTTTTTTGTTATTCCACAAAGAAAGTGAATCCAAACAATAGAAAAAGTATTTTCCCACAGACTAATATGACTACAGCCAGTTGATGTTTTCTTATGTATTACTATTAATGTTTTAAAAAGTTAAATACAATTACTTCCTCACATAGACCTCTGTGGTGAAGTGTTATCTGGTGTGAGAAATTCCCATCTTAATGTTTTAGACTGTACAATAAAATGGCAAAGATTTTAGAAGAACCTACGGTACATTAAAAAAGTGAAATAATTTGAATACAGACCAGCAGATATCTTATTATTCAAAATCAAGAATTCTCCACATCCATCATAAGTATGCATACAGAGATACGTCTTGTTATAGTCACATGACTTATCCCACCAGGTACCCATTTTCTGCTGGGTGAACAGAGGCAATTTCGAACAAATTCACTTGCCTGAGGTGAGACCACATGTGTCACATGTGCTTTGTTGATTCATATCAATAATGAGGTGGGCAACCCAAACATGAACCTTTTTCTGCAGTTCTGGATGAATACACTTTGTTAAAACAGAAATATCATCCAAGCAAATTATTTAAGCCTTTGAAGACAACATTCAGTACCATCATTTTCGCAAACCCTTCACAATACCAAGATACACATAATTTAGAAATCTGCCTGAGCACTCAGCAACATAAGGTAAAACCTGCAAGCAGTTCATGCACACAATATATGTACTCAACTTTTTCATATCATCATTGTCATGTAATGACCGCATTAACAAAACAAGATTAACCCTACCAAAACATCTTTATTTTAACCTCAAAAGAGTCAAATGACTATACACGTGAAAGGAATGTGTGTTAATTGTCAAATCAAAGCTGACAATTCATTTATCAACAATCAAAACACTGCATCTTCATTCCCTTTTAACAGTAATAATCAAAACAACACAAGTCATTAATGTGAAGAAACCAGACACAAAATACTACCAGACACTTCATCACTGATTATACTTTCATCATGTTCATGAAATTATTTACAATTCACAGAAAAATACTAACGTGTATTTACATCATGGTTTATATATTCCTATCATTAACATGATTAAGAAAGCTAATGTATCTATGGATGAAAAATTGTCAGCAACATCACGAATTCTAAGTCTTTTTATTTTGTTTTCAAGGAAAACAATATATTTCAATAACTCTTCTTATTGCCAATACAGCACCTTAAGAATACACCACCACAACTTCTCAAGAGGAATATCTCTGTTGTATGGCATGTTTCACTAAGCAAATGGTTTTGAGAGGTCATCGAATGAAAACATGGTTACAAAGTAATGGAAACGAACAAAATTGGTCAAAGAGGTCGCAGACAATTACGAAGGTTAGGAGTAATCATGCAGTCTTGTGACTTTAGTCAATATGGACACTTATGATTGATCCCAGTGTCAACTGACACACTTGTCCAACTCCATAATCCGAAAGGTACAGGAATGTGGAATGAGCCAAAATGGCACAAACTGAAGAAAAGGCTGTAGACGACAGATGAACTGAATCCACAGGTATGCATAAATGATAAGGCTGTTATGATTCACTCACATATTCGGTGAATCAAACCGAGACCCTTCATGAATTCAATTCGTTATTCGTGGTCACCAGAACCGAATATTAACAAACATTTACAAAAAATTTTAAGGGAATGTGTTTTACTTGAACCCTTATGTTCTTTTTCAAAGTGAGATATGCAATTATGGAATATGTATTAGCCTAGCAGTAGCACAAGTCATGTTAGTTTGCCAAGGCCACACATGGTACTGTCCACTATAAACTATTACATACCAAATCTGAGTGTCATGAGATAACTGGTTGTTGCTGCGACAAATTAACACTGTCAACATGGGCGTCCATATTGTGCATCAATCACTTAACTACAATATTGTATTCGTGAATAATTATTCGTATTTGTTACCCAATATTCATGATACATTTCATATTCACCACATAGTGTATTCGTTGCAGCCCTAATAAATGACATCGTAATCCATAATTCGTCAGGGGATTTTGGTGGCAAGAGTGTTGTTTGGAACATTGTTTGGAACATTGATAATGTGGACAACGGGAAGGCATAAGCATGGCCATGAGGAAGAGTCCAATATTGTTAAAATTTATAATCCTTTTAGTTAGTTAAAACCGAAATGTAACCTATATTTAAAATGTAAGTGCTTTCATAAACTTGTGCATCCTATACAATTAACTGCCACAAACAAATTAAAGAAACAAATAACGAAAATTCTCCACATCACCAGACCTACTCAATGACAATGTGTGCTGAGATGATGGATCATGTACACGAAATAACCAAAACAGGCTGACTTGGCATCGTTTTGCTTATGTGTTTCGTCAAAAAAGTATGTAAGAGGGTATTGTAACATGACGCAAAGTTTCCGATGCTAAATTCTAAAAGTAGGCATTCGGTGGTTTCACATTACTTTTTCACTCGCTGTGCACATGCGCAGAGCATGTCAAAATATCCACTGGCCTGGTTCCGGTTTGGTCATAACTTTACGGATAGTGTAAACACACTTTAAAAAAAGCTGTTATGAAGATTATTTATGTGTGACAACAGTTCATAGCTGAGTAAATATACTTCCATTTGCCTTTGGTTTTCAATAATTGATGTCCTATTTTGGTTACAATTACTTCAGAGAGGTGTTTTGTTTAGTTGTGAGAAAGGGATGTGCACTATCGGTAAACATACGACCAAAACGGAACTAGACCAGTGGATATTTTTATGCGCACAGCAAGTCAAAGATTAATGTGAAACCACCAAATACATGGGGGTAAAAAATGAGTGGTCCTAATATTGTCAAAGTGTTCTTTCTGACTCTCAATGATAAATATGGAAAAATGAAGACAATATATATATTACACCTGTTATCTAAAGATTTTACGATTTTGGCAATATATGGTGTCATATATATGATCAATTGTTTCCATAATCATTAATAAATGGTGCAAAAATAAAACTTATTATTCGGCTCGGACCATACGATCCAAGGGAGGTAACCCACGTACCCTACTACAAGGAAGTAAATATTCCCCAAAATCAAGTACCAAGCAAAATACATTGGCCAATACATTTTTTCACACACGCAAGTAAACCTTGAACAAAAATTACGGCCCAAAATTACAAAATAATGATCCTTCACGAGAAGAATCAAGTGATTTCACGAATACTCATATAAAGGAGATTTCAAACGCATGCAACAACATGAAAATTGAAATGCACTCGTATTTGTTGAGAAGGAAATACATTTATTTATACGATACTATTGAAATGAACATCAAATAAGCCTTCGAAATTACATCTCAATCCAGAGAATACATTTCTGAAAGCACAATATTGTTTCCACTAAGTATACAAATCGTTTATTTTTCAATTCAGCACATGCGGAAGATAGCTTTTCAGTTTGTCTACATGGCTTTCGTAGACCTCGCTAGGTAAGTATCATCTATCATTTTCGTTCTGATGAAATAATATTAATTGGATATAAAAGAGGGGTTAGTAAATATAGGACTTGATTACATCTCAACTCTTACCGGTTTTCTGAAAAATTAATTTTGAGTTTTTCAATTTCCGTCTAGCAAACTCTTGACCAAAAATGGCTGCCGCGTGGTTGACCTCTCGCATGGGGATTGACCTTTACCCTAGTATGAAAGATACGGTTATTTTTTTCTTTTGCAGCCACAACTGAGGTTCCATTTTGTGACGATAGATCATACGATACCGACACAATAACAGATATGTACTGTTTCTGAATAATTATGTTCGTTCATGAAAATATTGGGTTTGTATAGTTCGGTCCAGTCAAACTCGGGTAAGTAAACATCCCGTCGGCGAAAATGAAAGTTAGAAATGGTGGTGATGTGAAAGATTTAGTGGGTCGTGGTTGCAAGACAAAATGTCAGTAGTGCTCGTCTTTTAAGTTATGGAATGATTATTATTCGCGACAGCGAAAATTAAAATGTTTACCAAATATAAGTGATTTTATTGAAGTGTCTTAAATTGGGTTTGCTGATTCAGTTATTGATGCCTACGGATTTCCCTAAAGAGGTACAAATCTTGTACCAGTATCACTTTGGGCAACACTCCAAAGTTTATCTAAATGTTCTACTCACAAATCATCATGTATGTCTGACATACCTGAAATACCACTTTGAAGTCAACGATGCATATCAAGCCAGTAGACAAGTTGCAAATAACAGTGATCAACAGGCCTTCATGGGGACAGTACAGATTTGGCGTCATCAGGATTTACTGCATGCATATTGAAAACCATAAGCCCAGTTTAAATAGTTACGTTAAACTGTTTGCCCGCAAAATATAGATAGCAAATAATATGAACATTCTGTTGATTAAAACATCTTATGATACTGTAATTTTCAATTTCTGTTATAGTACCTACTACCATGAATAGTTTTGCAACTTGTAAATTTCTATTCAAATATAGACAAATTGTCACTGTTGTGACCGGAATGGATAATCCTTATGAATATAAGTAGCGAACATACTGCTTGATAGCCATAAACATTACTGATTTTAGACCTTAAAGGGATATGTGAATAGAATCAATAAAAAACATTTAGGGACCGTTCATAATTTATGGCCTGGGGGGTGATGCTGATTTTTATGGAGAAGCATGTACAATATGGATGATCCCCTAAAATTTATGTACAAAATAAGTGACCCTCCTGCATGTCATGTACAAAATCAATCCCCCTTCCCATAATTTCTAAGCATAATTTTAAACATATTTTATGTACAAAATTGCTGACCCCCTAGTACATGTGTACAAAATTGATGACCCTCCTAACCCCCCAGAACAAAATGGGTGACCCCCCCTTAAAATCATCACCACCACCCCTACAACCCCAGCCATAAATTATGAACGGTCCCTAACACAAGATAATGCAATAGGAAGCGCCCAATATTTAACTCAGAAATGCTGCACAGTGTTCATATTTAACTTTCTACTTGATGTCCTTATTTGCTGTATATTAAGTCACCTTGAAGTGTGATGAAATTGTCGTCATTAAGAAAATACATGTTTGCATGTCTTTGCATCCATTCAATACACCAGAAACATGTTTCAGTGTCCAAATGTAACATGTCATTTTGATTCATGCTCTCATTGAAATATTCTATTTGGAAAAAAAGAAAGAAGTTGATGTACATTGGTATATCCCAACAAACAACAATATCAAGGAACAAATAATAGTTATACATTTGCAAATATTCACAGAGCTTAACCATTGCCACAAGTCATTATCAGTGCCCAGCACAATTGTTTTGTTCATTTAGGACAATGGTCGTTGTTTCCTTGAAGTTTGTACATCGTAATTTCAGGTTCATCATATTCATATTGCAAGGCATGATACCTTAGTGTATTATCTCACATTTATATTGGAGTTATGTGCTTCCCTATGTATTTGAAATAAATAGCTTTTGCTGTTACATGCAAGCAACTACATAAGAAAGTCTAGATTATCATTCATCTTTCACCTATATTTAAATGTTATTTGTTTTCGGGCCGGTGGGGTAGCCTAATGGTTAAAGCGTTGGCTCGTCACGCCGAAGACCCGGGTTCGAATCCCCACATGGGCACAATGTGTGAAGCCCATTTCTGGTGTCCCCCGCCGTGATGTTGCTGGAATATTGCTAAAAGCGG
Organism: Haliotis rubra; assembly: GCF_003918875.1. Lineage (NCBI taxonomy): Eukaryota > Metazoa > Mollusca > Gastropoda > Lepetellida > Haliotidae > Haliotis > Haliotis rubra. The sequence continues at coordinate 511,126 of NW_025767235.1, forward strand.
CGTAAAACCAAACTCAGTCAGTCAGTCATTCAGTCAGTTATTTGTTTTCATAGGTAATGCTGCTAACACCTATGACACAAATGTTTTCAACTTATTCATTCTGGTGAAATGACTTCAATGGAAAGTAATGGTTTGTCATTATCGGTATTCTTGCAGGTAGCAATGAACCCTGAAGTTTGTGAGGTGCAGATGAGAGCAAGGAACTGGATGTCGAATGCAACCAAGAGTGTTCCGCTGGACCTTTTCAGTGATGAGACAGACATCTTTGCCTTTGGTGACTGCTCAGCACCAAAGGAAGAACCAGGAATACGCTTTCGTAAAATTCCAAATCAGAATGTAGTGCATCGTTTGATGAACAGAGAAATTAATGCAGCAAAATCAGGAAATCAGTTTCATCAGGCCAGAAAGTTTTACACCAACGTTTTTCCTAATTACACTGTCATCAACGTTGAGAAACCACCATGCTTCCTCAGGAAGTTTTCACCTAGTGGACGCTATTTTATAGCATTTTCCTCAGACCAGACATCAATAGAAATATATGAGTTTCAAGGTTCAGCTTCAGCGGAAGATCTCATCAATAACCATAAAGGCGATGTTCTATCAGTGTCCTCGGATCAGGCATCGCAGCAAGTTCGTAATGAGTTGTTCGAGAGGTTCTTTAAGTTAAGACATACAACAACTGTTGCCCAGAATGGAGAGCATTTGAACCGGGAGTGTAGCTTGTTTACTGATGATGGGAACTATGTCATCGTCGGATCAGCTGTGTATCTCCCGGAAGACCCCCACCCTCATTTCCATGACATGTATCGCAATAACGAGTCTGTCCCGCCAAACCAGAGATCACCATTGGAGGACTATTCTTTGCATCTTGTGGAGCTGGAGACCGGTAGACTTTGCGACAGACGGCGCTTCAAGTGTGATAAGATCTTCCTCTCTCACAACCAGGGCCTGTACTTGTACAAGAACACGTTGTCAGTTCTGTCTGTGCAACAGCAGACAATTCACATCTTTCAAGTGACTGCTGATGGTCAGTTTGTTGATGTTCGAAGCATCGGCCGCTTCTGTTATGAAGATGATGAACTCCTGTACAGACAGGGCTTGGACCCACGTAATCGGAATCATCCCCGCAGTGAAGAGACAGTCAATTCACTCAAACACAGATTGTTAGTGTTCTTGTTTAATAGGGCTAGACATGAAGGTACCTTGTTTGCTCTTAGGAAATTCTACCAATACTTTGACCAGTTCAGAGCACTGCGAATGTGGAAGATGCAGTTGCTAGATGAGAATCATTTGCTGATCAAGTATGCTAGTGAGGATGTTGTTACTCTCCGCATCCCAGATCCAAACTCACAACCATCGTTTTTTGTAGTCTATAATATGATCACAACTAAAGTCATATCAGTGTTTGAAAACACATCAGAAGAACTCCTTGAGCTCTTTGAGAATTTTTGTGACCTTTTCCGCAATGCAACACTCCACAGTGAAGCACAGTTCACATGTTCTGTGTCCAGTAACATCTATGCCTGGCAGATCCAGCAGAGATTCAAACAAACAATCATCAATGCAAAGTTTGGAGGCCGAGTTGAGGCAATCCGCCGTCTGCTAGCACAGCTTCCAATCAGTGCACAGTCCTACAGCAGCTCCCCCTACCTGGATCTGTCCCTCTTCAGCTATGATGAATTTTTCCTTATCCTGACTCATGCTCTTTTGCTTGTCTTCTTCTTCTTGCGAACATAGTGGAACACTTGTATCTCCTTAATTGAAGCTCCCTTCAATGTAAAATCACTAATTAGTACTCACCAAGAGTTGCCTCCCTTTGCCTTCAAGCGCTGGAAAAGGTGGCCACCCTCTGGCCTCATGCTTCACTCTCCTTCTTCACCCAGTGAGCAGGATGTGAGAGCCTGTGTCTCCTTACACACTATATCCTTTGGTTTTCTTAGTTAGTTACCTCCTATAGGTTACTATAGAGGTATAGCTAGTATCCTTCATTAATATGTATTGATAATTAATCGTATTTCTACTGTTTATTCACGTGAGTTCGTGATTGTTCAGCTAGTATTACGTTGATGAAAATCTGTACTATTTGTAGATTACGTTTTTCTGCTGCTGACCCGCATGTAATATGCCCTAGTTGTTCTACGCCTTGTGCGTTTGATTCACGTTGCAGTTACTGCATTAATCTATCTAATTCTGCTTTTAATAAATATCATCTTTGCGTCTTGAGACGTGCAGCAGATAGGTCACGCAAACAAGGGTTAGACATGGCCGATACTTCGGAATCCCCATCCAGTCAGCTGCTGTTGGTCGACCCCCTCCCGTCTGGTGTTCCGCTAGAGCGTCCCCTCGAGGAGGGGCGTGGGATGCAGTCCGCCGCCTCCAAGAAGCGTCCTGCCTCCCCAGACATCCCGTCATCGCAGCCAAAGTCTAAGAGGGCCTCGACGTCTACTCAACGCAGACTCCGTACCCCCAGGGCAGCGTCTACCTCCAAGGGAAAGTCTACGAAGTCGTCAAGAACTTTCTCAGCCGAGATCGTTCCAGCCGCTGAACTGGGCCTCTACGATGATCAGCCGATCATCATCCCCGACCTACGCCACAAGAAGCGACCGGTGACAGCTACAGTGACGTCAGCAGAGATCGCCATGCAGCCTGATGTGTCTACACCGATGTCGGACGATCTCCCTGAGGGCCCCGCCGCTAACATCGCAGAGAGGGCACCCACTACTTCGTCGCAGACCGTCCCAGATGAACTGATGCGGAAAATCATGATCATGATGGAAGACCACTACAGACTGGAGAAGCAGCCAGCCCAGGGCCTGAGCCTTCGCGAAGGCTCCAACGCAGACGACACCCCAGAGGGACCCCCCGTCAACGTAGCGGCCACGACGGAGCCACCTTCGCGAAGGAAGTCACAGACCACCTCGACGAAGGACCCAGATGTACAGCCTTCGCTGGCCTTCGCGGATAGATCATCACCTTCCTCGGCTTCATCCTTAGATGCGACTCAGACCACCAGACTTCACGAAAAGCCTTCGCTGGAAGGTCAAGTCGCCGCTCCCAGGACCGACGCAGAGGAAGCTTCGCGCTAAGGCCTTCGCTAAGGGACCTGGCTCCAGATCATCGTCGTCCAGAAGGACATCGAGGGACTCCACAAGAGCTTCGCGGAGCTATCAACATTCACCTCACAGGTCTCCGCGAAGGTCAACCCATAGACGCAGATCACCAAGACGATCACCTCGCCGCTTTCACCGCGCCGATCTCCTCGCTCATCACCACGCCGATCTCCTCGCAGGTCACCACACAAGTCTGCACAGAAGTCTACAGTCAGGTCTCCCCTAACGCCACCCGGCACAGTGGTAGAAGCACACAGTCCACCATCTGAAGAGCATCAACCTCTCATCAGCGACCCTGGGGTAGAAGATGATGGAGGCATCATTTTCTCAGACGCTGAGATACGATATTGGATGGTAAACAACCTAGACCTTTCTTCACCTTCCAAGAGTGGCAACTCGGCGCATACCTACCTGATGAAGGAAGACGATGCAGACGCCGTCACCTTACCTCCGATCGACCCGATTGCTGCGGTGCCACAGAATCTAGATACAGCCTTCCATAAAGCCACGAAAGTTCAGACGCCACACCTACCGAACTTTCACGCTAAGAAGTTCTCAACTCATAACATGGACCCCTTCTTCAAGGCACAAGACATCGATGACAACTACAAGCTGATCAGTGATGTCAAGAACAAGAACTACAAGATTGACGATCGCAAGCTGGTGCAGATAGAAACCATGACGAGACGCATGTTCTTTGGCCTTAATAGATCTAGAACGATCAATGAGACACTTATCACCAGATTTCGTGACACGACTTCTGAAGATGATAGGATGATCTACTCGGCCCTACTGATGCAAAAGAAGGACCAGCAGTTCCTAACGGATCATCTCACATCAGTCTCAGCAGCGCTAACCTTAGCTCGTCGTCAAGGCCTCCTCGCTTCCTGCAGCTGGGGTGAGAACTTTACAGCTCCACTCTATACAGCCCCGTGGTCCTCCCCATCCATCTTTGACGGAGGAATTGAGAAAGTCTCCAAGGAAGTCACTAAGGATTCCAGAGAAGTCCTTATGATTAAGTCGATGGACACGCTAGCCAGCGTCATCAGGCAGACTTCACAAAGATATTCAGGGAGATCTAAATTCACTGGATTACAGAGAGCACGGGATAGGAAGATGGCCAGCTCCAGGGGAAAAGATTCTTTTCGTCGCCCATATGGCAACTATAGAGGAGGATCAGGAAGAGGCAGGGCACCCAGAGGTTCCCGCAACTATAAACGCTGAAAGACAGGTTCGGAACGACTGGAGTCTTCCACCCCCAGCCGTTCCAGTACAGCCGTCACAAGTGGGTGGACGCCTTCAACTACACTGGCAGAACTGGGGAATGTTACAAGACCCTTATGTCTCCAACATTCTTCAACACGGATTTCGTATCCCACTACAGGCCACGCCTCCGCTGACAGTCAACCCTCACAAGTTCGACTTCCAGGCACAACAACTACCAAAGTTAAGAGAGGCTGTTACATCGCTCTTAACCAAGCAGGCCATAGAAGTACTAGATCAAGTAAACATCGAACCAGGCTTCTACTCCCCAGTTTTCCTAGTACCCAAGAAAAACTCCAAGGAGAAATACAGACTCATTTACAACATGAGCATATTCAACAGAAATTATCTACGCAAACCACCAAAGTTTCGCGATGATACATCTACCTCAGTTACGCAGTTGATTCGTCCCATGGATTACATGGCCAGTATAGATCTGCAAGACGATATCTACACATCCCGATACATCCCTAATCCAGGAAATACCTACGATTTACACTAGACGGGCTGCATTACCAATGGAAAGTACTCCCATTCGGAATATCATCAGCCCCTGGCTATTCAATGAGGATAACGAAACCTATTGTCACCTATCTACATCGTCTAGGGCTACGCAGTGCGCGCTCTACCTCGACGACGGGATACAAGTAGATCAAGATCCACAGCGCCTCAAACTACAGTTAAACTACATCATAAAGCTACTAACACAGCTAGGATGGTTAGTAAACTTACTCAAGTCGGACCTAGTACCATCGCAAGATCTGCAATTCCTAGGCATTCGATTTATCACGACTCTCAACCGTATCGTCGTACCAGAAGACCGTTGGCTCAAGATCCAACAGACCATTCCGCCAGCTCTACTCTCCGCTACCACTACGACATTGGCAGAGCCTGTTGGGTCTCCTCACGCCAGCCCAAGACATGACAGTCAGAGGCAGAATACAGTTACGTCCGCTACAGGTCTTCATCAATGCACATCTCAACGACCTACAACCATTCAGTCTACCAAACACCTCAGACCTCATCTACTATGGTGGACCAGGAGGTCGAATGTCTGCGGTTGGTATTTGTTTAACAGAGCAGGAATTCAAAACCCATCTATATGTAGACGCTGCCGCCCCAGGGTTGGGGAGCTCATCTCGCCAACCGGACGGCATCAGGGTTATGGAATCAGCAAGAAAGCAAGCTCCATATAAACATGTTAGAGATGAAAGCGTAATCAACGCCATACTTCATTGGAGCACCATTCTACAAAATGCGCATCTGATGATTCATACCGACAACTCGACAGTGGCGTTTTATGTGAACAAACAAGGCTCAACGAGATCACTGAACCTATTGACTTTAAGCTTTCAACTGTTCGATCTAATCCACGATCTCAACTTACATGTCAGAGCATGTCACATTCCCGAGCCAAGAATGTACTAGCAGACGACTCTCTCGCCACATCAACCGTCACCGACAGAATGGATGCTCAATACAGAAATCTTTGCACAGATTATCAAGCAAATAGGAGCTCCGCTAATAGATCTATTCGCCACACGCTTCAACAATCAGCTACCAACATTCGTGTCACCAGTCCCGGACCCACAAGCATGGGCAACGGACGCTCTAAGCATATCCTGGGAAGGCCTCAATGCGTACGCGTTTCCGCCGCCAGCAATAATCCCTCAAGTGTTACAGAAAATCAGACAAACACAGAGCCTCCAACTCACTTTGGTCGCGCCCTACTGGCCAGCCAGAACGTGGTTTCCCATTCTAATTCAAGAACTCGGTCAACCAACACTAGAGCTACCAAAGCGCTCGAATCTATTAGTTCATCCACACACCAAACAGGTGCACGGAAGCCCAGGAGTATTCCAACTTCACGTATGGACTGTATTAAAATGTGTTTAAACAAGAGAGGATATTCAACCAGAGCGGCAAAAGCAGTCACGCTTGCTTTACGCTATTCTACACGTAACTTGTACGACGACAAGTGGCACAGTTTCAAAATTACGCAGCAAATAAGGGATTTACAGCGAGAGATGCTACTCATCCACAAGTGGCAGATTATTTGTGTTACCTACGCCAAAACAAACATTTAAAAGGCTCGACATTTCAACAACATATCTTGCCGCTTTAGTTCTGTGATAACTATGAGAACGGGTGTCAAGTTAACCAAGACTCCAGAGTTACTGGCCTTACTACGCGCGTGCTTTCCGATTGGAGGATCAAAAGCGGAAGTTCCACGCCCCAGCTTGGGATCTGAATATAGTGCTCCAACACCTCACAAGTGAGGCTTATGAACCGTTGGAATCGACAACCTTTGAATTTCTCTCACAGAAAACGCTTTTCCTGTTATCTCTAGCCACGGCAGCCAGGATGTCAGAAATTCACGCACTAGATTATGAGAGGATACAGTTTGATGACAATCAAAACACAGCGCACCTGGGATTAAGATGGGATTTCATCGCCAAAAATCAATTGCCAGGTCAACCAGACAGGTTATTCCATATTCCTGCACTCTCCTCGATTCTCGGATCTCAGGATACACTGGACTTATCTCTATGCCCAGTCAGAGCTCTCAAAGTCTATTTACGACGTTCCAAAACAAGGCGAAGATTTCTCAAACGATTATTCATCCCCTTATCGGCAACAACTCAGACAGAAGTCTCTCGTACCACCATATCTATATGGATAAGAACTGTCATACTTCTCACAACAAGGCAGCAGGACTGGACCCTCCAACAGCATCAAATCCCCATGAGATCAGGGCATTGGCTTCCACACTCGCTCTACACGTAACTGTTCATTGAATACAATTATGGAAGGATGCTTTTGGAAATCTAACATGGTGTTTGCTAATCACTATCTGAGAGATATCACCACCGAGGACGCCTCAGGTATTCACCATTTCGGTCCTTTGTCCTCGCACAGCAGTTGACAGTCCCTCGTAGACGTTAACACATAGTCTTACGAGATTATTATGTATATTTCATACCTGTATTATCTAGCTTATAACTCTACGGAGTTCTAGGGCTATGTATATACTTAGCTTAAGTCTACTCAGCTTTAAGCTTATACTGATGATTATGTTCAGTTGTATAGCTTCTCCTTGTCAGAGTCGCTTTTATATCTTTATTTGCTAATATCATAGTATATTATTATTGTAATACCCCATTTATGGCAATATATAAACTTATGGTTTATAGTAGAGGAATTATCCTAAGTCAGTGCCTTTATGAAGTTCCCGTAAGGGGGTTATTACAGTTATATCTATATAAATCACTAATTTTATAAATCCAAAGTATTCTGTTCTTTCCCACCTCCGCTTCCTCGTAGGATTCTACAAGCAAAGAGCATGAGTCAGGATAAGGAAAAATATGTAATTTTTAGAGTAAAATTGATATTTTATACTTATCCTGACTCATGAGGTAAGCCCTCCCATCCTCCCCACATAACACTTTGGATTTCCCTGTAAATTCAAGTGTTGGGCTCGCAAAATCAGGAGAGAGTGAAGCATGAGGCCAGAGGGTGGCGCCACCTTTTCCCGCGCGAAGGCAAAGGGAGGCAACTCTTGGTGAGTACTAATTAGTGATTTTACATTGAAGGGAGCTTCAATTAAGGAGATACAAGTGTTCCACTATGTTCGCAAGAAGAAGAAGACAAGCAAAAGAGCATGAGTCAGGATAAGTATAAAATATCAATTTTACTCTAAAAATTACATGTTTAAGGGAATATTCTTCAAATTTCAGAATTCAAAACATTTTTTTGAAACAATGATACCTTGTTAATTAGAACATTTTGAGATAATCAAAACATTTCATGGTAATCATATGCTGTTTAAATTTTAAGCCATCTGGATGCTTACCTAGGAATTCTCTCAAAATGTATTCATGCAACCTCACCTCCGGCTGCAAGATCTGCCTTGTGGCTTCTCAAAATGCATTTTAATCTCTGTGAACATGTTTCTGAAACTCTGACTGAATTTGGCATGATACCACTGTTATGATGACATCATATTTTTTCCACATTATCAAGATGGATGATGATGCATCTTTATATCAGATGAAAAGGAGATTTAAACATTTTTCCCAAGCAAGTAAGAAAATCTTTGTCACAATTGCTCAACTCAGCGTTGTCTTCCCATCAGGTTCTACACACGAGACTCTGGACTCTTGATGTTCAAGATCTACTCAGGAGTTCTGAGTCGCAACCCACCTCCGGCTGCAAACATAACACACAAACTGATGTACCCATAAAAAACATAGGTTTACTGTACATTTGAACATTTTAATCACTAACAATGACCATTGTGTAACCACCAGTTTCCTCATATTGTCACAGTCATTGTTGTCATGAGACTTGAAACATACACATGTGTCACTGTCATGCATTACAGTCACATTAAATAAATGTCTTGCAGCTCACAATTGTGAATGGTTATGTTCTGTTCTCTGATGGTTACCGGGGTTTTCCGAAAGCAAGCCCTCTCGTTTAGAAGCCCATGGGCTACTATTCGGAAAAAAATTCCAAACACAAGCCCATGGGCTTCTATTTAATTCCAAAGTGTGTCGAATTAGTGTAGCCGATGTGACGTTCAACATCAACTCACTCACACACTCAAATGAGAATAGCCTCCCCTTTCTACAATACAAATAGTCCATGTTATTTCTTCCTATATTTGACATGACGAACCCATCTGTTTACGCTGTTGAAAGTGTTATTCGTGGTTTATAGCAAATTTTGGCACCTGAAGAGAATGAAATTTTGAATACTGAACGTGGTAATCTAAATTATGCAGATCGTTAAGCTGTAGCCGTAAAACGTGGTCATCTCATAGTTGGACATGTACCTAGAGCACAGAGCCAAATGTGTAACTACTTTCTGAAGAGCCGATGTGACGTTAAACATTAACTCACTCACTCACTTTCTGAAGTGAGTGAGTGAGTGAGTTTGGTTTTACGCCGCTTTTAGCAATATTCCAGCAATATCACGGCAGGAGACACAAGAAATGGGCTTAACACATTGTACCCATGTGGGGAATCGAACCTGGGTCTTTGGCGTGACGAGCGAACGCCTTAACCACTAGGCTACCCCACCGTCCCCACTTTCTGAAGAGATGTGGAGATCTGACTATACAGCATTCTCTTCCCACAGAGGTTACTCCTGTCATATCTTCCTACGTAACCTCAGTTCTAATACGGCCCTTTCATGGTGTGAGCGTTCAAGACTCGTGATTGGAGGCAATCAGATTTAGTTGTGCAATCAGCGACGTTGTTTCAAAAGTGATCATTCGCAAGGCCTCGGTAATTTCCATATGCTTCGAGAAAACTAAACCTCTTCCCCTGCGCGATGCACACCGTTTCTTCTATAGACAGAACTCAGTCATGTAATGGCGGATCAGTGGCGTCTCCATCGCCCTCGTTGACAATGGACAAGCCAGCCATTAAACGTCTTGTGTGTAATATCAACACAAGTCCCCGGCAGAAGGGGGATATTTGTCGCCCCACATTTGCTTGTGTTAGTCAAGTTGAATCTAAGTCGATGTAACACGTGTTCTGATTGGATAGAAAGAAGGGAGATAATTCGTTTTGTGATCTTTTGCCGCTAGGGGATTTTACGAGAACCGGGAAATATGGCCGTATTAGAACAGAGGTTCGTAGGAAGATATGACAAGTAACCTCTGTGGGAAGAGAATGACTATACAGGTGATAAATAAGGACTTTAAACGTTCGGATTTACCCCAAGGTGGTCTTGAAATACAAGTGTTATACATATTCACAGGCGTTACTAGTGACGTTGCAAAACTGTCTCGTATTTTGCCTGTTGTCTCATCTCTTTAGTCAGTATGTTCAAGACAATCATACAGGATCACCTTCACGGCGTAGAACAGCTTACGTTGGGTTACGATGCTGCTCATATCCTCAACATGGATGAAACGCCATGCTATATAGACATGACGACAGGAAAAAAACGATGGATTTCATTGGCAACAAATACATCGATGCTGTCCATACTGGCAATGACAAGCATCGGTTTACAATCGTACTTTATATTAGAGTTTGTATGCGTTCCGTTTCATTGCATAGTCATTGCAATATTCGTGAAAGTAATATTAAAAAGAGTTCCTTCACTTTTTGCCTTATGATTTTTTATTCCATATGATTGTCACTGTAAAAAAAAGTTCGAATAAAGCCCATGATTCCGAATATAAGCCCGGGCTTCTATTTGGTGTCAAAGTTCACTTGTCAAAAACCCTATTTTCCGTATAGATGCCCTGGGCTTGCTTTCGGAAAACCCCGGGTACTATGGATGCATTTCAAACCTTTCTGATCTGATATTTATGTGGTTCTTATTTATATGACATTTCAGAAAGAACTACACTTAGAAAGCTGAATTATGTTTGAGTTTAAGTGGTCATACAAACCATGGCACAGTATGTGTGTTATTTTTAAGGTTTGATTTGAAAAAATGTATACTAGTAAACAGGTTTTTTTTAAGGGAGACAACTCTGTGGTGCATGTTGTTTGGCCCCTTTTCTTATGACAATTATGGCTGTGGATATGTAACTATTGCATGTACTGATAATTGTAGTAGTGAGGTCAGTACCATTCCTGGCTTTGCACCACACATCAGGGTCCCAGTTACCTTGATTTTATTAGATTAACAGGAGTGTTTTTTAAGGATATTATGTCCAATCTTGGCTTCAAATGGTCCGTGACATGTACAAGTCAAAACTTCTGACCAGTGCTGATTGTCAGGGGTCATTTGTAGCCATGACAGGGGACACCATTGTACTATAAACTTGATGTAAGTTACGATTTAATGGATTTATTGTTGTTAAAAATACCACATCTCTGGATTATCTGGTCCAGATGCGATTACACTATCATATATGTGTAATATTTTATATGTGACATTAAACATGCACACACATGCATGCATGCATGCATGCATGCACACACACACACTGAAATATGCATGTCTTTTTAAAACTCAAGCATCCAACAATGTCAAAACCAGTATTAGTATTAGTACAAAGAAAATAATATCTTTATGTCTTCTTGATTATCCTGTGTAATACATCTATTTATTACTCGCCCCTGGAAGATACACTACTGTAATACCGCTTGACGTTATAATGTCATAATGCTTTACAGTTATGACGTCACAATGCTAATACCTCTGTCACAATGGTATTAGACATTGTTGACTCATGGAAAGCTGAGAGTCATCACACTTCGTAGGCAGTTTCTATCAGTTTATGTTGGAGAGTAATAAACAGAATACTAAACTCGCTTCCGTGAAATACCACTTTCATTAAACTCGTGAAAGATTTAGCATCAAACTCGATTTCACTCGTTTGAAACCGACCGCCTCTATGGTGTAGTGGTTAGAGCATCCGCCCGGAGAGCGGAAGGTCGCGGGTTCGATCCCCGGCCGCGTCATACCAAAAGACGTTAAAATATGGTACTTGTTGGTCCCTGTCTGGCACTCGGCATTACTGGGTACAACAAGGACTGGTCGGCTTGGAGTCAATATAATGTGTCTGAGTGGGTATTCATGCTTCACTGCGGCATGGTATCTCAGTGGGCTAGCGCTATAAAACCAGCTTAAGTCTGGGCTAGTACAAGCAGCCGCACATACACATACACACGCATGCACGTCGTCATATGAGTGAAATATTCTCAAGCACGACGCTAAACCCAATTTCACCTCACCCACCTCGTTTGATACCAAATCATTAATTCGTTTAATAAAGATGGTATTTACACAGAAGGTCGTTTAGTATCCTCTATGTGCTACTATAGCCTCCAGTCAGAAGTTATGTCATCACTTTCTTCGATTCTATCTCAAACTTTCTCAAGCCCGTAAGCAGGGTTTTACGTGACGCAGAAATATGCATCCAATACGCCCAAATGTATAGAATGGACGCAGAAAAATACATAAAAATACAATAATCTTCACTTTTCAAAATTCGTGACAAGAAATATAAATTCAAGTAGTCATAAAACAGTACAGTCTGCTGCGTCATTTCATCAGTTTACTGGACCATCATATTTCACATAAAAACCCTTGAAATTGGTAAATGGGGGGTCCTGTGGACCCTTAATTGTTTTGTTCGAGGTAGACCCCTCCCATAAGTGTGTTTTCATAGGAGGGCTATTTTGAGTATCAGGCCATTTGAAACATAGCTATGCTTTTGAATGGGCCCAGGTTGTTTATAAGAACATTTGAGGAAGTCAGTATAGATTTATCAGGATCTGGTCAGAGGACAGTATTTGGTCCAAAGTCTAGTAAAAATGAAATTGGAGTTTAACTTCCAAGTTCATGTTATAATAGTTCTAACTCTGTTATGGTGTTTTAGAGGTACACCACTGGATGAAAAAACACTGAAGGCTTGAATGCTACTCAGTTTACACTGTATGCATTGTCAAAATACCTTGGTATTTAAATTCTTGAAAGGCATTCAGAAGTTGGATGAACATAAATACATGACATGATTTTTAAGGATAACAACTTCTTTTAATTCTTTATATGACGTTTCAGAGCTAATTCTTGCTCCATCATCAGATAAATGATGAAGGTGCAAGAATTAGTTCTGAAACATCATATAAAGAATAAAAAAAGTTGTTATCCTTAAAATCATGTCATGTATTGACCTTGGTGGTAAGGGAAACAAGAACTAGTTTATGCACAATAATGACAGATTTCTCCGACTTCCCTGCCAAGCGCACCTACATTACTGTTTACAATCCAAGATAAATCTCTATGTTAGTTCCTCACTGTGTCTGTTAGAATCCTTATGAAGGTTACTGATTAACCAAAGCCATCACTGTGAAGGAAGTTGGCAGACTGGGTTTTAATAATGAATGGGATATTAGCACACAAGTCCAAGTGTACTGAGATGCTGAGTGTAATATGGTTGTATAATCTGGTTTGGTACATTTGTATATGACACCCAGTGGCATATATTGTATATTATTGTGATCATCACGTAAAGTGAATTTGGTACATAGACAGGTCTCCAGTACACAATGTGCAACAAGTCATGATGTACCATCATGGGATTGGTGGATGCACTTTTCATGACAAGTTTGCATTGAGGAAAAGGGATGCAAATCCCTTAAGCAATTTGTCATTGGTAGTGGTCTTATCTTTTGGAAAACATATACTAATGGGTAAAAGTAACTGTGTATTACATAAAATTGCTTAAAATAAGAGAGTGGAATGGCCAAAATGAAGTGGCCAGACATTTGGTGTCCATTGAAACACGATCTCCTCTCTATGGAGACATTTTTCACCATAACACAAGAGATTTGCCTCAGACCAGCCATCTGACCCATCTAAGGAGTCCATTCCAGACTGCCAGTCTGACTGCTCAGACCATTCCTGGCAGACGTCTAATCAGTCCCAGGACTATATGGAACCGACTGAAGGAACACAACATCGGGCCCCAACGGCCTGCAATACGTCCACTTCTAATCCGACATCACCGACAGGTATGTCTTGCCCGGTGCAGACAGCATCTATTGTACAGGAGACAAGATTGGGTTGGTGTTTTGTTCACTGACGTATCGAGATTTCATCTGGACAGCTCTGATGGCAGGGCAAGGGTGTACAGCCAGTGAGGTGAACGGTATGCTGACGCGTGCGTTGTTCAACATCAACAGTTTTGTGGCGCCAGCATTATGGTATCGGGGTGAGTGGGCATCATATCTCATGGTCGGACACAACTTGTCATTGTCAATGGCAATCTGACAGGGTTGCGATACATGGGTTAGATCATTGGGCCTCATGTGCATGTGCAGCCGTTCATTCAAGGACGGAGACGTAACTTCACACTTTTAAAAGCAAGATAATACCCGTCCACATGTCGCTCGTGTTGTGACAGATTTCTTGAGACAGCAGAACATTCTGATACTCCCCTGGCAAGCTGTTTCTATTATCGAGCATGGTTTGGCTGAAATGGAGTGACGCTTACGTCAAGCCCAGAGTCAGCCATTGACCTTAGCTGAATTAGGACAAGCGTCAGACATTGAACAACATTCCTCAAGCTTTCTTCAATCGCTTAGTGTCATCTATGCGTTGTTGTCGTCATTGTCAAGCCTGCATCAATGCCAATGGTGGACACACACGATATACTGAATTTGTGAACTGACGTGTGACACTACATCTCTTCAAGGGCGTGTCACAATGCCTAATGTCAAATCATACAGATTTCGATATTATCCTGTCAACAGTTAAACGGTGATTAAGGAAAACACAAAAAATCATTTTAAAATCTTTTTGCATTAAAAAATGGCATAACATCAAATAATGCACAGTTACTTTATTCCAGTAGTATATGAACAAATTAGTAAGTTATAGTGTTTCTTTATGCTTACACTTTGTCTAGCATTGGTCTTGGAAGGAACACATACCTTCACTACTCGATAGATCTGTATGAAGGGGATGCACACAGGAGACCTAATGATGTCAAGGAAGTATATAACCCTGCACTGCCACTGTAAAGTCAAGGTGGTACACACCCCTACACTGCCCCCTTATATCTGCAAGTCAAGGGGATACACACTCCTACACTGCCCCCTTGTATCTGCAAGTCATGGAGAAAATTTATTACAGCCCACGCGGGTACTGGAAAGGCGCAGACGCCATCCCGAAACTCGCCAAAGCCGCTAGAGTCTCGGAAGACGTCACCAAAGCTTGGCTTAAAAAACAAGTCATCTGGCAAGTTTACCTGCCAGCACCCCGGTACATCCCGAGAAGAAAATTCGACATTTCAACGCCGAATCGCGTTCACCAAGCCGACCTCCTGTTTCTACTTCATGACAGGGTGAGGCGTAAAACCTACAAGTATGCCCTGACAGTCGTTTACGTCGCCAGTCACTACAAGGAAGCCAAACTGTTGATGACCAAAGATTCGAACGAAGTCGCGAAAGCCTTAGAACGCATATACAAACGCAGTCGCTTGACCTGGCCTGCCATATTGCAAAGCGATCCCGGACGCGAGTTCATGGGAGCCGTGTCACAACTGCTGGCCAAGCACAAAGTCCAGGTAAGACGAGGTGTGGCGGGAGCTCTCCGAAGCCAAGCCGTAGTCGAGAGATTCAATCGCACCTTAGCCGAATGTCTGTTCTCACATCAGTACTCGCAGGATTTAATGGATCCCAAAAACAGAAACACGGAATGGGTCGTACGCATAGCGCGAGTGGTGGATGATCGTACCTCACGACACGGTCCCTTTTAGATCGCCCACCTTATGATAATTCTCATGATTATTTGTATGTGCTATTAGGTTGTGGTATGCTTTGTGGCCAGCCAGCTCTACAGTGAGCTGCACATGGTGAATAATAACCGCCCCGAGACACACACACACTGCGACTCGCCCACAGCGCTCGTTCGGTGATACCGAGACGACGACCTGGGAGGAACTGCCGAGGGATGCTTTTCATTCACTTTCAGACATCTGTAGCCTCACTAGCCAGCCATTTGTGCATCATCATCATAGCCAAGCCGAGACACACACGCGCACACACTTATACTCGTCCACAGCGCTCGCTCAAAGCAACCCACGAGACAGTAGCGAGGTGATGACTGCCGAGACCTGCGTTTCATTCAGCTAAAAACACCCCTCACCTCGATAATATATACAAGTACGACAAAACGTTGTTAGCCTTTCGCCAGACCGACCCCATGCTCACTAAAATGTGATTACTTCGTAAACTATTTGACCGATTTTTGTGAAATTTTGCATGCATCTCGGCGGATGGTTACGCTATAGCAAAACGGCATTGGGAACACTCTCAATGACTTCATTAGATTAATTAAGACTTAATTACGACAAAGAGTTAGACATTTTGCCTTTTCCCGACCGACCCCATGCTCACTTTAAAGTCAATATTTCAGAAACTATTCGACCGATTTTCATCAAATTTTGCGTGCACCTCAGTAGCAGTATACGCAATGGGGCTACGGGATTAGGGACTCCTCAATTTTTAAAATGAGCCCTTGAGGGGGGGGACCTGGTCCCGTAGCCCCATTGTGTATACTACTCCTGCATGTTAAGATTGTCAGCAAGATATCTCAAGAACAGTTCACTGGATTTTCTTCACAGACTTTCAAGACTTCTCTTCAATGTTTTTGATAAGCATTTTCTTTATTACTATTTTTGCATATTTCATACACCATGACATTCATGTCAAATTTCAAAGTGACTCTTGACAATATTTGTGTATTTGAACAACTACAGAGCAAGATATCAAGATAGGTTGACTGGTCATGTTTTTGTTGACATTTAACTTCATCTTAAACTACAACCTTCACTGTCATTACTTTTTGAGTTCGATTTGATAATATGTGGCGGGGGATTATGTCACCTTAGTGACAATGCTTGTTCACGATTTTGCATGTATGACCATGCATACGCTGCCACAGCATACTAGTCAGGGTACTTTATAGTACTAATTATCATATGAATTGTCTTACAATCAGTTCCTTCAAGTTATTGCCTCATGGCAGCCCCATAACTGGTATCATATTATGAAAAACTGTTAGAGATCAAGTTGGGCTCAGTCGTCCAAGGTGCAGTCATTGCAAAGAAAACTAATGATGGTGGATTTATTCGCGGTTCACACCGATAAAGGTTCTTGGTTTGGCAACACCATACAAGTACCAGTGGGTTTCAACTAGGGGTGGGTATTGCAGAGAATTTTCATATTGCGATGCGAAAGCATGTATTGCGATATGTATTGCAATATATTGCAGGAAGTTATTGCAAAACACAACAAAATCACTATGCCTGATTAAGCTTTAATAAAAACTATGCATGACTTCCGGTGTATAAAACGGAAATTTCCGACGATTTCCGAGTGTTACCAAGTTTTCCGAATGCATGTCAAAATACCGGTTTTTGATCAGCGTATATATCGCAATACGTATCGTTTTCATGTCTGAACCGGTATATACTGGTAAACCGGTTATATTACGCAGCCCTAGTTTCAACAGAACTAATAAACGTCTGTGATCTGTGTCTGCTCCTCTCACATCAAGTTGATATGCTGCATCTGACAAAAACTGACTCACTCACTTTCACAACATTTATTAGACCCAGCAGAGACCATATAATAGATCTATTATATATTGTCTCTGGACCCAGCTGATCCTTATAATATCGTTGTATCTCAGACTGACAATACGAACATTAGTGAGTGAGTTTAGTTTTACGCCGCACTCAGCAATATTCCAGCTATATGGGGGCAGTCTGTAAATAATCGAGTCTGGATCAGACAATCCAGTGATCAACAGCATGAGCATCGATCTGCGCAAATGGGAACCGATGACATGTGTCAACCATGCATGCCAGCGAGACTGACCACCCGATCCCGTTAGTCGCTCTTATGACAAGCATGGGTTACTGAAGGTTCATTCTAACCTGGACCTTTACGGGTAATACAAACATTAGGCGGACGTGGCATACCTATATGGGACACACCTTGGGATGTATTTATTTAAAACCTGCATTGAACAAATATAACCACCATGCAGTGCATATCTGCATTATACACAAGTTGTAGTATCAAGTGATAGTGCACGGTTGCAAATATTTTACATCCGTAATGAAATTATTGATAACTATTCATTCCACTTTTACAGACGTAAACATGCTGAAATGTATAAATTGAAATATTTGTCTATATTTAGGGTTGACCCTATACTTTATTAAAGCACACATCTAATTCACATATTACAGTCGGATTTAGCTGTTGCATACACAACTTGAAATGGTTTTAAGTTGGAAAAGATCCCGAACTGACAAGCCGTAAAAAAATTGACAGACGCCTGAGAGGTTTGTTGATAACATTATTCTGAAAAAGTTGAGAAGAAAACAAATTGTAATCTGTCACACTGTAAAATGCAAGTACTAGTATGACAAAAAGGTATCTAAAAACATATAGCCTACGCCGGGTTCTATGGTCGATGAAAGACGAGACACATATCTAATCCCTGAACCCATTTTCCTTTGGCATAGCACTGCCTGTAGTGCAAATGCTATATAAATGATGCAAGTCTAGATTTCCTTAGGTTCAGTATCCATCCCCCATCCCTCATCCCAGTGGGGATCGTTTTCAATGTAAATGGAGCCATTTGATTCTGACAGAGTTGCATATATTCAGAGTGTGGGCGTTGATCTACATATATACAAATATGCATAGTATATAGATGCACATAGATTCCTGTAGAGGGTTATGCAGAGGCATCTCTGTATTAACGTCCCATATTTACCATATGCATATACTTATAGCTCAACAGAACTTGTATAAATAAATGTACCATAACAACGGGCAGGATTCTATTTCATCATTGTCCGTAAACTTTTCAGGTATCCATGCACCATTTCAGGCGTGAAAATAATGAAGTTCTAGACGTAGATGTGACACAACCTTTCAGAAATGCATGAGTACATGAGATATGGTTAACGGGACATCCAAACTACCGTGTGTCGGGTATGTCTCACGACCCGTGACCTTTGACTGACTAGGTTAAACTTCAGACCAATCAGCTTCGCTATTCTGATAATCTATAAATATCTACCAATCAATGCAGCCGTCACGGGCTTCGGCAGGTGCCGGACTGCGGTGTGCAACAAACTATCTTTAGAACATCTTTGCAATCAAAACATTTACACGCAAAAACGACTTGCGTTTGTATATGAACATTTAACAACATGGCCTGACGATGTGTGTGATAATTGTAAGAACATCGGAATGAGTGGAGCGACATCTTCGGCCGCTAAGAGCAGGACAAAATACAAGCTGGTGATTCTCGGTGACGGAGGGGTTGGGAAGAGTGGTAAGTGTGTAAATTCGGTTTCGCTGTCGAACTGTATCTAGATACAGTTACTAGAATATGTCATTTTCGGAAAACGAACAAGAAAATTGTTGTTTAAAACCCCACGATTGAGTTGATTACTTTACACAGCACTGATGACCCTGACGAGGAAAACTGTGGTGTACTACGCGCATTTATGTACTGGAAAACATTCCGTGTGTGAAATCCGGGAACAGCTTGATTAGGTGGGGCCTAAATAGGGTTGAAGAAGATGACATTGTAACGTAGATGTTTTCTGAAACTCCTAACTGCTCTTAGTTAACATTCATATTTTCTGTTTAATACTAGAAGGTTTTGAATATGTGATTATACCCCTTGATATCTTTATTGTTTTATTGATCATTATGGGACTGACCACATCAAGTGTTAACAATTTGTGAGCTCCTCAAAAAAATATGTAGGCCTCTGTTGGGTACAGACAGCACTATCAAAATGTTGTAATTCGGAACATATGACTTCATTTTAACACTTACAGTATAATGAAGAAAGTTTATGAGTGAGTCAGAGCTATGTACATTAGTGTGTGTCTTGAGCTCTCACATGTAGAAGAAAATCAAACCGGTTGTCCATGATTACCTAGTACCTTGTATCAGTATCTTGTATATGAACTGGTGCACCCCTTCATTCCCCCATATGCTTGAAAACGGTATAAGAATCTATACCGAAATGTCGCCATTGTCAAAATAAAGAAGTTGATCATCCATAAAGTCTTGTCATCCCTATACCACCAACTTCTAGAATGCCACTCAAACAAATGACCAGTACTTGGTTTAAACACATGCTCCATCCACCAAATTTTATAAAGGTTTTTGAAGCTGATGATCCATTCAGTCAACGTTTCAGCCAGGACGTCCCATATCAACCAGCATGTTATTATAGTTTGTACTATTTTCCTGTGACTTCAGCGAAAGTCACTGCCCTGTAGTAATGACAGTAACACTTAATATCAGGATCAGATGTGCCAGGTTCAGATACAATACTGGTAAGACTTACCTTCAGTTAAAGAACATGCTTGCCTAACATGTTGGCAAGTGAACTTTCCTGTGTTTCTACTAATTCTAGTGCTATGAGAGTTCGTCCTATCACAGCGGACACTGGCAGTCCTCTGGAATAATGTCTGGCTATAAAAGACAGACATGTCCAAATCTACCTGTGTGGCATTCTTAAATAGTGCGTTGATTTTGTCATTTGATTTCAAGTTGATACTTGTAACTCTTACTCTTGCTGATAAAGAGCAGAGAAAATACCCGTAACTTAATTACTTCAGTATTCAAAAAACTTAAATTGTGTGACTGAATGTGTAAATACCAACTAACAAGTAACATACCCTGAACATGTCTTTCTTGATATGAGTTGGCTTGTATAACATAGGCAGATCCAGAGGGGTGCGCACCCCCCTTTCATCCTGAAAGTTGAAAGTTGAAACCATGATCATTGAAACTCTAGTGAAAATGAAGTGTGCACCACCCACCCACCCCACCCCTTTCTCAAGAATGTCTCGCATGCATGCATGCGCACACACACACACACACACACTCTCTAAAAGCTGTATCCGCCCCTGTATAACAGGGCAATTTACAGAGGGCACTCGTTATTAGTGATGTTTTATGCCAACAATTGAAATATTCCCACAACATTACAGTGGGGGATGGGTTAGTGGCGACATCATACACAGTAACAGAATATAATTTTAACCATAGATGGATAACTGTAGAGTGTTATCTGCCATACTGAATTGGCATTTGTAATGAAAGTTACTGTTAGCAAACAAGACAGGTACATTACAAATTTCAAAATGAATTTATGTTTTTAGTTCTGTTGTTTACTGTGATTACCACTCATGCTTAAACTTGTCAATTACAGTGTAAGCCACTCTGCCATATGCAATAATTGAAGATCTAGACCCAAATCTCTTAGTTCATGTTTGTTTGTTTCTATGACGTGTATGAGAAAATCGATAAGTTATGAGAAAACTAATACATATGCAAGGATGTCTATTTCATCCTTGACAGTGTCATAAGGAAGTAATTATAGGCGCAAACATTCCCTCTGGGTTGTGTTAGCCTTTTCTTCCGTCACTTGGTGATGTGTTACAGACTCCCTTAGATAAAAATTGAATAACAAAGGGAAGTGATCGTTACCTAGATAACACTTGATCCCGCTCGATTACCTCCCTTGACTTGCTCTTCTGCCAGTAATAACAAACACGTGTCATATTTTCCTCTGTACTCACCATGTGAAGACGTGTCTAGATTTCCTTGGATTTTCAGCCTTATGCATACAAGTTCTACCTTCTACCGTGACGCCATTGGTTAGTACTGTCGCATTCAGTTATATGCCATAGTATTTATTAACTTTGAACTCTATTTTGGCGTAAAAATTGTTTATTGTGACTTGCAAATTTTCCCGCCATTTTTGTATTTGTGCGCGTTGATAGGCTATCATGTCTCAAAAGAAGTGTGTTGGTTGCCAACGTTTTCAATCAGATAAGGACCCTCACTCGTTATGTTTAGGATCCTCCTTGTTCCTTATCTTCACGTTGTTTGATGTGTCAGGACTTATCAGAGACTGAGTGGATTCATATGAATGACGCTAGACTTAGGGCTAAGAAACGCAAATCGTCATCCTCTGATACGGGAAGGAAGCCTAAGAGCACTAAATCGTCTACTCCCGAACACACTTCTACTCCATAAACAATTGATTTGAATTCTCTTTCATCTATGCTGGCTTCATTTAAGGAAGATATAAATGCTTCTTTTGGATCAGCTCTTAAAGATCTTGAACAGAGGAGTTTTAGTAAAATGAAGGAACTGAAACGATCTATAGCCGCTTCTCGGAATCGAACAGCAATCCGTAGCTAGTCAGGAACAAACTATAGAGAGCCGTCGGATTGTCCAGAACATTTCCACGGGTCCACAAGCTCAGTTTGAGGAATTGAAGACAGCCATGGCATTGTCCCAGTCCCAACTGGCTCATAAATCCACCGTCCCAGACAAGACCATGGCGTCGAAATCTGCGGGTCCAGGCTTGGATAATACCGTGACGGGTTCCAGTGCTTCCACGGCGTCTGAACCAGCCGAAATACTGTGCCGTCGTACTCCACGACTGTGATTGCCCCGGCCGGTGTTGACCATATTGATATTGACAATCCTCCAATTATTCCAATATTTTCGGATGTTATGGATACGGACAATCAAGGCATATATCCTCTCACGGATGCACAGGTATCTATGCATGAGGGTATACTGACAGTTCCCTCTCTGGACACGGAGGCAACAGATTTTTCTCCTGGTTGGGCATACTCAGACAAGATTGCCCTGTTACATGAACTGAAGCCGTGCACCGTACCATCCCCGTCCACGCCCGTGGCCACGGATCTTCCGGCGGAACTGGGATCTTCCGGCTTATTGGCTCGGCAGAGATTACCTAAGCTTACAAAACCACACTCCACAGTCGTTCGCTCGGCATTGTGGATGGTTAATGAGTCAATGGCCAAACTTACACCTCCGCAATCGTTACCTAAACTCAACTTCTACAATCTTATGGTATACATGACCGCTTCTTCCCGACTACTAGTCCGGACCTGGATAAAGATTTTGCTTCTTTAGATCCACGTGCTGCTCGCATCACTTCGTCCAAGATACCAGTGACGCAGAGGGAATTAAAGGACATTGATCACTCGGCACGATCATCAGTTGATATACTATCATATATTAATTGGTTTGCCTCGGGGGGGGGTACGCCAACTTCTACCTCCGGTATTTGATGACTACACCGGTATCAAACCAGACACTATGGTTGCCATGTCGGTTCAACAGCCTATTAAAGCATCATCACTCTTGAATGGTAAATGTGCTCAAGCTATCTCCTCTCAAGATGCCCAGGTGTCTCGGAATTTGAATCAGCAGCTAGTGGCAGCTCTTTTAGCCCAGGCTCGACCTTCCCGACCACCCACACGTGGAAGAAGAGGCTCATCTCTATCACGCCCTATCTATCAGCATTTGATAGAGCTACTTCTCAATCCGAATCCCTACGTCCTAATAACCAGCAGGGTTTACCACTATCTCGGTCAAGGGGTTCTCGTTCCTGTCGAGCCTCCCGCTCCCTCCCGCGTAAACGTTGACTCATCCATTCATGTTCCACAGCCTTCAGATCCTTTCGTCTTGGAAACGCCTCAGACATGAATCTGATTATGGACTTTCAACAGCCAGTGCTAACATCCCCAGTAGGGGCCCGTCTGTCTCATTATCACAACAACTGGACTCTGATCACGGGCGATCCCTGAATCCTATCAGTAATTCAGAGAGGCTACTATCTCCAATTCGATCGTCTGCCACCATTAACAGTTCATCCCATAGGACGTCGTTTTTTCCTCAAGGGCCCACGTCAATCAGCGGCACTCACGGTTATTCAGCAACTACTCCTCAAGCAGGCTATTGTCGAGTTGTCCCCTCACGACTGCACTCCAGGATTTTACTCACCGTTCTTTCTGGTGCCCAAAAAGGATGCTCCGGAGATGAGGTTGGTCATCGACTTAAAAATCCTAAACAAACAGTTCCTCCGCCGGCCTCCGAAATTTACAATGGAGTCACTTCGGAATGTCCGCAAACTTGTCCGTCCAGACACGAAGTTCACAAGCCTAGATCTCAAGGATGCATATCTTCATATTCCGATACATCCACAATCCCAGAAATATCTACGTTTCACGGTCAACGTTTTCAGTTTCGCGTCCTGCCATTCTGGATTTCAATAGCTCCATGGCTTTTTACTGTTGTGATGAATCGTGTCCTCAATTTTCTACATCTCAGACACATTGCCATTCATGCATACCTGGACGATTTTCTGGCCCGTCACATACGTACTTGGATACTCATCCACCACACCAACTTTATCATCCATGTGTTCACACATCTAGGATTTCTCATTCACCCGGACAAGTCCGAACTTGTTCCTGCACCACGTATCAAGTTCCTAGGGGCCATACTCGATGCCAGCAGATGCTGTATATTTCCCGATCACAATCGTTGGATCACAGTACAGGATTGTATATTCCTACTCACTGACGCTCCGCTAGTGTCTCTCGGGACTTGGATGTCGCTAGTCGGATCTCTCACTTCCATGCAGGATTTACATCTTGCGGCCATTTAAATCTTCGTCACACTCAGTGTTGGATCAATCAGTGCAGGTCAGCAGACCTGGATTGGGATGTTGTTCCTCCTCTAGTAGTCAAGCGAGAACTTGTTTGGTGGACGCACGAACACAATGTTCTCCTCGGCACTCCCTTTTGCATACCGGAACCAGATATGACAATTTACACGGATGCTTCAGGAACAGGTTGGGGTGCCCATATGGGCCAGCTGCAAGCTCAGGGGCCTTGGACTCCGTTGGAATCGACATATCATATCAACGTCCTGGAATTCCTAGCAGTTCTTCGCGCTTGGAATCTTTGGTGGCCGCACCTACATCACAAGTCTGTCATGGTG
The DNA here is from genome assembly GCF_003918875.1 of Haliotis rubra. Classification (NCBI taxonomy): domain Eukaryota; kingdom Metazoa; phylum Mollusca; class Gastropoda; order Lepetellida; family Haliotidae; genus Haliotis; species Haliotis rubra. The sequence goes on from NW_025767235.1 coordinate 535,859, forward strand.
GCCACAGACAACTCCACCATAGTAGCGTATATCAACAAGCAGGGCCGGACTCACTCTTCCATCTTAATGGATCTCACGAGGAAACTGTACCGATTTGCGGATCTACACAAGTGCGCTCTCAGAGCCGGGCACATTCCCGGGAAAATCAATCCACTGGCGGACTAACTATCATGGAAGGTGCAACTTCTACCGACCCGAGTGGACCCTTCACAAAGAGGCCTTCCGCATGATTCAACAGAAGTGGGAAACGCTGTGTATAGACCGGTTTGCCACACGTCGAAATGCCCAGTTACCAGTCTATGTCAGTCCAGTACCCGACCCGACCGCCTGGGCCGTAGACGCTCTGTCAGTTTCCTGGGAAAATATGATAGCTTATGCCTTCCCCCCATTCAAGGTGATTCCGGACCTACTGGCCAAGCTACTGCAACATCAGTGTGTTCTTTACCTAGTAGCACCGGAGTGGCCGACCAGGACTTGGTTTCCACTTCTCCTAGAGCTTCTGACGGACGAACCTCTTGTTCTACCGCTGTGGGACAATCTTCTGGCACAACCAGAATCGTCAGTGATCCACACGAACATTCCAGCTCTCAATCTTCATGTGTGGAGACTATCCACTCTTCCTTACACGGACAGGGCTTTACACCGGACACCATACAAGCCATATCTCAGGCCATCCGTCCATCCACAGCACTACTGTATGACGCGAGATGGAAACGTTTCACCCAATGGCGAACTCAGCGACAACTCCTCGGACAGTCTGTAACTATTCCCATGATCGCTGAATACCTCTTCTATTTGAGCACACAGAGAAAACTCAAAGCTGCAACTATTGAGGGATATCGTTCTGCCATAGCTTCAGTTTGCAACTTACAAGGACTACAAGTCGGGTCAGAGATAACTTTGCATCGTTTGGTACGTTCCTTCCAACTCAAGGATTTATCATCACCATCGATATTCCCTAAGTGGGATCTGTGTCTTGTGTTGTAGGCTCTACTTAAGGCACCTTTTAAACCTTTAGCATCAGTGCCTATTATGTATTTAACGCTCGAGACTGCATTCCTACTAGCTTTTGCTGTGGCTGCCCGCATTTCGGAATTACCCGCCATAGACTTTTCTTCTCTTCGTTTTGCGGAGCACTATTCCAGCCTCTCTTGCCGTACACTTCTGGAATTTGTCGCCAAGAATCAGTCCACGGCACATCGACCATTGGGTGCCAGGTCTTACGTGATACCAGCTTTACCTCACTCGTCTCGGTCAGATAGATCTCGTCTTTGTCCTATCAGAGCACTTCGTTGGTATACCAATTGTACCGACTCTTTTCGACATAAGCGTCGTTGTCTTTTTATTCCCTGTAAACCACAAACACCAAACACCTTTATAAAAACGTATTTACAGGATATTACGCGGCTTTGGATGGACTCCACTCCCTCGGACCGCTAGTGGCGGCTCAACGGCTCTCCCAGCATTGACCCTTCAGCATTTGGGGGTGGGGTGGGGGTGGGGGTGGTGGTGGTATACAAGACTTCATCACAAGTTCATCATGGATCAACATATGGTGGAATCCGTTAGGATTATGAGGTGAGACAGTTCTGGAACATCACTGATCTGGTGAAGGACTCCAGTACTAACACATTCTTCCCCAGGTGATGGATCAGGATCTCCCCTCTTATAATTACACACACTATTCTTTTATGGTGGGGAATGATGATGAGAACTTTTGCAATTATCTAGTTAACCACAATCGACCGGAAATGACATCATTTAACCGGAAGTGACATCACAAACGGAAGTGACATCATAAAACCGGAGTGACGTCACAAAGATACCAACTTAGGAAATTGCACTTAGGTATCTGTAATACAATATATGTAATGATTTACCTAATAAATGATATCTTATCATATTCCATATCATAGTACATTATACGGATTGTGAGTAATGATGGAGGTAAATATTCTCTTTGAGAGGTGTAAGCTAGAACAACCCGCCTTCCATATGTGGGATTCTGGCTAACACAACCCAGGGGGAATGTTTACGCGTATAATTACGAACAATCAAGTATATTGTCTGTAATTATTAGTAAACTTACCTCTGGGTTGTACACATTACACCCACCCGGAAAGTCATTTCCTTACCTCCCCACTGTATGTTCACAGGGTCTACACCAGGAGGGAAAATATGACACATGTTTATTATTACTGGCAGAAGAGCAAGTCAAGGGAGGTAATCAAGCGGGATCAAGTGTTATCTAGGTAACGATTACTTCCCTTTGTTATTAAATTTTAAGGGAGTCTGTAACACATCACCAAGTGACGGAGGAAAAGGCTAACACAACCCAGAGGTTAGTTTACTAATAATTACAGACAATATACTTGATTGTTCGTGTTTGGGTGTCATGGGCACATTGGAGATACAAACAAATTTTGTTTGTGAAATCCATCATGACTTACGTTTGTTATGTTAATCAGCATAGCTTGTGTGTGTCATATGCCTAGATTTATCATTTAGACCTGTTACCATATTCACTAGTTTTAATATTTGACTGGTCCGATAGTCAAGAGGAAGTTGTAACCAAAGCTACACACTAAAGGTAAACATGCATAAGACTTCTGATATGTGTCAGTGTAGTATTTTTAGCATGTTTAGATAATGCTATTCATGAAATTTATGAGAGTAATAGTCCTTGTTGTTAAATGAATTTGTTCAGGGCACTTCTACTAGAACAAACACTTAACTTAACTTGTGTTTGTATATGTTGATAAAAAGTATAATGTCCACATGAAAATGATCAATGAAAACCATATGGTAGTAATATCTACATCAATGAAAAACACATGGTAGTAATATCAACATCAATGAAAACCATATGGTAGTAATATCAACATCAATGAAAACCATATGGTAGTAATATCTACATCAATGAAAACCACATGGTAGTAATATCAACATCAATGAAAACCATATGGTAGTAATATCAACATCAATGAAAACCATATGGTAGTAATATCTACATCAATGAAAACCATATGGTAGTAATATCAACATCAATGAAAACCATATGGTAGTAATATCAACATCAATGAAAACCATATGGTAGTAATATCTACATCAATGAAAACCACATGGTAGTAATATCAACATCAATGAAAACAATATGGTAGTAATATCTACATCAATGAAAACCATATGGTAGTGATATCAACATCAATGAAAACCATATGGTAGTAATATCAACATCAATGAAAACCATATGGTAGTAATATCAACATCAATGAAAACAATAACATAGTTGTGTCAATCGCTGGAATGTTTTCTCAGTACATTAATGAAAGCAAAGTATGTTAAGTAGTGTGTGTCTTAATCCACGGAAACAAAACAGTAACACAGTAAGCTTATGCTATCTACTTCAATGAAAACAGTAAGACCTTGAAGGACGTTCTTGTAATGACCTCATTTTCCTCTGTCAATTAAATTTACGCTCTGTGCTTTACAAGTTTTCCGTGGATGATTCACACTCTCTGTGCTTTACAAGTTTTCTGTGGATGATTCACATGCTCTATGCTTTACAAGTTTTTCCGTGGATGATTTACACTCTCTGTGCTTTACAAGTTTTTCCGTGGATGATTTACACTCTCTGTGCTTTACAAGTTTTTCCGTGGATGATTCACATGCTCTGTGCTTTACAAGTCTATGCTTGGATGATTCACATGCTCTGTGCTTTACAAGTCTATGCTTGGATGATTCACATGCTCTATTCTTGACAAGTCTTTCCTTGGATGATTGACACACTCTATGCTTGACAGGTCTATCCTTGGATGATTCACATGCTCTGTGCGTGACAAGTCTATTCTTGAATGATTCACACTCTCTATGCTTGACAAGTCTATCCTTGGATGGTTCACATGCTCTATGCTTGACAAGTCTATCCTTGGATGATTCACATGCTCTATGCTTGACAAGTCTATCCTTGGATGGTTCACATGCTCTATGCTTGACAGGTCTATCATTGGAGGATTCATGCACTCTGTGCTTGGCAAGTCTTTTCAGCCATGACATGCATGAAAATTGCTCTAAATGATCGGTTCACAAGTCCATCCTTGGATGACTCATGCAGTGTTTGATTAGCAGCTGTGCAAAAGCATGACTTCTTGTATTGTTTTGAAGTATTGTTTGTTTATGTTGATGCAGTGTCTGATCAAAGAATACCTGTGGAGCACAACACAACATCAGTAAAACTGCAAATGTTTAATTATCTGGAACATCAATGTAGTCAGTGTGTGATATCTACATCATATTAAACCTGTGACAAGCTGCCAGTGACAATCCAAATAACACTTTAACTGTTAAGCGTGTTTGAGGGGCACTATTTGATATTATTCCTGTCTTTGAAAGAGATACAGTGGCTCTGTGTCGCCTAAGCTGTTCCTCCTCAATGTTCAGGTGCCATCAGCCAGCCTTGATTAACAGAATTTGATTGATTGGTTTGCTATTTATATGAGGAACATTATTGATTAATTTGATGAAAGTAGGCTTTGTCCATGTCTGTATGGAGGTTGTTAATGGGTGTCTTCTGATATCAGTGTCTTTATATTAGAATGTATTGAGCTCTTATTATGTATGAAACAATATTGTCGTGGAAATCTTACCTTGGTTCTTTTGTGTTATGAACAGACATGCTTTTTATATACATGTAATAGGTTATGATGCATCTTGAATAAGGAAAGGGCTTACAGTGACTTGAAATGTGCAATTAATGAGATTCAGTTTCGGCAAATATTCTAGTTTCAGACATGATATAGTTATATATCCATCAGCTATTAGGTAGACTTACACAGGAAGAAAAATTGTGAGTCTTGCAGCAGACCGATATAACCCAGCTGTTGGGGATGCATTATATCACTCAGCTTAGAGGTTGACTCACACCTGGAGGAGATGAGTTATATAGGTCAGCTTAGAGGTTGACTCACACCTGGAGGAGATGAGTTATATAGGTCAGCTGCAAGGAAGACTCACAACTATAGGAGTTGAGCTAAATAGGTCAGCTGCAAGGAAGACTCACAACTATAGGAGTTGAGCTAAATAGGTCAGCTGCAAGGAAGACTCACAACTATAGGAGTTGAGCTAAATAGGTCAGCTGCAAGGAAGACTCACAACTATAGGAGGTGAGCTAAATAGGTCAGCTTAGAGGAAGACGCACAACTGGAGGAGATAAGTTCTATAGGTCCGCTGCAAGGAAGATTCACAACTGGAGGAAATAAGTTATATAGGTCTGCTGCAAGTCTTATTGGTTAGCTTCATGGAAGAATCACAAAAAGAGGGAACTGAGTTGAATTGTTCAGTTTTGAGGAATGCTGTAAATATTAAAGCGTAGAGGCTGATGTGAAGAACTAAGAAGGTAGATGAAATCAATGTTGTCATAGAGGACAAGATGATCTCACAAAGCGGAGATTCAGATTGGAAGACAGGTCAGTTTGGAAAAGAAAACTTTGTATCTGTTTATGTGATATTATATAATGAGGAAGAACGTTTGAATGGTAATGGCATACATGAGGGGTTAGGAAAAACAGGCAAAGTAAATTAGTGTTATACGGTTGATCAGTTCATGGTGATTCAGAATGGAGTGGGTGAAGTTTCCGTATTTCTGTATGTGCTGGAAACGTTTCTGTTGCAGTTCATACAGTGCTCTGTCTGTAGGGGTTGTTTATGTCTTCAGTCTGAGAACGTGGATTTGTTTTATTTAAGATGTGTGTTATTTCATATTTATCCTGCATATGTAACCTATACCTAATCTGGACTAGAAGTTTTGTGGACCAAAGCTGATTGTAGTGTTAGGACATTTTGAAATAGAAGCCACAGAGTTAAGTTCAGATATTTGCAACAAAAGAAAATATGCCTGTGAAAATGAACGATTATTTGGTAAGAGTTTCTGATTGATTTGGATAATTTTGGTCAGGTTTAAAGAATGCAAGGCCAGAGGATGGTAGGTACATGGAAATGTGTGTTTCTTTTAAGCCACTGATCTGTAACCCAGGTAGCCTGAAATGTCTTGTGTTACGACCTGTAACCTGTGACACACAGACCTCTCAGTCTGAGTCTACATTGAAGTATGTCTGGAAGTTTAGACTCGTTCCTTTACATTTCTGGTTGTTGAATTTTTTGTGAATTGTATGTATTTTTTACTTCATTACTTTACTGACAACATTATAAACGTTATTTATATATATATATATATATTTCTGTCCACTATGTAAAGACTCAAATGCTAAACTACATAGAAAATGTAAAAAACAAAAATAAAAAGGCTCAATTCAAGTTTGAGAATCTTTCACAAAGCATGTGTTAATTTTTGTGTGCCCCACTGTTGAAGAGGTAACCTGATGTGCTGGGATGTGTGAAAGCAGTGCAAGCACCTGGCCAGCAAGCCATCATCATCTTCTTCATATCACTTCAACACTCACATTTTCAGGGAACAACCCAAACAGTCTGCTGCAATTTTTTTGTAAATTGATTCTGAAGCATCATTTGTCAACTTTCTATTTTCTGGAACATATTTATTTGGATACATGTTTATACAGCAGATTAGAGCAAGACAAGAACAGATTGTGTGTGCTTCATATCTTTTTGAAAGAATTATGAGACTTGAGTATTTTGAGAAAGTCCATAGGAACATCTGTGGCAAATTGTTTGGAAGAAGATGAAAGGGTCAGCAGAATCACTTGCAGCTGATACAATAAAGATACAGCTGTGAATGTTTCACTACAGACCAGTTAAATCTGCGTTGAATCTATGTAGTGTGTGATAAGATTTATTGGTTTAGTGTGACGCCTGGATGATCAATATAATCAATAGAATCAATGCACGTCACATTGCTTCCAAGTTAATGTTCTTGGACAATCTAAAAGATGGTCATTGTATTAGATGGAAATTTTTGAAATTTTACATTACAATAGAAATCGCCTTCGGTTATTTATGTCAGAATTCTATCCCAATCAAAACTGGACACGATTAGCAAATTAACAAACTAATTTAAGAATACTACATGGATATTAGGGAAAAGTGGCCAGTTTCCTGTTATCTGGTTGCCATGGTAATATACAAATCGTAAAATATGTATTTGATCTAAATTGTCAGAGAAATTTGCCAGTGTCGTCATCATCGTCATCATCATCATCATCATCATCATCATCATGTATGATAATTCCACTTGCAGAATATGTCCTTTACCATCTTTAAAGTGGTATATATTTCATTCATCTTATCAAGGAGTTTAAGTGGGATAAGATTCAAAACCTGGATGCAGCAGGCAAATAGAACCTACAAGTTGTGTTGTAGGGAGGGCAAAGTGTTTTTTATTGTTCAAAATTGCATTATTTTATTTCATTGTATTATGCAAGGATATGTTTCCCTTTCTTTAGAACAAAATTGTACATATTCTATAGCATGTAGAAATATCCAGAACTGCCATAGGTTTTCAGTGGGACACTTTAGGGAGAGCATAATGGCTGACATAAACTGGCAGTCATCACTATAATGTCTATGATCTCTTTCCCTGGCAGTCGGTCCTGTTCAGCAAGGGATTCCTGTCTCCAATCAGATGGCGTGTAACCCAAGACTGATGATGGCACAGAGTGTCCTATAGTATCAAGCAACTTTAATCACAGATGAGATTGGCTTCCTTTCCGTAATCTAGTGCTCATTAATGAGAAACTGTCAGGCAAGGACTTCACAACAAATCTAATTGCCCTAGTTACATACGTTGTAAACAAAACAGACTTCAGATGTTATGCCGCTGTATCATTAATTATTACCTTTTTTACCCTTAGAGACTGTCAGTTTTATGTTATTAAGTACTTTACCGAGACTATTGTCTAGACATTAGCAGCATTTAAAATCTGGTGTTGTATTAAGTTTGAGTTTTTTAGTACATGATTTCTAAAAAGGTAAGAAATGTAGATTTTCGCATTTCGCTTGCTTTGTGAAGTATTTCTAAGAGATCTGCCTTTTTTATGTGTTGAGGAAGTACAAGTTAGTTAATGGGGAGTTGTGATTCAAGTGGGATTCAGGGGTGAAATATACTGGGCAAAAATAGTTGGGGATATATGTAAATTTTGAAATTATGAATAATAATCTACTTATTCATTGACACGCTATTAAAATATCAATCATAAAAACACCAATATCCCTAACTTATTTTGTCCCGTATAGGTCCTCAGTATCTAAGGGTCGCTGTAGGACCTGTACAAAAAGGTTTGGATGGTCAGACTTGGATGTTTGGATGGTATGGTACCGTGTGTGGATAGAGTGGATGGATGCTTATGCTCTCAGCTGACTGGAACAGACTTTGATTTAGACAACTAGGACGTTGCAGGAAAATTGGGCTGTGTTTAGTACATGCTATTGTATTTGTGTTTGACTGTTCCACAGCTGTCTGCATGTTTGAATCCTGGTAAATGAGTTTGATGGGTTTCCACAGTCCTATTGTCCAATTCCAGTTAACTAGCATGATTGTTTACATTAAAGTTACAAGCATTCCCGAGGCCATCTATCTTGCCAGTCACGACCTTGATGGCATAGAAAGTGGGTCTGTATGACACAACACTTCCTGTAAAGAAGGGCACTTCCTGGCTGGAATGTTGATAGATTGATTTTGACATGCACCAGGAACAAACAAGAAAGTTCAGCAGAATACAGTCAAACCCATATACTAGGATTCAAGCCTGCGGAGTTCTGTGGAAACCCATCAAAACCATATACATGTACCAGGATTCAAGCCTACAGAGTACTGAGGAAACCCATATACCAGGATTCAATCCTACAGAGTACTGTGGAAACCCATCAAACTCATTTACCAGGATTCAAGCCTACAGAGTACTGTGGAAACCCATCAAACACACATGCCATGGTTTCAAGCCTACAGAGTACTGTGGAAACCCATCAAACACACATGCCATGGTTTCAAGCCTACAGAGTACTGTGGAATCCCATCAAACACACATGCCATGGTTTCAAGCCTACAGAGTACTGTGGAAACCCATCAAACACACATGCCACGGTTTCAAGCCTACAGAGTACTGTGGAAACCCATCAAACACACATGCCATGGTTTCAAGCATACAGAGTACTGTGGAATCCCATCAAACACACATGCCATGGTTTCAGGCTTGAATCCTGGTATATGTGTTTGATGGGTTTCCACAGTACTCTGTAGGCTTGAATCCTGGTATATGAGTTTGATGGGTTTCCACAGTACTCTGTAGGCTTGAATCCTGGTAAATGTGTTTGATGGGTTTCCACAGCAGTACTCTTTAGGCTTGAATCCTGGTATATGAGTTTGATGGGTTTCCACAGTACTCTGTAGGCTTGAATCCTGGTATATGTGTTTGATGGGTTTCCACAGTACTCTGTAGGCTTGAATCCTGGTATATGAGTTTGATGGGTTTCCACAGTACTCTGTAGGCTTGAATCCTGGTAAATGTGTTTGATGGGTTTCCACAGTACTCTGTAGGCTTGAATCCTGGTAAATGTGTTTGATGGGTTTCCACAGTACTCTGTAGGCTTGAATCCTGGTATATGGGTTTGATAGGTTTCCACAGTACTCTGTAGGCTTGAATCCTGGTATATGGGTTTCCACAGTACTCTGTAGGCTTGAATCCTGGTATATGGGTTTTATGGGTTTCCACAGTACTCTGTAGGCTTGAATCCTGGTATATGGGTTTCCACAGTACTCTGTAGGCTTGAATCCTGGTATATGGGTTTTATGGGTTTCCACAGTTCTCTGTAGGCTTGAATCCTGGTATATGGGTTTTATGGGTTTCCACAGTACTCTGTAGGCTTGAATCCTGGTATATGGGTTTCCACAGTACTCTGTAGGCTTGAATCCTGGTATATGAGTTTGATGGGTTTCCACAGTACTCTGTAGGCTTGAATCCTGGTATATGGGTTTCCACAGTACTCTGTAGGCTTGAATCCTGGTAAATGTGTTTGATGGGTTTCCACAGTACTCTGTAGGCTTGAATCCTGGTATATGAGTTTGATGGGTTTCCACAGTACTCTTTAGGCTTGAATCCTGGTATATGAGTTTGATGGGTTTCCACAGTACTCTGTAGGCTTGAATCCTGGTATATGGGTTTCCACAGTACTCTGTAGGCTTGAATCCTGGTATATGAGTTTGATGGGTTTCCACAGTACTCTGTAGGCTTGAATCCTGGTATATGGGTTTCCACAGTACTCTGTAGGCTTGAATCCTGGTATATGAGTTTGATGGGTTTCCACAGTACTCTGTAGGCTTGAATCCTGGTATAGGGGTTTCCACAGTACTCTCTAGGCTTGAATCCTGGTAAATGTGTTTGATGGGTTTCCACAGTACTCTCTAGGCTTGAAACCATGGCATGTGTGTTTGATGGGTTTCCACAGTACTCTGTAGGCTTGAAACCATGGCATGTGTGTTTGATGGGTTTCCACAGTACTCTCTAGGCTTGAATCCTGGTAAATGAGTTTGATGGGTTTCCACAGTACTCTGTAGGATTGAATCCTGGTATATGGGTTTCCACAGTTCTCTGTAGGCTTGAATCCTGGTAAATGTGTTTGATGGGTTTCCACAGTACTCTCTAGGCTTGAAACCATGGCATGTGTGTTTGATGGGTTTCCACAGTACTCTCTAGGCTTGAAACCATGGCATGTGTGTTTGATGGGTTTCCACAGTACTCTGTAGGCTTGAAACCATGGCATGTGTGTTTGATGGGTTTCCACAGTTCTCTGTAGGCTTGAATCCTGGTAAATGTGTTTGATGGGTTTCCACAGTACTCTCTAGGCTTGAAACCATGGCATGTGTGTTTGATGGGTTTCCACAGTACTCTCTAGGCTTGAATCCTGGTAAATGTGTTTGATGGGTTTCCACAGTACTCTGTATGCTTGAAACCATGGCATGTGTGTTTGATGGGTTTCCACAGTACTCTCTAGGCTTGAATCCTGGTAAATGAGTTTGATGGGTTTCCACAGTACTCTGTAGGCTTGAATCCTGGTATATGGGTTTCCACAGTACTCTGTAGGCTTGAATCCTGGTATATGGGTTTTATGGGTTTCCACAGTTCTCTGTAGGCTTGAATCCAGGTATATGGGTTTTATGGGTTTCCACAGTACTCTGTAGGCTTGAATCCTGGTATATGGGTTTCCACAGTACTCTGTAGGCTTGAATCCTGGTATATGAGTTTGATGGGTTTCCACAGTACTCTGTAGGCTTGAATCCTGGTATATGGGTTTCCACAGTACTCTGTAGGCTTGAATCCTGGTAAATGTGTTTGATGGGTTTCCACAGTACTCTGTAGGCTTGAATCCTGGTATATGAGTTTGATTGGTTTCCACAGTACTCTTTAGGCTTGAATCCTGGTATATGAGTTTGATGGGTTTCCACAGTACTCTGTAGGCTTGAATCCTGGTATATGGGTTTCCACAGTACTCTCCACAGTACTCTGTAGGCTTGAATCCTGGTATATGAGTTTGATGGGTTTCCACAGTACTCTGTAGGCTTGAATCCTGGTATATGGTTTGATGGGTTTCCACAGTACTCTGTAGGCTTGAATCCTGGTATATGAATTTGATGGGTTTCCACAGTACTCTGTAGGCTTGAATCCTGGTATATGGGTTTCCACAGTACTCTGTAGGCTTGAATCCTGGTATATGAGTTTGATGGGTTTCCACAGTACTCTGTAGGCTTGAATCCTGGTATATGAGTTTGATGGGTTTCCACAGTACTCTGTAGGCTTGAATCCTGGTATATGTGTTTGATGGGTTTCCACAGAACTCTGTAGGCTTGAATCCTGGTATATGAGTTTGATGGGTTTCCACAGTACTCTGTAGGCTTGAATTCCTGGTATATGAGTTTGATGGGTTTCCACAGTACTCTGTAGGCTTGAATCCTGGTATATGAGTTTGATGGGTTTCCACAGTACTCTGTAGGCTTGATTCCTGGTATATGAGTTTGATGGGTTTCCACAGTACTCTGTAGGCTTGATTCCTGGTATATGAGTTTGATGGGTTTCCACAGTACTCTGTAGGCTTGAATCCTGGTATATGAGTTTGATGGGTTTCCACAGTACTCTGTAGGCTTGAATCCTGGTAAATGAGTTTGATGGGTTTCCACAGTACTCTTTAGGCTTGAATCCTGGTATATGAGTTTGATGGGTTTCCACAGTACTCTGTAGGCTTGAATCCTGGTATATGGTTTGATGGGTTTCCACAGTACTCTGTAGGCTTGAATCCTGGTATATGAGTTTGATGGGTTTCCACAGTACTCTGTAGGCTTGAATCCTGGTATATGAGTTTGATGGGTTTCCACAGTACTCTGTAGGCTTGAATCCTGGTATATGAGTTTGATGGGTTTCCACAGTACTCTGTAGGCTTGAATCCTGGTATATGAGTTTGATGGGTTTCCAGTTCTCTGTAGTCTCTATATGTTTGATGGCTTGAAATCCTGGTATATGAGTTTGATGGGTTTCCACAGTACTCTGTAGGCTTGAATCCTGGTATATGAGTTTGATGGGTTTCCACAGTACTCTGTAGGCTTGAATCCTGGTATATGAATGGGTTTCCACAGTACTCTGTAGGCTTGAATCCTGGTATATGGGTTTGGGTTTCCATGGGTTTCCACAGTACTCTGTAGGCTTGAATCCTGGTAAATGATGTTTGATGGGTTTCCACAGTACTCTCTGTAGGCTTGAATCCTGGTATATGGGTTTCCACAGTGGCATCCTGGTGTGTTTGATGGGTTTGAAACCATGGCATGTGATGGGTTTCCACAGTACTCTGTAGGCTTGAAACCATGGCATGTGTGTTTGATGGGTTTCCACAGTACTCTGTAGGCTTGAATCCTGGCATATGGGTTTGATGGGTTTCCACAGTACTCTGTAGGCTTGAATCCTGGTAATCCTGGTGTGTTTGATGGGTTTCCACAGTACTCTCTAGGCTTGAAACCATGGCTGTGAATGGGTTTCCACAGTACTCTCTAGGCTTGAAACCATGGCATGTGTGTTTGATGGGTTTCCACAGTACTCTGTAGGCTTGAAACCATGGCATGTGTGTTTGATGGTTTCCACAGTACTCTGTAGGCTTGATGGGTGTTTTGATGGGTTTCACAGTACTCTGTAGGCTTGAATCCTGGTATATGGGTTTGATGGGTTTCCACAGTACTCTGTAGGCTTGAATCCTGGTATATGAGTTTCCACAGTACTCTGTAGGCTTGAAACCATGGCATGTGTGTTTGATGGGTTTCCACAGTACTCTCTAGGCTTGAATCCTGGTAAATGGGTTTGATGGGTTTCCACAGTTCTCTGTAGGCTTGAATCCTGGTATATGAGGGTTTCCACAGTACTCTGTAGGCTTGAATCCTGGTACATGTATATGGTTTTGATGGGTTTCCACAGAACTCCGCAGGCTTGAATCCTAGTATATGGGTTTGACTGTATTCTGCTGAACTTTCTTGTTTGTTCCTGGTGCATGTCAAAATCAATCTATTAACATTCCAGCCAGGAAATGCCCTTCTTTGCAGGATGTGTTGTGACATGCAGACCCACTTTCTATGCCATCAAGGTCGTGACTGGCATGATAGGTGCCCTCGGGAATGCTTGTAACTTTAATGTAAACAATCATGCTAGTTAACTAGAGTTGGACAATAGGGCTGAGCAGTGGTATTTCTAATATGGACGTTATAGATTCCAACCCTGTGCGTCAGTTTGGGTAAAGAGGTAAATGACATAGTCTGGACCAAACAAATTTTTGGAGATAAAAAACTGTAACTGTATGAGAGAAACTAGAATTGATTTGTCAACTCATGGAAACAAGCTCATAGAAAATGTATGATATCCTCTTACAAATATTTAGTTATATATCTACACAGATTTTTTTGTTAAATTGTCTGTTAAAGGTAGGAAGAAGCCTGTTGAGATCCTGTTTGAGGGTTTGCCATTGAGTGCCTGCCTGCTAGTAAAAATATCAACAGTTTTTTAGGTCAGATTTCCATTATATTTATATTTTTTGCCTAGAGTTATATTGATCTGTTTGGTTATTTGACTTTAAGGGGGGGTGGGGAATGTTCGAACATTGTTTAAGATATATTAGTACATTTGATCAGTTATTATATAGGAAGTCAGGTTTTGGTACAACTTGTTTGAATCCATAAATGTGACAGAGCTGATGCTTTATGTATGATAGAGCTCTCGATCTATAATAGGAATTAGATCGTGTGAGGTGGGCGTGAATTTCTATACATTCCTCTTATACAGCAACAACATGACGTTGTATCCTTGTATCATGTCGGCCCTTTGTTATCGCTTGTTGCAGAACTGTTGCATTTACGTATGCTGAAATTGTCAGGAATACATGACTGAGCTCATTAATAACCTAGTATCAGGTTGGGAAAAAACACAAATGATTATTGCTACGGTCACCATCTTGACCCCTATGATTGATTTTGCTATTGACTTGTAGACGCTCTGTTGTGCTGGTTTCCATGACCAACATGTTTTACATGTCGTATATTTTCCTGCTGATGGGTCCAGGACCAGCCGAGTCAGTTTTGCAAACTGGAATCAATAGGGCTGGAACAATTCACCGATGCACCAATACATCATGATACATGTAAGTTTGATACAACTATCGCATCATCGACTGGTGTGTCGATACAAAACGATACACGACTTTTTTCAAAACACTATTATCTGAAACATGTTCAATTACTTATTTAGAGAAAAATATGCAAGTATGATAGAGTTACTTGTTTGTTTTTTACAACAGTGTTATTGTTATACACAAATACCTTGAAATAAATCATTTTAAATCTTAATACTGTGTCATTCTTTCAAGGTGTATGTATCGTGATACGTATCGTATCGCAGGTTAAATATCGCAATACGTATCGTATCGTGACATAGTGTATCGTCCCAGCCCTAGGGATCAAACACATGAGATGAAAGGAAGTCAGTAGGTTGTCGGGGCGGTGGGGTAGCCTAGCGGTTAAAGCGTTGGCTCATCACGCCAAAGACCCGGGTTCGATTCCCCACATGGGCACAATGTATTAAGCCCATTTCTGGTGTCCCCCGCCGTGATATTGCTGGAATATTGCTAAAAGCGGCGTAAAACTAAACTCAGTCAGTCAGTAGGTTGTCTCCTTGATCATGTTTAATGAGGCTACAGATTAATAGGTGATTGTTACTGAAATAGGATAGTTGGCAAGTAATAATAGTACTCAGATTTCAACAAATCAGGGATGTAATTTGTGTTAATGTATTTTCATCAAGGAAAAAGAAGATTACAGGTTAAGTTTTCACTGAAACAGGATGTCACACTCTCAAAAATATTTGGTTAATTATCAGTATTTACTCCTCTACATCACCAATAGGATAATGTTAACATTTAGCCGACTTCATCAGTCGTAGATAATTGAATTCATGTATACTTCATATAGGATTCCGTCCTTTGTCCTTGATACACAGACTTAGCCAAAGTTAACTTGTTCTGTTAATACCAACATTTCATGCACTTTTCGACTTCGGGACCTAGATAGATGCTAATGTTCTTGTTCACTCAGCTGGATGGAAAACACAGTAACTAAGGCATTTCTGTATGTTGACAATGGAAGTTGATAAGCAGCAAATGTAATATTTTCCTTTTTATGTATTTGAACTTTTGATGAAACCATGGACGTGACCTTGACGTTAACTCAAATACATGTACACGGAGCTAATGCAGTGTTTGATCCCAGCCATGATGTGACTCACTGTCATTCAGATCAGTTGCCTGATATCACATGAATCTGATGAATGTCTCACAGATGACCAAGATTGTATGACTTCCCATTGGTTCTCGCAGTTTTTTCATTTCAAATTTTTTAACATCAGAATTAGTTGTCCATACTCAGGGTTCTATAACAATAAAACACGTTCCAACTGTCAGTTTACCTGATCTTGTCAAAGAAATTTTGACGAGTCAGATTAGGGGTCATTCTTACATAACCCAAAATGGGATGTACTTACATAAACCAAAATGGGATGTAGTTTTTTGTTGATTTTCATTTTAGGTATAGTGAGAAGTGTGATTTGATCTTTGGTTGACAATTCCCTACATGGTACAATTTGTGAAGCCCATTTCTGGTGTAACCTGCCATGATTTTGCTGGAATATTGTTAAAAGCAGTATAAAACTAAACTCACTCATTGGTTGGCGAAAGCCACCATTATTACTTCATAAGTCAGGTGAGCTACAGAGCCTTGTAGTCCTTGTTTACTTCTCCACCTCATGGCCTGTGATCCACTAAATACAAAGGTAATGCCTTGTACGTCCTGCAAAAATAACCCTTCCTCAACATTAATATACAAACTGTAGCAGGGAAGCTTCAGTGCTTTGCTTGGTTATATTATGAGAGTAAATATGCTGGGATCCATGATCAGCTGGAGACAGCAAACAGCGATGGTATTGAGTGTGGGAGGTGACATTAAGTGTAACTGGTGTGGGGGTGGATCAGCCGACAGTATTACAGAGCTCGGGAGTATTCATGCAGCTATTGGAATAAACTGTAGCTGCTGTTTAACTTTAATCAGACACAGTTGAAATTCTTGTATAAAGGTCACTGAAAAGCCTTATGTGAGTAAATACTGTAAATAGTGTCATTAGTATTGGAAATGCATGTGACCTTTGCTTGCATTAATTAATTGAATGATTGTGACATAGATTTACATCAGTTGTTGCCATGTCAAGGTCTCAATGACATATATCACAGAACAAGGCAGCAAGGGACTGTTCATAATTTATGGGGTGGGGGTGGGTTTGGTGGTCTAGGGAGGTGGGGGGGTCAGCAATTTGTACTTAAAAATATTTAAACATTTTTGACATGTGGGGGTGGGGTGGGCCATTTACTTTGTACATAAATTTTAGGTGGTGTCATTCACATTGTACATGCTACTCCATAAAAATCATCTCTTTCCCCCCCTCAGCCATAAATTATGAACGCTCCCTAAGTCTACAATGTGGCACAAGACAATACAAGTATTAGGGGTGTGGATGACTGTTTCTTTAGGCATGCCATTAAACAAAAGATCATTCAGGTCCATCTTGATTATGACTCTGGGCTTGTCAGCAACATAGTTGTGTATTGTGTACATCGATGCTTATGCTGTTGATCACTGGATTGTCTGGTCTAGACTCCATTATTTACAGACCGCTGCCATATAGCTGGAATATTGCTGAGTGCGTCGTAGAACTAAACTCACTCACTACTTCACTCATGGATGTCAAATATCTAGGAGTTACATCACTTTGAGAGTTCCTGTTTCCAACAGTATATGTCAGCATCTTCCTTCTTGTCAATCTTGTGGAATAACCTCATTATTAAGCTTTTCTTAAAGGCAAAACACTGCTTGTTCCAGTAGTGAAAATGTGAAAGTATAATAACCGTGGACATGATGACGCTGCATGAAAACATTACAGTGCATTAATTTCATGCTAGAGGACATTAATAATGTTAACACCATAATTCATAATATATCTTATTGTTGTTATCATTACATTTTGAGAAAGAATCATATTATTTTCGTCAATATTTAATGAAACAGGTTTTAAGAAATTATAATTGACTATACAGTTAGAGAAAATTTAGGTTTACAGTTGATGTCTGGTAATGTTCATATCATCATGAATGAACGTGTCAGGCCTAATATATTGCAGGGTTCAATGGAAAGAGGAATGTTTGTTTACATTTGGCATTAGTCATTCTAGGCATCAGTTATTAGTATTTTGTATGCACCAGGTGCTTGTTTCATGAGATTCATGTATTCCATACACATGTCTGCATGTCATGCATGTTAAAGTGATCCTTTGCTTGTTTCAGCTCTGGTGATACAGTTTGCCTACCACCGATTCCAGGAGTATCATGACCCTACTATCGGTAAATACTTCACATCCATCTCTTGCCCAGTCAGGTATCCTCACCAACAAGTATATGTTAGACTAACAACTAGTCTCTGAAATGAGCATATTTTACAGAAAAAAAGCTCATAGTAAAACATTAAAAAAATATAATGAAAAGGAGCCCTCAGACTTTCTTCATTTTCAGAGACTAAACAAATCCGCAGAGGGATAATTTCTTGGAATTTCACAACATGTACATAGGTTCTTATCACCCATTACTGCTGAAATTGTGTGCGACAGGAATATTTATTGGAAATCCATACTTGCCACATTTTCTAGACTTGTGTGGGCTTTCTTTGATATATTTGCTTCAGGGTCTGTATGACAGACTAAGTATATTTATTATTTTGCAAAGATATTGATTAGGGTTGAGCAGTGTCCTTGCCATGGATCACTGTGACATTGCTGATGCAGCATTGAGCAATATTCAGTCACTCACTCATGGTAGACTCACTGCCGCTTACTGGATGTTATGAACAAATATATGATGTGTATCTCATGGAATGACTCATGTCTGATGTGTCACTTGGTGCCTGGCGAAGGCAGGGGTGCAATATTTGTAACTCTACTAGGGGCTTGGTTTTAAGTTTTAATCATATTAATGCATCATTACCACACACAAATTTATATAACTTTATCAGAGAACATCCGCCAAAAGATCACAAGGCTCAGAAGCATGGTGGAGCCAGCTGATCACAGCATCATCAGCTGTAGTGGGGAAGACCGATTTGCAAGATATCATAGTATCGTAGTGCCACAAAGTACCACAGCATCATAGTGTATCCGGGGACTCTTACATGCACTCTCAGTCATATGTTCTGCAGGACTAATAACTCTTTCTGTTGTTTCTAGGTACTCTCTACTTTTGATGGATCTGTTTTTAATGCAATAATGACATCAAAATCAGTTTATTCTTTTAAGTTTGTTCTCTTTGTAAAAAGGTAAATTGACTGGGCACAGTAGTGTCCACAATAAATCTATTTCAATGTATTAAGTGTTTACTGTTATTCTACAAGCAATTTTATTTGAAACTCCAAAGGCCTCGTAGTCTGACGGATGTTGAAAATGCTAATGCTAACAACAGACGATGACACACATGAACTGCGACATAAACTCAATTGACTTTTTTTCAGGCAATCTAAATTGGGGGGAACTTGTATTAACCAGTTTCGAGATTAGCAAATGTACATAGACATATTGCTGCTTGTTGAGGGGAATCTTTAAACTAGATAAGAGCAAGAAAAAACATTATATTACAACTTGTAAGTTGTGTTTTTGTGGAAAGTTTGTGTCTCCTGCTGGTCAGTGATTGTGATTTTGTCTATACAGAGGATGCGTATGAACACCAGTGCCGTATTGATGGCGAAGCTGCCCACCTGGATATCCTTGACACGGCTGGTCAGGTCAGTACTTTGTCCACCCCAGTGTGTTTAGTCAACCATTAGAAGTTCACAGCCTTTGCTTTTCACATCGAAAACCACAGTTAATTACATGCAATTTGGTTTTTCTTCTCAGGGAATAAGTAGGATGTATATTTTATGTTGTAACATTATAACAGAAAATGCTTATGAACATTTTGATATTTTCATGTGTTCAGTGATCTAATGCCAAGAGTGATGAAGGTATTTATAAAAACATTAGTTTTGGTTGTATAATAATGATGATATCATCTGTTCCAGCCCGAGTTCACCGCAATGCGGGAACAGTACATGAGAAAGGGAGAGGGCTTCGTCATCTGCTACTCCATCACTGACCACCGCAGCTTCGATGAAGTTCTAGCGTACAAGAAGTTGATTGACCGAGTCCGATGTGACCAGGATATTCCCATTGTGCTTGTTGGTAACAAGTGTGACCTTGAAGAGCGTCGCAAGGTCAGTATAGGCAACTTCTATTCATTTTGACAGATAATCATTGTTAAAAACTGTTTTGCTCATTTTGATCGGTTCTGTACAGGGCTGCGTCACCTGATCTTCCACATCCCCTTCATGATACGCCATCATCCATTCTTTGGCAGATGTTTGTGGAGGTAGATAATATTGTTCCCTTGACATCGATCTAACAGTTAGGGGGGAATGGGGTAGGGAAGATGCTTAACAGTCATGCAAGGTTTATTAGACTCATGTCAGACGTCCCCTTCTATTTACTTGCAGGTTTCAACAGACGATGGTGCTGCCCTCGCCCGTCAACTAAGGTGTCCATTCTACGAAACCTCTGCCGTTCTGCGCCAGTGTGTAGACGATGTTTTTCATGGACTTGTTCGAGAGATTCGCAGGAAAGAGAGGGAGGCTACCGAAGCACAGGCTAAAGTCGATCGCAAGAAAAACAGAATGCGAAGAATGCGTTCATTTTTTCATAGCTTGAACTTCTTTAAGAAACGGAGGGCACATCAGTCATGAAGAATCTTTGTCAAGAGGACTACATACTCAAACATATGGATTTGAATTATTTTTCTGGATCATTATTTAATTAGATTATTTATTTAGAAATCATTTGTTAGGTAACATTGGTGTAATAATGCTTCAAAATGATAGGTAATTGACCTGAACATTTTTACATCAACCATGTTAGCACATCACTCTCCTTCAAACAAACATTTCTCAGAAATACACCAAAAACTTGAATTCTTGTACAAACCCTCTTTATGTGTTATGATGTTAAGTTTCAGTTGGACTAACATTTGGGCTTAAGGCAATGGTACATTCGTAACTACTCGCCTCTTTCCGTGACCTACAAGAAGACTCGTACCCCTATCGTACGCCATTATTGCCAAGAATCGTGGCTAACCAATCAAATAGACGTGGTAAAACACATTTCATAACATGAAAATGGCGGCACTGTTGAACTTTGAAACTTCGCTAAACTATGCAAAGCACAATTTAAACATAAACTTTGAGCTAAAGGATGAGAAACTTTAAACACTGAAACATATTTACGAAGGGAATTGCTGTTTTGCCCACGGGATATAGGATATTCTAGGAACAATGTTTGGAAATTCAGAGTTATCTTTCCTTGGCAATAGTACTAGACTATTTTCATCTACATGGCCGTTTGCGCTTAGACAGGGCCCAGTCGTAAACATGGCCACGAGAGGGGTACGAGACGCCATCCGGCTTCCTGGAATGACACGAGTAGTTACGAATGGCAATGGTAAAGAAGAGATTTAGGAAGAGTTTATCCTGGATTGGGGAGATGGAATCCTGAAGGTGATGTTGGTGGTGTTCCTCATAGCTACAAACTTGGGAAACCCAATCTTGGGAAATTACTGCAAACCACATTCATTTTATTCACATATTTCATTTGTTCTGATTTCATTCCTTCTGTAAGCTGATTATCATCTTGCCCCTTTCCCAATGGAGCACTCTCTTCATACTCATCTGTCACATGTAGAATTGTCTTTGTTAATGTTAAAACTTGCTTTTGGTTGTGCATTTACTGTTATAGTTTTGATCAGCATCACGTTACAAACATAATAAATCCTGTGAATGTTAGCAGAAAATGTTACTTAAATCAGTGTTTAAAACTCCCAAAATTCCAAGCCTTACAGCCGGACTGGTAACTTAAAAAAATTGCCAGTCCAGATACAAACTTGCCTGTCCAGTTTTCAACAATAAAAAGCCAAAATAATATCAAATTTGTGAATACATTACTGCATGTATGTAACATTAAGGCTAAGGTACATGGCCTGGTTTACAAACTAGAAATCTGTTGCATTTTCAGATCAGAGAAATATCAACCGGACTACCGGACAGGCTACTTTTGAAATTTGACCGTCCGAGATGAAAATAGACTGTTCCGGACGGTCAGGCAGGCGAGAATATTAAACGCTGCTTAAATGCATCGCTATGAAAACTTTGGATACCAGGATAAGGGGAGATATAGCATGTTTATTAGGTACAGATTGGTCTAAGTATAAAGGGAGGTAACCCAAAAGTTATACCACAACAGATAACAAGGGGATTCAATGGTCACAACCAGCCCAAGCTGTTCGGATGGTTGACCACCAGCTGGTCATATAACTAAAAATAATAGTGTTCAAAGTGATATTAAACCTTGCTTTCACCAAAGTTATAAACATTTAATGACCTACATCAGTAGCTTTCCTCCCAAACCAAGGTGATCTGGTGTGATAGAAATGAAATACTGAAACAGTTGAACCTCTTATTAGTTCCTGGTTTATGCTCTATTTGAGATTTTGCTCTTGCTTTCTCACTATCTCATCTTTTCCTCAAATAACATATTTAATGATTATATTGTCATCATATTCTCATTTTATCCAAAGAACAAATATGGTTATTTATGGAATATTTATTTATGTGAAGTGACATGTTTTTCTGTTACTGCCCTGCATGTGAACGATATTTATTTTGTGTTTGTGTGTTACTGAGTTCGTATTTATTCATAATTATACCTACACTGTCATGTGTAACTTGTAAATGTTTAGAAATACTTTTGTGTTACCTCATTTACTGCTGTTGTTCTTGTGCTTTGGTTTGTGAATCTTTTACAAATCTGCCAAACCTCATATGTCAACACAATGTCATTGACTTGTTGAGTTTATCTTGTTTTGCAAGGTTCACCTGTTAATACGCTATTTATCAACCTCTTCACTTCTTTCACTGTCATTGGTGCAGGAAATTAACTCTCACATTTCAGAGGCATTTCAGAAACAGGGTGTATGAGTCCTGTAATTGTTACAGAAAAGGTCTATTCACAAATCTCTGTGGACTGGTTTTAACCACTACATTATGTTTCAATATTTACACTTCTCTCCATTTTGTTGTTGTTTTGTTCATCCACTTTACTCCAGAATATTGTTGCTACATTCTGGACCTCTTTTTTTAACGTCACATATTTTTAGTCAGACTCCAAAGGTATTTATCCTAATAGAATGGAGATATAACACACTGCTAAAACTGAGGATGGAGTATGTAATGATGCACACTGTATACCTGTGTTAGTTTCTCTGGGTGGAGGTGGTTGGGAGATGTCAGGATAATGTGTTAATAAGAAGCCAAAACAAACATGCACTGTCTGCATGGGGAGAAAGGCCTCCCTCTGAAGGTCTAAGGAGAAGCCAAAACAAACATGGACTGTCTGCATGGGGAGAAAGGCCTCCCTCTGATGGTCCAAGGAGAAGCCAAAACAAACATGCACTGTCTGCATGGGGAGAAAGGCCTCCCTCTGATGGTCCAAGGAGAAGCCAAAACAAACATGCACTGTCTGCATGGGGAGAAAGAACTGATGGTCCAAGGAGAAGCCAAAACAAATATGCACTGTCAGCATGGGGAGAAAGGCCTCCCTCTGATGGTCTAAGGAGAAGCCAAAACAAACATGCACTGTCTGCATGGGGAGAAAGGCCTGAAGGTCTAAGGAGAAGCCAAAACAAACATGCACTGTCTGCATAGGGAGAAAGGCCTCCCTCTGATGGTCTAAGGAGAAGCCAAAACAAACATGCACTGTCTGCATGGGGAGAAAGGCCTCCCTCTGATGGTCTAAGGAGAAGCCAAAACAAATATGCACTGTCAGCATGGGGAGAAAGGCCTCCCTCTGATGGTCCAAGGAGAAGCCAAAACAAACATGCACTGTCTGCATGGGGAGAAAGGCCTCCCTCTGATGGTCTAAGGAGAAGCCAAAACAAACATGCACTGTCTGCATGGGGAGAAAGGCCTCCCTCTGATGGTCTAAGGAGAAGCCAAAACAAATATGCACTGTCAACATGGGGAGAAAGGCCTCCCTCTGATGGTCCAAGGAGAAGCCAAAACAAACATGCACTGTCTGCATGGGGAGAAAGGCCTCCCTCTGATGGTCCAAGGAGAAGCCAAAACAAACATGCACTGTCTGCATGGGGAGAAAGGCCTCCCTCTGATGGTCTAAGGAGAAGCCAAAACAAACATGCACTGTCTGCATGGGGAGAAAGGCCTCCCTCTGATGGTCTAAGGAGAAGCCAAAACAAACATGCACTGTCTGCATGGGGAGAAAGGCGTCCTTCTGATGGTCCAAGGAGAAGCCAAAACAAACATGCACTGTCTGCAGGGGGAGAAAGGCCTCCCTCTGATGGTCCAAGGAGAAGCCAAAACAAACATGCACTGTCAACATGGGGAGAAAGGCCTCCCTCTGATGGTCTAAGGAGAAGCCAAAACAAACATGCACTGTCTGCATGGGGAGAAAGGCTTGGAGGTCTAAGGAGAAGCCAAAACAAACATGCACTGTCTGCATGGGGAGAACGGTCTAAGGAGAAGCCAAAACAAACATGCACTGTCTGCATGGGGAGAAAGGCCTCCCTCTGATGGTCTAAGGAGAAGCCAAAACAAACATGCACTGTCTGCATGGCCTGTGCTGTGTTGCTTACACCCATGATCAGTAACAACAAATGCCTTTGTAAAGGGATTGTCGTCCTGAGGAATTTGAAGATGAAAAGGAAACTGGCACTTCAGTCTGCCACCCACCTTTGACTGCTTAACGAAGAACGGATACTTGGTAATCACCAGAGCATATTTTGGATCCGTTGTTTTACGTGCAAATACTTGATTTGTACCTTAGTAATTGGCAGTTTGGCGGAGCATCTTCCCATATGCAGGAAATAATGAATACAGATATTTCAAACGAATAAGGATAAAAGGGAATAGATGGCCAAACCATGATGAGTTATTTCACTGCCAGGAACAACAGCAGACTGCAGATTTGGCCAACTTACTCTGTTTCTTATTTCATGGACATAAAAATTGTAACTTCAAAAGTCAAGTGAGCTTAAAAGCCTTGGCTGTATTTTTCTTTTTCATGAAGCATTCTGTACAATACAGTCACGACATGTAATGCTTGTGAGTTCTTATGGTTGGGCAACCAAATCAGGAAGATGTTAAACACGAAATGACATTTGTACAAGTCCTATTGAGAGCAATATTGAACAACTTTAGCAATAACAACTTAAAAATAGAAAACTTTCAACATTGTCAAATTACTTCTTGGGTGTTTTGTAAATCACTGAAGCTCTGAGAGGATTGTTATTGTAGCCATACTTTATGAAACCTTGCTGACTGATCAATTCACTGTGTGTGTTAATATTTGGAGGCATTTCCACTCATCTTACGCATTTTACTCAGCATTACTGCCACAGCTCTGATACTTACAACAGTTGTAATCCAGAGTCACTTTGCAAATTCAGGCTCCAGGAACTGCCTATTTCTTTGTATGCATGCCAGCCCTCTGGCCAATATCTGCAGTGCCTTGAAGGCCTGCCTTCTGGCCAATATCTGCAGTGTCTTGAAGGCCTGCCTTCTGGCCAATACCTGCAGTGTCTTGAAGGCCTGCCTTCTGGCCAATATCAGCAGTGTCTTGAAGGCCTGCCTTCTGGCCAATACCTGCAGTGTCTTGAAGGCCTGCCTTCTGGCCAATACCTGCAGTGTCTTGAAGGCCTGCCTTCTGGCCAATATCAGCAGTGTCTTGAAGGCCTGCCCTCTGGCCAATATCTGCAGTGCCTTGAAGGCCTGCCTTCTGGCCAATATCTGCAGTGCCTTGAAGGCCTGCCTTCTGGCCAATATCTGCAGTGTCTTGAAGGCCTGCCTTCTGGCCAATACCTGCAGTGTCTTGAAGGCCTGCCTTCTGGCCAATATCAGCAGTGTCTTGAAGGCCTGCCTTCTGGCCAATACCTGCACTGTCTTGAAGGCCTGCCTTCTGGCCAATATCTGCAGTGTCTTGAAGGCCTGCCCTCTGGCCAATATCTGCAGTGCCTTGAAGGCCTGCCTTCTGGCCAATATCTGCAGTGTCTTGAAGGCCTGCCTTCTGGCCAATACCTGCAGTGTCTTGAAGGCCTGCCTTCTGGCCAATATCTGCAGTGTCTTGAAGGCCTGCCTTCTGGCCAATATCTGCAGTGTCTTGAAGGCCTGCCTTCTGGCCAATATCTGCAGTGTCTTGAAGGCCTGCCTCTGGCTGGCCAATACCTGCACTGTCTTGAAGGCCTGCCTTCTGGCCAATATCTGCAGTGTCCTGAAGGCCTGCCTTCTGGCCAATATCAGCAGTGTCTTGAAGGCCTGCCTTCTGGCCAATATCCAAGTGTCTTGAAGGCCTGCCTTCTGGCAGCAGTGTCTTGAAGGCCTGCCTTCTGGCCAATACCTGCAGTGTCTTGAAGGCCTGCCTTCTGGCCAATACCTGCACTGTCTTGAAGGCCTGCCTTCTGGCCAATACCTGCACTGTCTTGAAGGCCTGCCTTCTGGCCAATACCTGCAGTGTCTTGAAGGCCTGCCTTCTGGCCAATACCTGCAGTGTCTTGAAGGCCTGCCTTCTGGCCAATATCAGCAGTGTCTTGAAGGCCTGCCTCCTGGCCAATACCTGCAGTGTCTTGAAGGGTTCACCCTGTTGTGAAAGGTGTCTCAGTTGGTTGTGTCACTTGTGGTTGCCAGTATTGTGGGTTCATATCCCGTATTTAGCCGAAATATGATCCTTGTTTAGTGTCCTCAAGCTGACATACTGTACTTCATTACTATTCTTAGTCTTTGCAATTCACTCCAATGACTGATGGGCAGGATAAATTTCTGTCCTAAAAGAACACATCTCTGCTCTATTAGCCTTTTATTATCATCATTTTTATCAACGTGCCATATCGATTTTTCATACTAAACTAGTTGCTTGGTGTGTCTGGAAAATGGGATCACTTTGGATAGCTTGAAAAACATTTTTGAAGTGTAAGAAATAGCGTTTATCCAATCAGTGCAGCCACTGACAGTGTTTAAGATTTGAGGTGTCTTACAGCAAGAGAGCGAACTATGCATCTTGTGCAGCAAGTTGATTGATGTTATCCTCTTTGGATTGAAAGGCATTAGTGCCAGTCTGTCAGTTTAACTCACAATTGCATCTTATAATGTATGAAAATATTGGATGATGAGAAAATACTGGAAGTTACTTGACAAATATGCCATTATTGATCAAGTATGCTAACTTGCTATACCTGGCTGGTCATAAGTGATCCCAGTGTTTAAAACTGGATTGCAACAAACGTAGTGATGGGCCAGAGTGACAGCATTGCAACAGGAAGGGTTTGATGTATCAGTATTGAAACAAATAGAAGGCCTATGTAAAGGTGTGTTGGTGCAATAAGTGCTATGTGGCTGTGTGAAATAAAGATGTCAGAAAACAATTTGTAACAGTTTTGTCCTTTATCAAGATTTCATTTCTCTCCCATGTTGCAGATCATGAGATGTGATTCTGTGTGAAACATCTCTCCTTGTAGTTAATTCCATCTGTGTATGATGAGGCTGACTGCAGAATTAATCAAAGCATAAAAACCATGAACTCTGGGATCAACCTCCAAGTTTGACATGTTACTTGTCCAGTACTTTATGTGGCATGCAGAATTATGTCTTGACCAAATCATGGTCATAGAACTTCAAAAACATTCAACGAGATTTACTGATTAGCTTTCTGAAACTTCAGGATGTTTAGAGCTGGCGAGTGTGTGACATCAGAGATGGAATCTCCTAGAACTGCATTAAACTGACTGACTGAGTTTGGTTTTACGCCGCTTTTAGCAATATTCCAGCAATATCACGGCAGGGGACACCAGAAATGGGCTTAACACATTGTGCCCATGTGGGGAATCGAACCCGGGTCTTCGGCGTGACGAGCCAACGCTTTAACCACTAGGCTACCCCACCGCCCCAGAACTGCATTAAAGAACTGCATTTAAGATTCTGATCACACTGTAATGTCCGCCTCCCCAATTCTGCATGTTGTGCTGAAGTATTAATTATGAATGCATGACGTTTTTATGGAGAACACGTATAAAAAAAAATACACACAAGTTGTTACCCATAAAAATGTGTCATTCATGTTCATCTAACTTCAAAATGCCTTTAAAGCCATACATTGCCTATTAATGACGCTGACAAGGCTTCTCAATACTTGATTCGAACCCTGAACATCATCACTGGTGGGAACCCATCAACTTTCAAGTCCAGTAATCTTGTGATTTTTTTATGTGGAGGGAATTTTGGAATGGTACAAGTATTAAGGTCAAATGTTAAAACCTCACAAAAAGATGTCATTAATTTTGAACAATAATGGCAGAGTATGGACCAAAATAGGTCTGCAGTGTTGTATTACTGAAACTGTGAAACCATATTATATACTAGCCACATAAAGAAACTGTGCATTGTCAAAATATTATCCCAGTTGATAAGTACAATAACAATGTCAAAGGTACATATAAACTTTAATGGAGGGATCATGAGACCATAATAAGTCGGGAGAATTTCAATTGAAAAGTCCATCACAATGACGTCACGAGTGCACAAGCGGGACAGGGGTCAAACAACCATGTCACAAGCTCAATAACGGGTATGCCCACCATCGGCATTGAGAACAGCAGTGCATCGACGACGCATAGAGCCTATCAAACGTGCAAGGAAGGCTTGTGGGATGTCACGCCAGATTCTCTCAAGGACGTTATCTGGCGGATGAGGAAGACGGCGTAGACGTCGATCCATCTCGTCCCCAACATGCTCTATCGGGGAGAGATCCGGTGAATTTGCAGGCTAAGGCAGTAAGTCAACGTTGTGGTGTTGCAAGAAATCCATAGCAACCCTTGCCTTGGCGGGCATTGTCCTGTTGGAATGTTAACCCAGGGACATGATGTTGCAGAAAAGGAATTGCCACAGGTCGAAGAATCTGATCCCTGTAGCCCACACCAGTTAAGTTGCCCTGAACAATCACCAAAGGAGTTCTTTGGCGTGCTGTTATTCCACCCCAAATCATCATGGAACCACCACCAAAGCGATTCCTCTCCAAGACACAGGCCTGTGCATTACGTTCTCCCACTCGTCTATAGGCACGTTGACGTCCATCACTATGGGAAATGTTAAACCTGGACTCATCTGTAAAAACAACATTTCTCCACCAAAACAAGGGTCTGCGGACATGATTTTGGCACCACATTAGGCGAGCTTGTCGATGACGTTGTGTCAGGCCGTATGGCGGGACGTCATGGTCTGATCCCGTGATGACGTAAACGTTGTCGGACTGTGTTGGGGTGGATACGGTGAAGTCCTGGGATGGTTCGGGCAGTCATCACTGCAGTCTGAAACCTGTGGCGAAGATGGGTCACCCTTATCCATATGTCCTGTCTTGGCGTTGTTACACGTGGATGTCCAGAACGTGGCCAATCGATGACGTCATTTGTGTTCTGGTAGCGTCTCACCAGTGCAGAAATGGTGTTCCGGTGGCATTCCAATGGCCAACTAGCCTTGGCATGCTATGCGTTTCAATAGCCGTTGAATTTTTTGAACGATCGCAAGGGCAGGGGTTGAGCTTTCCAAAGTGACAGTATTGTGTAGCATTCATTTGCTCTGTTTCTCGGAATGCACGTGCAACAACGTATTGCACGTCTCAAGGACGAACCCACTGACGTCACGGAACGTGCATGCATGTTGGATACATGTCACTAATCTCTGAGGTTAAATCCTTATGTGTCTACACAGGTTTGATAAATGTAGATTTTAAATTTTTGTATATACAGTTTCTTTATGTGCCTAGTATATATCAAATTCATCATTAGTGGTGAGATGCATGCAAAATTTCTGGTTTATATTTCAGCTGTTTACCATGTAAGGAAATAATTACATTTTCATAAGGTTCATTCATTTCCTGTATACTGATCCTGTGTTATTGCATTCATGTCCAAATGAATTTTTAAAACTGAAGCCGACAAAAGCTGACTTCTTTCATTACCTCAGACTGTCAGAATTCTTATTAGTCAAGAGAAATCCCATTCTGGTTCAGTCAAGTCTAACATGTCATTCTTCTGGCCTCCTGCTTTGATTGACGGGTCCACTGTTGTGATCACACCATATTTATTGGCTACTGACTGTCAGCATTCACGAGTCAGAAGATACTCAAGGTTGTCATGAAAACTGGTAACCATGGAACAGGCAGACATACATTAATGGCCGTGGTGCAGAAGATCGAATATATATATCAGAACTCAAAACAGAAGACACTAATGGTATCTTTGCATTTATTTTTCAAAAAATGCAAATGCAATTGAATTTCAACTTCTGTACATACTTCACTTTGTTTTTTAAGGCTTATACATAGACACCTTGGTTAAGTCTTGGTCTTGCCTCTGACACACTCTCAGGGTACTCCAATAGATAATTGGTAGTATCTAATATACACTGGTCAAACAATGAATGATAGTCCTAGCAACAAGCACAATTAAGACTGGAACCCAGCTATGAAACTTGTCACAATTGATTTCAGTTTTTCGTCTGCCTGGTCTGTGATTTTTCCATCTGTGGCAATGGTCTTCAGCAAGTCCTGATGGCTGCTCTTCAGATGTTGCAAAAATTCAGCTTCGAAAACAGTGATTTTTGATGGATCTACTTTATCAAGATGACCTCTTACTCCAGCATAGATGACTGCAACTTGTTCCTCAATGGCCATTGGCACTGCAATAGGACAACCACTTGTTACACCCAAAACATAAAATAAGGCAAGTGACTGCTATTTCCATAAAGCATCTTTAAAAAAAATATTTCCGTTTCTTAGTGTCGGCTATCAAATTGTTCACTCATTTGCATAAAATAGTCCCTATAGGATGGGATCGACTTAGCCATGATTGCAATATCTTGACCTGGCATAAAAACAGCCTTCCAAAACCTGTCTCTACTGTAATTTGTTAACAAGTTAACGCTGTTTGAATATGAAAGCTTCAGCAAACATAAATGCCATTTTCAAGTTCCTGACTGAATTCATACCAGCTAAATTTCTTTAAGTGACTTATTTTTGCCACTCTTTTGGAAATGTTCACTTACCATACTGTCCCTGTTTCAACAGCTCGGTGAGACGAACACCCCTGTTGAGCAGGTTCTGTGTGGCCTGGTCCAAATCAGAACCGAACTGGGCGAAAGCTGCAACCTCACGGTACTGGGCCAATTCCAACTTCATGGAACCAGCCACCTGTTATAAGAAAACAAGGATTAGTTCACAAAAGCTCTTCACTGACAGGCAACAAACTATCATCTATCACACAAAGAATACATATTTAGAGTAATGACCACGAATAACAAAATACAATAATAGTGGTGATGTGGTTACCTGTTTCATGGCTCTGGTCTGAGCAGCAGATCCTACTCTGCTGACAGACAGACCTACATTGATGGCGGGACGGATACCCTTGTAGAAGAGCTCAGTCTCCAAGAAGATCTGTCCGTCTGTGATGGAGATTACATTTGTGGGGATGTAGGCTGACACATCTCCGGCCTGGGTTTCAATAACAGGCAGAGCAGTGAGGGAGCCACCCTGATGGTCATCATTCATTTTGGCTGCTCTCTCCAGAAGACGCGAGTGAAGGTAGAAGACATCACCTGGGTAGGCCTCACGACCAGGGGGACGTCGCAGAAGCAATGACATCTGACGGTAGGCAACGGCCTGGAGATAGAAAGTTGATAAATAAGTCATAGTGGACGCATTATTTCTTTACAAATATGTGTACCTTGAATCCAAGTAGCTCCACTAAATAAATTAAAGGTCACATGCAACCAAAAAATCAAACATAATTAAAACACAATTATCACTTCTTCATGACATATAATATGCATTGCTGATTATGAAAAAACAAATAAACAAAATTATAAGCGTATAATCGCAAATCAAAAGTGCAATATTTTGTACTGCGGTTTACCTCACTCGAAACGAAGCAGCCGGGATACCGAACCCAGTCAGAGCGGGTGGGTGTGCACTCAAGTGTAACGGCTGGTTCATTAGCAGATGCCGCCTTCACGGCTCATTGTGTGTGTATATATAGAGATGTTGGGTTTTGTAAATACATGCTCATTTTTTGTGTATAACATTTTGCAATCAACAGACATCATAACATGTCATGTGTTCAAGTATCACACCTGCCTGTCTGTGTAATTACATAATGTGACAGAGACCGAACTCGGGCCATAAATCAATGCGTTTTGTTTATGGTGTATAGCCTGATTGGTGTTAAGTTCAAATTGCATGTGGTCAGTGATCGCAGTTGTGTATTGAATATTGTCATTAGCAGACAGGCAGGCAGACACACAGGTGTCAATAAAACAAGACATTGAGTTTTGTCTGTGACAACGGCATATCTATATCACAGTTAGAAATTGTGTCAACGCTAAATAATGACATTGCTTTTAAGTATCGAACTGAGAAAATGACTCGGTAAGAAGAACGTGTGGTGAAATAGACAAATGGAATTATATAAACAGTTTATTTACTGTCATAACATATAAAAAGCTCGCGCCTGTGAGATATCAACAAAACATTATGAAAATATCTCACACCAAAGCCTTCACCGAGTATTCACCAGACAGCCCGCTTCCAAGTTGCGCGAACCTATTTCACTGCGCACGTGCTATGAGCGCAGCCCAGCTGTTGAAACCCGTATTCCCCAGAAAAGTCTGGGGAAAATGAGTGAAACGTTTGAACTCCGATTTCGCGCGTTTTTTTTCATCGCGTTATTTTTCAACTTTATAAGTTGAACTTGCATTTTTGACGCTTTGTTTTGGTAAGTCCATACCGAAAGGTATCAGAATCTGCAAAGTTGTGTTTTACGTTGCATGTGACCTTTAAGCAATTTATGTTTTCTGACTGTAAAGTGCACAACAAAATGCTATAAGTTAAAAGAATTTACCAGTTAAAACAATATCACAAAATATGCTTTAACAGCCCTTGCAGTACTTTGAAATTATGGTAATATTTTTTTCCTGATTCACAAATTTAGAAAATGACTACAAAAACAAATTACCGAGTCACAACTCCCAATTTTCAAGTCTTGTAACACCCTGATCATGATCTGTATCAGATTGTGAGTTTAAATGTGACATTCCTTGTAAATACTGCTCTGAAGGGACCTTTGTGTAGTTTGCTCAAACATGCAAAATGGTACAAAAGAATTCTAACTGAACAACTCCAGTTCATTCCCCTATCTTGCTGAGCCAAGGCAGAGTTAATATCGAATCTAGTATGCTTGGGACTGTTTCAATGTCATTTACGAAGTTGAGTTATTGACCACACAATATTTTCATGGCACAATAACTCAGCAGAATAACAAAATAGTGCAACGAAATTTCCAAAATTCCAATGAACTGGAATGATAGGCAATAAAAGCCTAGTTTAAATAACTAAGAAACCAAACTAGATATAATAAATTCTGGGTAATCATAAATGCTAGTTCACCTGTTTTGACAAGTCGTCATAGATGATGAGGGCGTGCATGCCATTATCTCTGAAGTATTCTCCCATGGCACAGCCTGAATATGGAGCCAGGTACTGCAGGGGAGCAGCATCAGAGGCTGTGGCGCTCACAACAATGGTGTACTTCATGGCATCTGAGATGTTGAAGGAGTAAAATATAAGTACTACTAACCTCAAAAAAATTCACTTAAAAAAATAATGCCAACTCTAAATTAGGACTCTTCAATGCAAATTTCTGTCCAAAATTTACAATGACTGACTTTGATTGTACATCAGCGTAGTTACATCTATCAAAGCTTGACATCAGATATATTTTTTTCCATTTCATCAAATGAGAATCTTGACAGTAAAAATGTCTTTTGGTCAATACATCATGCTACTGAAACTACTTCATCATGATTTCATAGGCCTTAACATGAAAATATTTCTATCCCCCCTTTTAGCAATTGCAATATCATAGGGTAGACCACAAATTGACATACATTGTACCTATGTTGGGAAT
This sequence comes from Haliotis rubra, assembly GCF_003918875.1. NCBI lineage: Eukaryota > Metazoa > Mollusca > Gastropoda > Lepetellida > Haliotidae > Haliotis > Haliotis rubra. The sequence goes on from NW_025767235.1 coordinate 569,534, forward strand.
CAAACCCAGGGATTAGGGGTCATGGAAATGCTTTAACCAGCTAATCATCATTCCTATATGCTGTTCAGTGTTTCCAATAATGTTACCTTTAAGAAATATGGTTTGTTAAGACTGCTGAGCACTTGTTGTAAACTGACATACATATCTTTGCTGCTGAAACGAGAAGTCTAAGGAACTTGTCTGTCTGTTCCTGAAATTCTTACATACCAGCATCTGTAAGCCTTTTGACGAGCTGAGCAACAGTGGATCTCTTCTGTCCAATGGCAACATAGATACAGTACAGTTTGGCTTTTTCATCTGAACCATCATTAAATCGCTTCTGGTTGATGATGGTATCAACGGCAATGGCTGTTTTACTGAAAATACAGACATCAGATAGTAATATTAACTTGTAAAGAAATTCAATATGTTTGCCAATTTGTAACTGGTTCATTTACAACCTCTTGTTACATGTTATACCTATCTTCCTTGTTGATTATGATTGTCTCAGATGTATTGTAACTGACTGACTATGCTCAACTTAGATCTAAGTAGTTTTAATAAGTTGTTATCCTGCAATAACCCTACAATTCGATCCAAATTGCTCTGATTATACACCATGCTTTAATATTACAGAAATGGGCTTTACACATTGTACCCATGTGGGGAATCGAACCTGGACCTTTGTCGTGACGAGCGAATGCTTTAACCACTAGGCTACCCCACCACCCAGATTGTGAATTTCCACAACTAGTTTCAGCCTGATCTGGAATTTCAAGGACTGTAACCATATGGTATGGTTTAGATTTGTAACTGACCCTGTCTGTCTGTCACCAATGATGAGTTCTCGCTGTCCTCTGCCAATGGGTACAAGACTGTCTACAGCCTTGATACCTGTCTGCATAGGCTCTTTCACAGATGTACGTGGAATGATACCAGGAGCCTTCACTCCCACTCGAGCCCTCTTACCAGGGATTGCTCCCTAAAAGAAAATTGACATTCTTTTCAACAACCATGACATTCAACACTACCGAACATGTTCTAAAGTAGCAAACACAAAATGGCTACTGCAATCCACAACAAAAGATACCGGGCCATGGTCAAATACTTGGCTAAAAAGATACAAAATCAAAACAAATGGTTCGCAAGATTGCGATTGTGTTCAGGACATCAAGGTATCTCAGTGTATGATTAATCTGTGTTCTTGACATACTTTCGCCTCAAGTTAACCTCACCCCTCTAAAACTGACTGTCACTAAGGTATCACAAGAACATTGCAGTTTGCTTGATGCAAGTAATTTCCTGAAGTATGCATTTACAATAAAGACTCGTAATAGTTGTAATGGAAACTGTACATGGCAGATCCTCCATATTTCTAGCTCTATATAAATTATAATATCGCTCTTCAAACTACAATGTATTTGAACCAATCTCCGATACCCAAATGATAAAGTAAGTATCACAAGTATCAAAGACAATTTCTCACTTTTCCATCAATGGCATTTCCCAGGGCATCAACAACTCTGCCAAGCAGCTCTGCTCCAATTGGGACATCTACAATGGCTCCTGTTCTCTTCACAATGTCACCCTCTTTGATAAGCTTGTCATTACCAAACACTACAACACCAACATTGTCAGGCTCCAAGTTCAAGGCCATACCCTGAAATACATGAAAATTGCAGCATTAGATACAATTCTTTTTTATTCTGCTACAAGTACAAATGACGTAGATTTATGTATGAAATATAACACAAGCCACCTTGTCCATTCTAGCCTTTACATCGTAATAATTTTTGTTTGGTTTTAAACCCACGACCCAAACCCCTGTCTGTCTTGGATTTCACACTTCTCGCTTTGATTATTAACACCCAAATTAAAGTAAAAGCACAATCACAATTCTATTCTAATTATAATGAATAACAATTTGAATTCATGAAACATACAGTTCTATTCACTCAATATGTAAGTTAATCATAACAGCCTCATCTGAAAATAAAAAAACAGCTTTTAAGCTATTATGTTATACCTTGAGTCCACTGGAGAATTCCACCATCTCTTCTGCCTGAATATTTTTGAGACCATAAACACGAGCAATACCATCACCAATTGAGAGCACTCTGCCTGTCTCTTCTAGCTCTGCAGCTGCAGACTGACCAAGGATACGGTCTTCAAGAATGGAAGACACCTCAGCTCCTGGAATCAATATCTAGGTCAAGAATTGTTTTGTCATGATAAAATAAGTTTGCTACTGTATAAGGCAGTATTGCAAATGAGTTAGTGAATTCAATTTACTTCATATCAGCATTATTTCAATCATATGACTACAAGACAATTTCTAAAAGCATCAGACTGAGTCTGCAGGTAAATCAACTGTAGACCAATAAACATCTATTCATCAGAAAAATGCATCGAAAAGCATCGTCATGGAACTAGAATGTGAATTCAAGACACTAGTCATAAGATTTTTTCGATACCTGACAAGACAGACAAAAACAAACGTGTTGACAAATAAATTCTTTGGAATTAACAGTGCAGGGTCTTTTGTTAAAGGGAACTTCATTTGGTATCAGGCCATACAAAAATAATTACAACATACAAGTCTGTTATCACAAGTCAAAAGCACCAAACACCTTCTGAAATGTATGGGGAAGGCTAACCTTAGATTAAAAAAGTAATACCATTTCCACAGAATGACAGTTCAATGACTAAGATCATTTCACCCAAAAAATAAAAAGCTGACTTGAACAATAATATCTAAATAGATCTGAATCTCTATGAATACAATGTATTTCACTTCAGTTTTTTGGTTACCTGCAGCAAATGCTGGTTTTGAGGTGTGGACATTTCTAGCAGCAACAAAACCAGCCCCCAGAGCATGTTTGCACACCTGGAACAAATAATTTGTACCAAATTAATGCATCAGTATCTTAATTTTATTGATTGTGTGATGGAAAGACTGCATGAAAACAGTATTTTGTTCTTGAACTGACCTTTCTGAATTAATCTCCCATTTCCAATTATCATATACTTAACCATGTTAACAATGAAATTAACATTTCTGGCATTTTAATACCAGAGAAGTAACAATTAAAATGGTATATTTTCATATTCTCTCCACTATCTGCACTTATCTCAAAAGCTCCATCCTCAATGACAGGAGTAAAATAAGTGTTACAAACACACAAAAAATGCATTCAGAGTCGGTGTTTCCTCACAGATCTATGTACTGAAACAAATTTGAGATTTCTCGCCACTTGACACCCATTATACAAATCAAGCACTGACAGGACATGCGCTGCGAATTTCTAAGTGCACTTCTCCAAGTTGATACTAGCTGGGTCTGGAGAACTCCCAATTGTGTCACTGTCATAGTATTGTTCGATGCAATATCAATGCAAACGCAGATAATTTGTCATGTAGAAGATTTAAAGTAGCCTAAAACAAAAAGATTTATTCACGAAGGTCAATTCAAGTTTACATCACGTTGTTCTTAGTGACAACCTATCTAAAACATAAAAATGCCGCTGAAGTGGTGATAAATAAATGACAATGTTACTATTAATGACTGTCTACCTAGTTATTGCAACAGTTTAATTCGATTTGGACGGTAGTTCTGGGAAAGCATGTCGATATAAATCCAGCGACCTTGGGTTGATCTTGCTATCAGCACATAGAGCTTACTGCAATCGGTTATTTCTCCAGCCTGTGACACAACACATGGAAAATATGAATGCAAGCATATACAGGAACACTTTGGTACCTTAGGTGCAGCTCTGGGGAGCTGTCGTGCTAGTGCTGATGCTAGTCTTGCCGAAAGCATGGCTGTAGTCACTCTCTCAGCCGACCAATAATGGCCGTCAATAACAGGAGACCGTGCACAGGAACGCGATTCCCCGTGGCACCCGCCGGTTATCCTCGAACCCCACTTTCCGCGCCGTAAAATGCAGTATGGTTGCAATAGTCGAGGCCCTGAGAAGGTGCTACATGTCCGGTTTAATAGGTCTCATCTTTGTTTCACTCATTTGGTCAAATCAAGAAGACAAAGTCTCTTAGTGAATCATATCAAACTTAATCACCACGGAGACGTACAATACGCCTTCTCATGATGGATTAGACCTATATACAGGTTTTAAAGTAACTGTTCAGCACTGACACCAGAACTGAGACGTACATTTGTCATATCTGCCTGATGTTGTAGGCTGTATAATTACCGTGATGAATTATTCGAGAGTTATCCCTGAATGTGTTTCAACGATTTGCGATCAGATGGAGGCACATTGTGATGCAAAATATCTTTCAAATCCATACACACAACACAGTCTCGCCGCCGTGATATTGCTGGAATATTGCTATTTAAAGCGGCGTAAAACAAAAACTCACTCACTGTCATTAATACTACCACAAACATATCTGAAGTGCTCGCTAGTGTGTAATAACTATTAAATACATTAATATGAATTAACGGAATGTGATATAGTTATAGTGGGTATAGTTTTAGCCATAATGTGCTACCAATGTCAGACACACAATTGCGACTGAGTCATTATCCTGGACTCAGCATATAGCTTCCGATAGAGCCCGATTCCAATGTTACGATGCTAGAATTGCCGTCCCAAGAAATCACTCTTTTGAGCGCAAGCAATTCTACCCTGAAGCAGACACAGAAATGGCTGAGGTAGTGTCACCCCTATAAAAGGTTGTGTTGACAACTGAATTTTAGGGCTTTATGTACATTGAGTAATCCAGGATGGTGAACATTTAAAGGTAGATCAATCGTTCAGTCTCTGACATATTCCAGCGTCGGTTTGTGAGACTAATCTGATACATCCTTCTACTTTTCGTTGTAGGTGGATATCCGTGTATAATGTCAGACATCTACCACCATGATATGATATCCGTGTATAATGTCAGACATCTACCACCATGATATGATATCCGTGTATAATGTCAGACATCTACCACCATGATATGATATCCGTGTATAATGTCAGACATCTACCACCATGATATGATATCCGTGTATAATGGCAGACATCTACCACCATGATATGATATCCGTGTATAATGGCAGACATCTACCACCATGATGTGATATCCGTGTATAATATCAGACATCTACCACCATGATATGATATCCGTGTATAACGTGAGACATCCACCACCATGATGTGATATCCGTGTATAATGGCAGACATCTACCACCATGATATGATATCCGTGTATAATGTCAGACATCTACCACCATGATATGATATCCGTGTATAATGTCAGACATCTACCACCATGATATGAAATCCGTGTATAATGTCAGACATCTACCACCATGGTATGATTATCCGTGTATAATGTCAGACATCTACCACCACGATATGATATCCGTGTATAATGGCAGACATCTACCACCACGATATGAAATCCGTGTATAATGGCAGACATCTACCACCATGGTATGAAATCCGTGTATAATGGCAGACATCCACCACCATGATATGAAATCCGTGTATAATGGCTGACATCTACCACCACGATATGAAATCCGTGTACAATGGCTGACATCTACCACCATGATATGATATCCGTGTATAATGGCTGACATCTACCACCATGGTATGATTATCCGTGTATAATGTCAGACATCTACCACCACGATATGATATCCGTGTATAATGGCAGACATCTACCACCACGATATGAAATCCGTGTATAATGTCAGACATCTACCACCATGGTATGATATCCGTGTATAATGGCAGACATCCACCACCATGGTATGAAATCCGTGTATAATGACGACATCTACCACCATGGTATGATATCCGTGTATAATGTCAGACATGTATAATGGCAGACATCTACCACCACGATATGAAATCCGTGTATAATGTCAGACATCTACCACCATGGTATGATATCCGTGTATAATGGCAGACATCCACCACCATGGTATGAAATCCGTGTATAATGACATACATCTACCACCATGGTATGAAATCCGTGTATAATGACATACATCCACAACCATGATATGAAATCCGTGTATAATGGCAGACATCCACCACCATGATATGAAATCCGTGTATAATGTCAGACATCTACCACCATGATATGAAATCCGTGTACAATGGCTGAGATCTACCACCATGGTATGATATCCGTGTATAATGACAGACATCCACCACCATGGTATGAAATCCGTGTATAATGACATACATCTACCACCATGATATGAAATCCGTGTATAATGACATACATCTACCACCATGATATGAAATCCGTGTATAATGACATACATCTACCACCATGATATGAAATCCGTGTATAATGGCAGACATCTACCACCATGATATGAAATCCGTGTATAAAGGCAGACATCTACCACTATGATATGAAATCCATGTATAATGTCAGTTACCTTCCTCTATCGTACGATATCCATTTATATTGTGGCAGATCACTCGATCCTAAACGTTTTTGTTGAAAATCGTTTGTTTGTTGTTAACGTCCCACTCACCAATATTCCAGCTATATGGCGGCCGTCTGTAAATCATCGAGTCTGGACCAGACAATCCAGTGATCAACAGCATGAGCATCGATCTAAGCAATCGTGTTGGCTGGTTTGTTTGTTGTTAACGTCCCACTCACCAATATTCCAGCTATATGGCGGCCGTCTGTAAATCATCTAGTCTGGACCAGACAATCCAGTGATCAACAGCATGAGCATCGATCTAAGCAATTGTGTTGGCTGGTTTGTTTGTTGTTAACGCCCCACTCAGCAATATTCCAGCTATATGGCGGCCGTCTGTAAATCATCTAGTCTGGACCAGACAATCCAGTGATCAACAGCATGAGCATCGATCTACGCAATTTGGATACGTAAATCGCCTCCTACGACAAGCATGGGTTACTGAAGACCAATTCTAACCCGGATCTTCACGGATCATAGAAGTATTTGATCGGTAAGATATCTTAATTGTCCAATTTCCCAACACATATTCACAAACACCATTTATAAACATCACAAAGTCGTGACGTGGAAGTAAGGCATGACTCTTAATTGAGGTGTGACAATTTCAGCAGTAAAGACCCCGAGGCTTGTTCGAAGTTCCATGACGAAAGCTTGGGACTGTTCAGGTGCAAAATCACTCTTTGATATCTGTGCGTCGTGCTTTACGTACCTGTTGTTCATATGGACAGAGTTATTTCGGACTGTTAGTGGGAAACAACACCCAACCTCTCAGAGGTTTAGCCGGCTCTATTTTCATTTCATTGCCATGATCTAATCGTGGTCCGACCTTACACACACGGGGCCTCGGACCAGCTCAGGAGGACTAGTTCGCATTTGATTTAAAAGATTCCTTCTAAACTCCGAAAGCTTGTAAATTCGTATGCGTGGGTAAATGTTCATGTATAATTATGTAGTTTAGTATACAACAAAAATATGCACGGAATTTGACTCATTTCATACTCAAGACCCGTGAAAATCCGGGGTAGAATAGGTCTTCAGCAACCCATGCTTGCCACAAAAGGCGACTATGCTTGTCGTAAGAGGCGACTAACGGGATTGGGTGGTCAGGCTCGCTGACTTGGTTGACACATGTCATCGGTTCCTGATTGCGCAGATCGATGTTCATGCTGTTGATCACTGGATTGTCTGGTCCAGACTCGATTATTTACAGACGGCCGCCATATAGCTGGGTGTCTAGGTGTAATTATTCGACCAAGGACTGGATAATGAATCCACGTCTCATGTTGTGAAGGAATGTTATGTAATATTCCACAGGCGGACCCAGTGGAGCTAGGTGTGTGCGTGCGTGCGCGTGTGGTGCACGCACCCACCCTTTGTCCTGAAAGTTTATTAAATGACCATTGAAAACGGGTGAAAATGAACTGTCCCACCCACCAATCTTTCTCAAAAAGCTGTATCCGCCATCCGCCCCTGTATGCAAGTGGCAGCGTTGCAGGACTAACATCGTTAGTTCTGCAGCAAAAACCGCCGATCGAATGATTAACACATATATCACTTGATTGATTAATCATTGTTATCTTGCACTGTGGATTTACCAAAAGAAAGTGTTTATGTATGTAGGTTTACTGAAGTAGGCGGAATATACTGACTGACTGACTGACTGACTGATTGGGTTTGGTTTTACGCCGCTTTTAGCAATATTCCAGCAACATCACGGCGGGCGGAATATACCCATACCGAGGCACGTACGTAAAAACAACATACTTTGTTCAAAGAATTAGCCGTCACGTGATTTCTCATTGTTATGGGAGCTATAATGGGTAATAGTTTGACTGTTCAATAACTGTTGACCGAACACATATTAATAAATATGTAATTGAAAACAACCCAAATAGGGCCCCAAGATTACCTATTTGGACGTCATAGCTGCAATTATTTACGAAGGTAGAATATTATTTTGTTATGATATGTCTTGCAAATATAATATGGTTATTCAGATAGTATACATATATGTATAACACAAAATCGTGGTTTAATATTAAACAGAAAACGGCGACGCATGTGGTTTGAGAGTATGAGGGAATCACATGACTTTCTATAAATATCTCATGACGGAAGAACTTCTGACGATTGGTAAATCAGACAAGAGCGTGTTTATCATCAACTGTTGTTACTGAGAGAACTTTATCAACGACATTCGGCAACATGGCTGGTGGATGTACTGTAACTTCCAAGATCTGTTTAGTTGTGGTTGGATTGATATTTTGGGTAAGATTTTGACAACGTTTTTGAGTCATGAAAACATGGCGCGCCATGACGTTTCCTCAACAAAAACACGATCTAATGTCAATGGAGACTCACGAGACAGCTAAATCCGTGTACAACACTCGGACAGTTCTCCTTCACAATTTTGGGCATATAATTATTTTCGAGTTATTATAGAAGTGTATTTTATATGCGGTTGGTTTCGATAGGACATAACCACTGCGTGTATCTTTCGTATTGGAAGTAAGGTAGGAATCTAGTTGTAGATGTCGCAGGCACGGGAGAAATTACCCTAGATACCTTTACCCTCAAATGTATCCACGTCCCTTTCTGTGTACAATAATCAACCAAACTCTACTCCAGGCATCTTTTGGTGTATGTTTGCATACTCTAGGTACCTTTGTGTATGCTCAAAAGAGAAATTGGTGAAACCTTGTGTTAATCACAATCAAAGAAGTAGATGACTGTAACAAAAAAATGTTTGTAAAACATAATCTGTATTACTTAGGAGCTTTATGAGTTCACATCTAATCGGTCATATAGATCATGGCAGTAACTTTGATGTATAGATTGATATGGTTATGCAATGGGAAATATCCAATGTTTTCATTCCATATCAGCGTCAGTTAACAATAATAGAATTGGAGATATTCAGTGTTTGAAAACTAACGCTGGTTTGCTAGTCCAAGTCTAGTATATTTTCATGCTAACTAACATAATTAAGTAATCGGTGGTCTTGTACTTGTTTTAGGATCAAAGTAATTTATGTTGGGCAAAGCCAGCAACCTAAACAACCCTACGTGCTACAGTGTTTACCTTCTTGACTGGTTTCACATTCTAATTGGTCCCCCACCGTGATATTGCTGGACTATTGCTAAATGCAGTGTAAAACTGAACTCACTCATTCTAATTGGCGTGATTGCTCACCTCAATATATATGATCTAATTTCCATGTGAGTATTGTTTAATCATTAATCATCATAAAATTAGTATGAACACCATTTAAAACCCTTATTGGTCAGCAGCATTGTGTCCAGCAGAGACCCAACATAACACCTTTCTATGTGCTGGTCCTATGGACCATTGACAGTATAGTCAGTGTCAAACAATGTGACTTATAACAGCCTCCATATCTGAACTACGAAATCATGAGAGGGTTTCATGAAAAACTACTTGTGTCCAGGACACACATTTAAAGAAGCAAGACAAATATGGAAATCATGCAGCAGACCTGAGACCAATACTGAGTCTAACCATGGAAGATGTGAGAGAGAGAGCATATGTACCAGTCTGGAATTTAATTTGTTAAAGGTCTTGCATTACGCTGGAATTGAAAACTTGTATTGTACATTTTCATTTAGGTATGTAAACTTTAGGTGCTGTGTGTTACTATTTGTCTTTACATGTTATTAATAGATATGTAGCTTGTGAATTTACAAGGAAATTTAAGCAAAAATATGTAATATTGCAGTAATCTGGAGAGTGCTAATGCAAAACTATTTGAATGGTATTGTTAGATAGTGGTATAGTGTGAGTGTGGATTGACACTTTTTGATGATGTTGCAGTCAACTTTCCATCCTGGAGGATACCAGTACTTACAATAGGTGCTTACATTTGCTACTGACTTGGATAAAAATATCTCAATTTCTTACTAAGAACTGGTCATATGAACAGGTAGAAAAATTCTACAATAGTGCATTAAACAGGTTATGTTCTAAATTTAAATAGGTAATACATTTCTAGAGATATACAGCTAAACATATATTCTTCATAATAGCAGGTAAATGTTCTATATAAATACATGAAAATATATTTTACATATGGACAGGTAAACATATATTCCATATATAAACAAAAAGAATTTCCTTTTAGGTTGATAGTTTAACAAATGTATAATGGATATGCACAAATCATAAGTGTTTCACATGAAGTGAACTTCAGTCTATGGAATACCTGATGCCTTCTGAAGGAACGTTTTTGTGTATATCAAGCGAAAATAGCTGAAAAGATTGCTTCTGTTGTTCTCTTTGTGAGTCATTCCCTTCACAGAGTTGTATGTCAGGAATATAAGGACTTTTAATGAAAAGTTGCTACTGGTTGTAGAACTGTTACATCTGGATACACTGGATCGATACTGACACCAACCAGGAAAGTAGGACAGCATGCAGTCTTAAACGTCATGTTGTCTACAGTTATGCTGCAGATTATTGATCTTTACTATTCAAATCAATAACAGCCCAATCAATTTTGTATGAAAGAGGTTGCTTGGTGTGGTTACCTCCCTTTGCACCTTAGCCATGTTCAGTGAAGTTTGATTGTTGGTATGCAGTTTGTACATACATGGGAGACATGTGAAGATCTGTTAGTGTTAGAACTGATCTTGAGCAACCCATGCTTATCCTAAGAGGCAACTAACAGGATCAGGTGGTAAGGCTCACTGGTTTGGTTGCAGGTCATCACATCACAATTGTGTAGATAGAGCTCGTGATGTAAATCATTAGGTAGTCTGGTCCAGACTCTATTATTTGCGCACTACTGTCATATAGCTAGAATATTGCTGACAATGCTGAGTGCAGCAATTTACAACAAAGAAACATGAATTGAACATACATGGGACTGGTTGAAATTCTTCTACTCTTGTGTAGTAGGGATAATTGAAATGACTTTCCAGTGCCTGAGGGGAACACTCAGAAATAATGTTTAAAGTTTATTCACTGTGACAGTTGGTGTGATATAAACTTACGAAAAACACGACAATGATGGAAATCCGGACCCGATTAATACACAGTAGGATTCACAAAACATTTGGTATTTCAGAAATGATGTAGCAATTAATATCATAATGCCCATATGCCTTTGCAGCCTGGCCTCTGTTCTCAAGGATTCACATCGCTGTTGAATGCCCTGAAGTACAGCTTGGCCCTGAGTTTATTTTTATATGCATTATTTCTAATGTTTACTGCATTGTAACGGAGAAGGAGTCTGTTCGCTCAAGTGGAGAAACTGGTTGAAATAAACTGACTCCCCTGATGATTAAACAATAAGCATGTGTGCATCACAGCATGAACAAAATGGTGGTGTCATTTATTTAGTGGTAGTGCTGGTTATTGCTGACAAAATGCAGATTAATAATTAGAGCTCACTAATCAATAATTGATTTTCATCATACACCTTGCTACAAGACTCATGTGGGCAATAATGGGGAAACATTATAACACACCGTGCAAATCATGAAACAGGCACCGATTGATGCTACAATCAAGATGATCAAGGATATGTTTTTTATATTGCTGTTTTATGTGTCAGGAAACTGCATAAATTGTTTATGTCTTGATTTAACAAACAATAAGGAACTTACCTCCTAGTTTAATTTGATTTTTCATTTTTCATGAATATCGATTAGTCTCCCGAACTCATCGATAATCGCTGATGCACTATTTAGTACCGGCACTATTTAGTGGCTGTGTGATTTGTCACCGAGGAGCACACAAAGTCAGCTGCCCAATCATAGCTTTCGGCCGTGGGAGCCGTGCCAATTAACACTTATCAGAGGGGTACATAAAGGCCGCAGTCTAGACTACCAGTTGTCCGACTTCCATTTTTGTTGAAGTCGCAGTAGCTGGGCGGGTTAGGCGATTGACTTTGTGTGCTGGCGATTAGGTGCCTGACTCTGAGGGTGTGAAGTTCGAATCCCTGTTGTGGTCCTTAAGTTGCTTGGATTTAGATCGAGCTACCCTCATCTTTCAATCTGTACTTCAGGTTCTTGGCAATGACACCACCTTTCAAGCTGAAGTTCAGACTCTGGAATACATTTCTTTTGATCCTTTTCGGTTTGATTTGTCTGCTTATAATATAGGGTTACAATTAACTTGAATATTTGTTGAATTAAGCTGTACCCCTTCCTGAATTCAGTTCATTATTCATGAGGGTGGTGGGGTAGCCTAGTGGTTAAGGCGTCCGCTCTTCACGACGAAGACCCGGGTTCGAATCCCCACATGGGCACAATGTGTGAAGCCCATTTCTGGTGTCCCCCGCCGTGATATTGCTGGAATATTGCTAAAAGCAGCGTAAAACCATACTCACTCACTCACTCATTATTCATGATCACTAGAATTGAATATTCATAAATTTTATTAAAAGGGTTGTTTTCATTTGAATTGGGGATTTATTATCAAAGGGAGATATACAAATGGAATATATCAAAACCAGGTAGGATAATAGTCAACACCGTTATATATTTAATATAACAGTAATGTGGTCACTGGTCATCACTGGTCATTGTCATGATAAATTCACATGGTCAAAACATGTCATGGTTTATTTTGTTATTAATACTTCAACTGTTTGTTACCCAATATTCGTGATATGTATCATATTTGCCTTTTAGTGGTTTTGTTGCAGCCCTATCATAATGTAATATAACTGTGTTGAAAATGTAATGCCAGTGTTTGCCCTGATGCAGAAAATATGCATATTTTACGCATAAATTATCTCAAATACACAGTGAATTTAGAAGCATGCATCATTGTTGACGCAATGCAACTGGGTCCTTAGTTATGATAATCTAAACTTGTAATGTGCTGTTGTTTAAAAATACTTGGTTTAATGTTTGCCAGTTAACGTGGTTAACTGCTCAGTGCTGACTAAATACCTGACCTGCCTTACCTTGCTTTTTGTCGTTATTAAACAATCACAGTTGATGTCTTGATTAAATTTCTAAACTGAAGTTTACTCCCTAAGTAAAACATGTCCATGACTCCCTCTGATGACTCCTACATTGTTATGCCTCGGGCAATCACTGTAATGCCATGCTTTGGGACACTGGTTAATTCCCTTCACACCTGCAATGATTACAACTTTTACTGTGAACAGTAATTAAAATAATTTTGAAAGCATCCCAGGCTGTGTTTAGAATAGAACTGAAATTTAAGGTTGATATGATTTCCTTTGCTAGGAATTGACAATTGACTTAATTACTTATTAAATATCCTGTGTAAAACTATGATTCAGTTTATCTGATTCTGATAACATGATTGGGATAAGATGACTACTAATGTGTCCCTGACTGAACAGAATGCTGAATGCTCATTTATACAGCTGCAAGGTGTGCTCCACACGGGTACTTGTGGGAAAGATTGACGTACAAAATTACCTCTGAAAATGTGGCAGGCATGGTAAGATGGCTTATTGCTTAACCTAAGAATATGCAAACATACTGACCTTCACTCCACCTTAACTTTCTGTGATCTGCAGGCCTCCAGATCTTACAGATCTACCATGGACACCTTCGTTTGCGAGTTTTTAAGGGTGATCTTTGGGCCAACCTGATGCCATGGTTACAACAGTTTTTGATACTTTCAGGGTGCTGCTGCAAGCCTCTGCTTCATAGGAGCATGGGTGTACTCCACATACAGCCACTTTGACGAGGTGACGGAGGCAAGCCTCACCCTGGTGCCAGCCAGCATCATCATCGGCGTGGGCATCTTCATGTTCATCATTGGCCTCCTTGGCTGCATCGCTGCATGTAAGGAGAACAAGTGCCTGTTAGCAGCGGTAAGTGTTACACTGATTTTATTACAGAGGTTGTAATTGGACATTATCCCAATACCCCAGTACTCTAGTGGTTAGGGTATTCTGGGGGGTTAGTAAAGTCTCAGGCTTCTTACAAAATGTCTACAATAATGGTTAAGGTTCTCTGCCTGTTGAATGATTTGTTTGCACACATTCACTGGCTTAGACTTATACTTATCATGGTGGTGCCTGTTAGCAGCAGAACAACTGAGGTAAATGTCTTTTGACCATGTCACATGTATGAGAGGAAATACATCACGATTTCATCTGTGTGGTTGCACAGATTTGGGTCTGTTAATTATTAAGAAGTGACTTGTTACTGGCATGGAATATATTTGCATTTTATCAGATTTCTATAGTCACTGGTGTATTGATATTGATTCCATGTAGCTGTATGTTATTACCGGTAAGTACGTACCTTGCCAGTATTGCTATAGTGTGAGTCTAGTTCTTATTAAACACAATATAACTTCCACTCGGTTTGATGTTTTGGCAACAAGAAAGTGCACATCTTGTTTTACTTTGCAGTTCTTCTCGCTGATTCTCCTGGTGTTCTTGGCGGAGGTTGTCGCAGCTACAATGGGCTATGTGTTCAGGAATGATGTGAGTTTTCTGTTCATGATTCATTGTCATTAGTGAAGCATTTGTAAACTTCCCACTTTGAATAGAATATTGTTCCTTTTACCAGTTTGCCTGCCAAGGGGACCTTTAGTTTCTGGTCGGACATAAAATGCCTGTATAACCAAGATATCTCCAGTCTATGATGTTGACCAGTCAGACAGGACACAGGTTACAGGGAGTCAGTGGCTCACCTTGACACATGTAGATGCAGTATCTTGATGAACATTGGATTAGGCTGCCTGACATGTTGATATGGATCATTTGGGAGGATCATGTGGATGGATCATCTTGATATGGACCTTTGATGATGGTTGACCATGTTTGTGTTTTAAATAATAATCTCTGTTTCAGGTGAGAGATGTACTTGACACTGGTCTGAAGGATGCGATCAATAACTACAATGAGACTGCTGAAAAAAATCAAATTGACTATATTCAGGAGGAGGTAAGATCCGGTTTTTACTTCCCCATTAGAAATATATGTAACTTGTTATTTACACGTTTTAATTAAATCAGGTGACTCGACAAAATGCAAGTTGCCTGGACTTAAAAACTCAAGTCCTGTGTGATTCTGAGCCTGTATGCTATACATTCTTGTCCTCCAGCTCAAGTGCTGTGTGATTCTGAGCCTGTATGCTATACATTCTTGTCCTCCAGCTCAAGTGCTGTGTGTTTCTGAGGCTGTATGCTATACATTCTTGTCCTCCAGCTCAAGTGCTGTGTGATTCTGAGGCTGTATGCTATACATTCTTGTCCTCCAGCTCAAGTGCTGTGTGATTCTGAGCCTGTATGCTATACATTCTTGTCCTCCAGCTCAAGTGCTGTGTGATTCTGAGGCTGTATGCTATACATTCTTGTCCTCCAGCTCAAGTGCTGTGTGTTTCTGAGCCTGTATGCTATACATTCTTGTCCTCCAGCTCAAGCACTGTGTGTGATTCTGAGCCTGTATGCTATACATTCTTGTCCTCCAGCTCAAGTGCTGTGTGTTTCTGAGCCTGTATGCTATACATTCTTGTCCTCCAGCTCAAGTGCTGTGTGATTCTGAGCCTGTATGCTATACATTCTTGTCCTCCAGCTCAAGTGCTGTGTGTTTCTGAGCCTGTATGCTATACATTCTTGTATGCTATACATTCTTGTCCTGTGTGTTTGCTGAGTCCTTGAGCTCCAGCCTCAAGTGCTGCGGGATTCACAATGCCTCGGACTGGTCCACTTCTCCAGCCTGGGGGAATACAACCATGGTTCCCATGAGCTGCTGTAAGAACACCACAAGCTGTTTTCCATCACTTAAGGGAACAGACATCTACCAAGAGGTATGGTTTCAATACACATATAAAATTTAAATATATCATTTATACTTCCTTATCTTGTCTGGATTATTTGCTGTATAAATGTTTAATGCAGTAATACCAGTGGATGGTTAAATACATCCTAATATCAGAAAATGTAAACTTCATAAAATAGCTCCTTTTGAAAAAAATTGTGATTCTTTTCTCTAGTTTGCCTGCAAAGGGCATTTAGTTCCAAATCATAGACAAACTTCTGCATTGAAAACTGCTTAATTTCATGGGAAACATGTCCTTCAAGCTGCTAGGCTTTAATCTGGACGCATTCAGTAACTGATTTCAGAATAGCAGAGACATTCTCATCACTGTATTAATGTTTTGTCCATTGTCAGTCACATGATGAAGGAGCAAGGATTTACTCTGAAACATTGTAATAAAGAAATAAAAAAGGAAGTTGTTATCCATAAAGTGTGTCATGTATTCATTGTCCTGGTTGTTGACAGAGGTATTGATGTTTTGTATGTTTCAGGGCTGTCTGGATCTGCTGAAGGATAAATTCCTGATGAACCTTGTCTACATTGCTGCAGTGACAGTGGCCTTTGCCATTATCCAGGTAATCAACAAACACGGACGATACATGTCATTCTTCATGCATGTCTTTTCAGTCTATCATTAGGGACCAGTTTAAAGGTACTGTGTTGGATAAATAATTCCATCACTTTCCAACTCCCTCTCGTATCTCTTCTGCTTAGCTTTGTAACCCGTGAAGGTCCGGGTTAGAATTGATCTTCAGTAACCCATGCTTGGCGTAAGAGGCGATTAACGGGATCGGGTGTCAGGCTCGCTTACTTGGTTGACAGATGTCATCGTATCCTAATTGCATAGAACGATGCTCATGCTGTTGATCACTGGATTGTCTGGTCCAGACTCGATTATTTACAGATCGCCACCATATACCTCGAATATTGCTGAGTGCGGCGTAAAACTAAACTCACTCACTCACTGCTTAGCTTTGTTATTATATTAAACACTGAGAAATCAGGAAAATTGATTTGTACTATGGAAAACTTAAAAAGGAATTTGAATGTTTATCTGCTATCCAACTGAAGAATTTTTCATCGAGTAAGTTGAAATCTGATCTTTGGCTCACCAGCTCACTGGTGCAGTTAGTTATGGTTAACAGGACACAAAACTTGGTAAGATTACAGAATACCGGATACCGTCCACCATCTTTGAAAGCACGCGAGTCTACTTTTGGTTAGGGTTAGGGTAAGGTTTAGGGTTATGGTTAGGGTTAGCATTAGGGTTAGGGTGACGTGACACTAAACAATATGGCTGGTAGGTATCCGGTATTCTGTAGGTGTACCCAAAACTTTATTGTCTGGAATCAGTCACATGACAGTGACTGTCCACCAGTAGCTGTGGAAGAGGAATTCAGATAATACTGATATTCTCATCATCTTTGGGGTTATTTGGGGGTCGGCTTCATTTACAGATGCTGCTTAACCAGAGTGTGTAAATACCTCTGACCTGTATCACTTCAGACTTTTGACCTGTGAAGATCTGGTTTAGGATCACTCAGACTTCTATATCAGGGGTGGAAATAACTTTAAAATTGCTAGTGTACTCCAGAACAGTGGCACATGTAAAATCACTTGCCCTGATAATTTTCCCACTATACCGGCCATTTTCTTGTTGAATTTTTAAAATAAACAACATTGGAAAATCAACTGGACACCGGTACAGTGTGATATACAAATTTGCTTGCCCGACAGAAAAAAACACTGGACTCGGACGTCGAGCAATGGGTTATTTCCACCCCTGTATGTATCCAGCTTGGCACACGTAAACGCCATGGGGTTATACATCCATTAAAGATGTTTCATAGCTGGTGCTGCTCTGTCCGCTGACAATAAGCCCTAGATAGAGCTAGTTGTCATGCACATATCTTTTGAATTTTATGAAGCAGTGTTTAAAGCACAATGAAAGGCTTGCATTTGGCTAGGCAGTTGAATGGAGGATAAGTGTGTTTGTTTACAAACAGGAGAAATGGCGTCTGATGAAGTGATATGCAAATAAGTGTGTGGCAGTGGTGTTATGCCGAGTTGTTGGAGAGTGGGTTAGAAATCCTCTCCAGTAACTCAGAGGCGACTATATGGATCATGTGGTCAGACTGACTGGCGTGGTTGTTGCATGTCATCATATCCCTTCGTGTGGATGCAGTGATATATTACTGTTTACTGTGGTGTTACACTGACCTCACCCACTTGCTTGAAGCACTATCTAAACCTATGCAGGCGATAAAACAAGGAACAGCAGTGTCATGTTTTGTTAAACAGGATGTGTGTTTGTAGTTTGTTGGATTGATGCGTCAGTACCAGGGTGAGCTGACCTGGTACTTTCTGTTGGTGATGTGTTGTGTACTGACAGAGCTACAGATAAGTTTTGGGGTCATTGAGTACCCACTTGTGTTCATCTCAATTGGGTCACATCTTAATTTTCCTTTGAGTAACCAAATTAATTGTACTCACCTCATTCAAACTCAGTTGGATATTTTGCCATTTTCCATTTATTTTAAAAAATATTATAAAGTTTAAATGTTAGTGTTTGTTATTTATATTTGATCTTTAATATGAGAAGCGATAAGAAAGACTGCAAGTTGCCAAGTTCATGTCCTGAAATAGAACCTCTCAATATACCTCAGTTATTTTATCTATCCACCGGTACACAAGCTAAGGTTTGATATTTTTGTGTATGCATGTAAGATGACATTTATTGAGTATTTACAAAAAATCATGCATACTTGTATGCAACAGATTGAATAAGAATTGAGGTTTCACATAAATATTTGTGTACTTTACGCAGATACGCAGCTTATCTGTACCACTGGCTGACTTCATGTGTGTTATCTCCACAGATCCTCGGCCTCATCAGCGCTTGCATCCTGCTGTGTCGGTCACGGGACGTACGTTATGAGACGCTGGAGAGTGCCCAACGGAACGGACTGCGTGTGTAGACAGCACACCTCATCATCAACTCTCCATCCATGGACCAGTCTAGCTGGCCTTGATTCACAATGCTCCAATGTCTACTGGGTATACCAAGCTTTAATGAGACACTCAAAGCTTTCCTTTAGGGCAGTTTGTCACAAGTTGATAGTTTTGATGTGACTAGCATTATCTCCAACGAAAATTAGTAACAGGGATAGTAGATGATCTGCAAACAAAATGTTATTTTAGAACTGTAATGAATTATTTTGTTGGAAATGTGTAAAGAAGAAACTTTGCAGTGTTCGTCTAACAGCGTTGATCTAAAGCATTATGGTTAATGAGTACTAACATATTCCTGTTCATGTGTCTCCTTATTTAATACGTGTGTACTTGCCGTTTTGGAATATCATAATAGAAAAATTGAAAATGACAGTAATGGACAGGGGACAGTCTGTAATTTATTAATGTAAATATGTGTACATTTCATAACTTTACATGTCTAGATCTGATATAGATTTATAGATAGCAGTGTGCATTGGTTGGATGACCCTTTGATATGGGATGGGCTTGTAAACAAATGAGATTACTTTGCTCTGAACCTCAGAGACTGTTAAAATTGTTGGAATGTTGTCAAAATAGAACAAAAAGGTTGGGGCAAGAAAGGCCTCTGTGTTCACATAAAATGAATGATATCCATGAAACAGGTGATGGATTCATATTTGTTGAATATCTTGTCCGTGTCATATTCTAATGTCTAGCACTGAAGAAAATATAGTATGGTTTCTCCTAATTTCATGATGCTATATGGATGTTTAGAGTGTAACAATGAATCTATCCTTTTGATCTCAACACTCTCAAATGAGCACTTTGACAGGTGTAAGGAAACCACAGATTGACACTATGTACTTAAAGATGGTCCTGCAAGGCCATGTTAAGTGGCCAAAGAGTTCATCACATGTACAGTTACAGTGACTTTATTGCAGACAAATGGCAGTTTCATGATATAATTAAACTTCGATAGGACATTGGTCAATAACATCACCAGATTTGAATAACAGTCAGTCTCCTAGAAAATAAACTGTTTTGAAACCCTGAGTTTGTTTCTAGTTCAAGTGCATTCTGACTTAAAAGGTTAAAAGGTGACTGCTTCAAGGTCTGGTGCCAATTTCCAATATATAAACAAATATTTAGGACCTTTTTAGCAATGTTATATATGGGCTGGAGCCATTGTTTCTGTGTAAATTAGTTTAATTGTCAACTGTAAGATTGATATTCATGATAAAACTTAAAAGTAGCAGACAGGCAAGGCAGTGTTAGAATAACTGGCTGGGTATCCCAGTTTACCTGAGCTGAGGCCACCTATGGTACTGTGCCGCTTTTAGCAATATTTCGCAATATCACGGCGGAAAACACTCAAAATAAATTTCACACATTGTGCCAATGTGGAGAATCGAACATGCTTCTTCATCTTAACCACCGAATACACGAACCTCTAGCTGCTTGGCTGCCTCTCCCTTAAATTAGCTGTTTCTATGCAGCAAAACCGTTTGAGTTGTCAGTCTTCTGTTTGGGACAATCTGATTAGTGCAAGTTGCAACTCTTGTATCTATGACAACCCGTGTATATGCTGTAGAAATGTTTCCTTTTCTATTTTATCTAGATTTTGATTAAGGGAAACTGATTGAAGTCTTACAACTGGGATTCTAATGCTCTATCATTATTTTTCCTTGTAATTGGATATTGCTGTTGTTATTTTCATGACTGAGACTAAAGCAGTTCTCTGCAGACTGATTATCCTGGTGTTTAGTGCAGTTTTAATGTTTGGCTGAAAGGTGAAACCTGGGCCTACCATTATGATGTTTCCCAGTGGTTGAAACTAGTACATATATGATTTATGCACCAACTGAGGCTATGAAGAACTTATCCCACCATGTGATGTCTGTGCCTTGTAGTTAAGAGATGATAGTTATATCAGGGTGGAGTTGAAGAACTCTCCTTTATTAAGTTAGGTTATGGAAGGATTTAATGATTGTGCCATGACCGATGTTACAAGGAAAGTAAGGGACTTAGTGCTTGGTTAAGTGGTTGTGAGAAATGACACTTGTACGTTTTACTTCATTATACTTCATGATCATCACCGGCCTACAACTGCACCAGAACAAGTGATATCAGTTACCCTTGTAATCTTCTTTGATGTCCATTAGTTTCTAATTTGCACACGCAGGCTGATGCTCATGCTGTTGATCACAGGATTGTCTGGTCCAGACTCGATTATTTACAGACCGCCACCATATAGCTGGAATATTGCTGATGCGGCGTAAAACTAAACTCACTCTCTCTAATTTGCACAAGTATTATGTATTGAAAGATCTGTGCTGTGCAAGAGACATTATTTGATAGCTTTGATGCAAGTACTCATCCGTTTTCATTGTTTTTGAATTGTGTTGTTCTTTATGACTTTACCAGCAGTGTAGTGCTAGTGCAGTAGTTGGTGTTTGCAGTGACATTACAGTGTTAATACTCATGTCAAGCTTCTCAAGTATATGCATTTTCTTTACCTTTGGAAGATCAAAACATTTTTTAGGTCCAAAGAGAAGAAGGTTTGGATATCAGAACTTACAAGAAAGCATGTAAAATCTTTAAAGTTAATATGACATGGACCGTCATTTGTGCAAGTCCCTACATTTGCTGTTTTAGAACCACTTTTTTTGGTGCTTTACACATGTAGTTAACTAGAGGTATATTCCTCTTTTTGGTATCAAATTGCATTTCAGCTTCACACAACACGTAATTAGTTAGTCATACGATGACTTTTCACTTCTACATCAACTGATATTGTCAGTGCTGAGACACACAAAATAGAAAAAAAATATCCCAATGATTAACAAAGTTACAGCACTGCTTCTGTAATCCCAAACCGTTGGCCCCCATAGTGAGGCCTGGACTGTTGGCCCCCAGAGTGAGCCCTGGACTGTTGGCCCCCAGAGTGAGCCCTGGACTGTTGGCCCCATGGAGGGTCCTGTGGTGGTTTCAGCTGATAAGTATAAGGAATAGATTGTCACCGTATGTGTCCTGGCCTAGTGTACCAGAGTATATTATTGATCACGCAATGAATGATTGTGTACAGTTCATCATGAACATTGCTTACACCATGGCATTTAAGAAGGAGAGGCATTAAAGTGAAAGAGACGCAAAGGTCAGAGACTAATTTTATATTGAAAAGTGAAGTCTGACAAGTAATGATGTAAGATGCTTAATGACTGTCAGCTGATGTGTCAGCTGATGTATATTTTGCTGACTCAGCTGACATGCCGACCTCATGTGTCATAAGTGTAAGGTGGCCAGCCATCTCAGGCTACATGAAACCTCAGGATCCTCCACAGTGGGTCCATGACCTCAGTATAGCTGGCTGTATATGAAACTGAAAACAAGGAAATGTGCGTGATTCCTTTTTCAGAATGTTGTTTCACATTGGTTATATGAATAGATTTGGTTTTAAACATCATGATGTAGGTCAAGTGGCCTGTTATCCCTTTCCCGAGTGTGTAATGTGCAGTGTAGTATGGCTTTCATCACTGTTCATGCGTGTAGCTATGTGTAGAATAAACCATGTACATCAGTGTGGGTGTTGTTTCTCACTGTTCCCGCTCCAGCTCCAGTCTGCCGTTTATATGTAAATCTGTTACCGTCAGTTTCGTGTGCTGTGCATGCCAGTACAAGAAATATATGTAAGGCGAGAAAGCAACACTGATGAAGACTTGACCCACAGTCATATATGTTGGTGAATATTTGCAAGAGTTTGAGTCTGGTGAAGGAAACATCATTGTGGATCCTAGGAATATGGCCCATGGAGTTTTGACCTGGTACAGACAAACCAGAGTAGATGCATAACGTATACCAACGGATAAAAGTAACTGTGCATAACATAAAATTGCGTAAATTAAAAGTTATTTGAAAAGTTATAACAATAACCCAAAAGAAACATAACAAAGCACTTTGATGTCACGTATTTCGCGTGAGGTGCACTTTGTGCACAATGAACTTACTGTTTGCATGTTGTTTGACACCTGGAGTTCACACACCTGATATTGAAAAATTGAAGGGTTTATTATTCTCTGACTTGTGAATGTTGTGGAAAACACTGCGTGTACGTCATGCCACGGCTTACAGAAAATCAGTGTCTCCTCGACGTAGGTATGCTGGAAACGAAAAGGCCCAAAATGAAGTGGCCACACTGGCCAGGCCCGAGTCTGAAACACGATCTCTAGATGATTTCAACATAATGGAAACAGTAGATATTTGCTTCGGACGCTGTCAACGCGTCATGTCACGTTAGCAACCCCCATCTGTGTAGTCGATTCCAGACTGCCAGTTAGACTGCTCGGACCATTCCTGGCTTACGTCCAATCAGTTCCAGGCCCTAGAATTTCGAAGCTCTGTAAGCGCTAAGATAGTCGTAAGTGCCATACATTAATATTAAGTTATGACTATCTTAGCGCTAAGGGAGCTTCGAAAACCATGGCCCAGGATTGTACAGAACCGACTGAGGGAGCACAACATCCGGCCCGACGGCCTGCAATGCGTCCAATTTCCTCCAACCCCACCGACAGGCACGTATGGTGCAGACAGCATCTACTGTACAGGAAACAAGATTGTGTTATGCTGACACGTGCGTTGTTCAACGTCGACAGTTTTGTGACGACAGCGTTATGGTATTAGGGGGTGGGGGTGGGTGGTTTGTCCACACACAACTTGTCATTGTCAAAGATACTTTGACAGGTCTGCGATACAGGGATGAGATCATTGGGCCTCATGTGCAGACGTTCATTCAAGGACAGAGACGTAACTTCACGCATCAGCAAGTTAATGCCTGTCCACATGTCGCTCGTGCTGTGACAGATTTGCTGATACAGCAGAACATTCTGGTACTCCAGTGGCCAACTGTTTCATCTGGACAGCTCGGATGGCAGGGCAAGGATGAAAAGACGGCGACATGAACGTTATGCTGACGCGTGCATTATTCAACGTCGACAGTTTGTTTGCGAAAGCGTTATGGTATGGGGTTTTATCACGTCACACCCCTATCGTGTAAGCTTTGGATGAAATGGAGCGACGTTTACGTCAAGCCCAGAATCAGCCATTGACGTCAGTTGAACTGGTACAAGTGCTGGCTCAGTCATGGAACAACATTCCCCAGGCTTTCTTCATTGGCTTAGTGTCGTCTATGTGACTTTTGTCACCACATCTCTTGAAGGGCGTGTCACGATGCCTTCTGTCAAATCATACAGATTTCGATATTATCCTGTCAACAGTTAAACCGTGATTAAAGAAAACACCACAAATCATGTTATTATCTTTTAGCGAAAAAATCACACAAAAATCCTTGCCCTGCCATCTGAGCTGTCCAGATGAAACAGTTGGCCAGGGCAGTACCAGAATGTTCTGCTGTCTCAGACTTCGTCCTCGGTCAATGTTGCATTTCGCGGGTCCATAAAAAACACTTATTGACCCTATCACCAGTCTATAATTGTATAATATTGCACAGTTACTTTATGCCAGTTGTGTATATAACTCGCTGATCCCATGGATCTGCCACATTGTAGATGTAAGTTGGGGTCACATTTAGTGTTTGTGTTTAGCAGTGCTATAGCTATGACACGAAATTAAAGTAATACACCAACAAGCACGTGGATGACATTGAGTTGAAAGAAGGATCGAGGTGAATATTTGGTTTGTACCTGTGGTCAAAGACCTTGACTGAACAAGAAACTGTGTCCCTGATTCTGGAACAAACCATCGTTGATGCATGAGTGGCGCGTGTAAAGTTCAGAGGCCAACTAAAGACCCTGTTCATTGGGCTGGCTGCTGATTATTTTTCATCATAATTCCCCCGAATGCCCGGATGGTATTGGTATTTGTCACTGTGGTGAACAATCCTCTACATCAGAAATGATACCATTTTCATCATGCTTGTCAGAGGGTTCTTCTTTCAAGTTATGGAAAAGGTGAAAATCTGATGGAGCCCAGACTAGTGATATTCGTTAAAGGTCATGTAGACAAGAGACTAATTCACAGGTTTCCTAAAGGTGTGCTGCACCACCATCTTGCACCTCATCCTCGATAATCTCCAGGGTATACGTTACGATCATTCTCCACTATAATCTCCAGGGTATACGTTACGATCACTCTCCACTATATATCGTGGAGAGTGATCGTAACGTACACCCTGGAGATTATCGAAGATGAGTGCACCTCTGAATTAGTCTTGTTTAACCGTGTTAGTCTCACAGCTCTTAATAGTGTTACGGGAGACAGAAACTGATTATATTACAGATGTATATACATGAATAAAATACAAATGTTATAAAATGCTATATAATAAATAATAGTAAAATTAACATAAAAGTAATAAAAATGAAAATATAAATTTACATTCACCTATAAATATGCATTTAAAGATATTAATGCACATATAACCAATTCCTTCTCGCAGCGAGAATAAGATGGCAGGTTTTGGCAGCTACAAAACAAAAAGATAAAATCTAGTTTGCTTGTGTCACAGAAGTTAGTAACATCGGGTTCGGCATTTTCACACATCGAGAGACTGACTGACTGACTGGGTTTGGTTTTACGCCGCTTTTAGCAATATTCCAGCAACATCACGGCGGGGGACACCAGAAATGGGCTTAGCACATTGTACCCATGTGGGGATTCGAACCCGGGTCTTCGACCACATCGAGAGAAGCTGTGATCGCTTATTTGCATAAAGAGGGCACTTCTGTAAAACGTGACATTCATCTACTATTTGATCTTTGCAGTTAAAACAAATTCTCTCCTCTAATGGTAGGGGAGACCGGGGTCAATTGTAACACTTTTTACTTAACTTCTTGTAATTCGATAATAGTCGACTGCTCACAAAGTTAATCGGTATTAACTAGTACATTGGCATCTTGGTTTTAAACATCGGTGTCATTTAAAGTTCACTATCATGTCGTTACAAAGTTATTACGTATCAAATGCAATGACTGCAAGTGTTACAATTGATCCCTAGCACGGGGCAATTGTAACAGGCGGATGGGGCAATTGTAACAAAGAAGGTTCAAATGTAACAATCCGTTTATTTTCGAAATAAAATCAAGATAAAATGTGGAAAGAGGTTATCTTGATCAATTTAACCTTTGTCACCGTCGACATTTAAGATGTTTTGGTTTAAAATTCTTGTATTGGTACGCCCAAAATATAATACAAAGTATAACACCAAAAACTGTCACCCGAGGGCTAATACTATCAACATCACACTGAAAATGTTCTACTATGATAAAATTAGTACAGAACTAACAGAAAACTTTCATCATAATTTGTTTTTCATTATCATAACACAAGGGGAAATTACAAGGGGGCAATTGTAACACATTGTTACAGTTGCCCCCGATGGTAGCAGTCATATTTCATGCCACGTCACATGTTAACAACTTTGGGCTTCTCAAATATTTCTACCTCAATTTTACACTTGAACAGTTAATTTCATACCAAGCAACATTTACTGCATTAAGAACGTTTAATTACGTTTTGTGAAAAATTTACCTACCTATGTGAAAAACAATTTTTCGTCAACTGTATCTCGCCATGAGCGAGCAGCTGAAAAACGCCTGGGTGTGTACCGCAGGAAAGCAAAGGGAAATAACTCTACTCACCTACACCATGCTTGAGCGAAAACCTTTAGAGTAATCGCCCTTGTTACAATATTGACTCCGGTCTCCCCTATATTTGTGTATCGACCGGTTTCTATCTTCAGTGGCGCAACTCCACACCTGAATTTAGCAAGAGCACTTTTAAAATGACGAGGCATATTGGATAAAACGTAAGCTTCTGCTTCACAAGAAAGTTTAAATCTGTTGTAGTTGCGTAACTTATTACCCCCAACATTTCTTCCATGTGGGCTTGCTAACTCACATTTCCCTTTTCCATGGAAATCTTGGTACATTTTCGAGGATACTTCACGGACAACGAACTTCGGACAGTATCTATTCTCAAGAGGGACGAAGTGGTGGTATAGATTAAGACTGGTTAACATTCCGTGCACTCTTGTCGTCCAGTTGTTGTTTTCTGCGTGTACTCCAACGCTGGGACCAGAGCCAGATTCTATGTGTAACTCGGTGATTCTCCATATAGCGTAGACGGTTATACTGTGTTGTTACACTGCTCCATTGTCGGACGACCGTGGGCACCCATCCCATATCTCCTTCGGAGAAGTTGTTTGGGGCACATTTCTTTACACCTGGAAAGAAACGAGTTGCTCTGTGCTGAATTGACAGTGTGGGTGAGTGAGTGAGTTGGTTTGTTTAGCAATATTCCAGCTATATCACGGCTGTTGGCACTGTGGGTGAGTGAGTGAGTTGGTTTGTTTAGCAATATTCCAGCAATATCACGGCTGTTGGCACTGTGGGTGAGTGAGTGAGTGAGTTGGTTTGTTTAGCAATATTCCAGCAATATCACTGCTGTTGGCACTGTGGGTGAGTGAGTGAGTTGGTTTGTTTAGCAATATTCCAGCTGTATCACGGCTGTTGGCACTGTGTGGTCGAGTGAGTGAGTTGGTTTGTTTAGCAATATTCCAGCTATATCACGGCTGTTGGCACTGTGGGTGAGTGAGTGAGTTGGTTTGTTTAGCAATATTGGCAGTGTTACACGTGATGTGTCATCAACAATCATATGTATCCACTGTTTCCTGAGTGGTGGCAGCTGAAGGTTTTACTCACCCTGGATCATCCCGGAGGCTCTCTCTTACCATCTTTGAACTCAGCCTCTCATCAGCGGCAACAGTGACAATTTATGGATCATCATCCGCTAACATTGACACCATGTCCTCGTGGATGGATGGCTGTCGAAGCTCGCCCTTTCAGTTGGAGAGATATATACTTGATGTCGGTTTTGTCTACTTTCACCATGTACAGTATCACTAACAGTTCTGGTGCCGGCAGACATATGCTGCCTTGTGTATATGCTTCAAAAGCTCATTCCAAACATGGAACGTATTGTGCTAAATACGTAAGTTTGTACTAAACGTCGTTAAAACATCGCTTGTAACTTGACCCGAACAGCAATGAGTCGAAACCTGAGATTAGATTGTGCCTGGTATATACAACCCGATCTCTCATGATCCTGTGTGTTCAATCCGTGATCTATTGTGATATATACCCTGGACCCTATTGCAATCAAACCTTTGTAAGTGGCGGGTTCGAATGACATGAAGCTAAAAATAGTAGCCCAATCAAATTATAGTGTTCTTCCATGACTGAAATAAACTGCCTGATCTCCGGTACTCGACCAATCATGTACAACGGGAATGTCTTGTAGCAAGGCAGCTTATAGCGACTCCAGTATTCGCTGTTTTAGTACGCAATACCACCACGCCTTAAGTCGGTATAACAGTAATTCACGAACATTATGTGTCTCACCTAGTTGGGAAATATAAACTATCTGCTTTTTTGCTCTCCATCCTAGTGTTGACTTTGCAGGTGCTCGCTGTTATAGGCAGAGGCAAATTCAACAGGTGCTCTCTTGCCTCCTATTATAGAGGAGTCGGTCATCTGGGGAGTTCAATCCTTGGCACAGAGCGGGTCTGATTATACGTCGTCATATTGTATGACGTTCATTGCATAGTAATGCATACACTATCAGCCTGTTTAGACGAGACTGTTACCAGCGCCGTTCATTCTGCGGTTTAAGACACTACACACGTCCAACACCTTAGGTAAGGAGGAAAAAAACAACTCATTCCCACCTCCCATTGTCACTGATAGGTTAGTTAACCCGTCATCGCCAAGCTAACCCCTAAAACAAACTGTTATAGTGCTAGTTGTGGGGAAACCTTCCTGCTTTCTCGCACTGCTAACTACATGTATATCAACTGAAGCGCACGTAATATCCCTTTGAAGTGCTAACCCTGCCACCCGTTTGGTCTTCATCACTTTGTTGTTGATTAAAGTGTGATATTCTCCACTCGGATGTTGCGATGTTTTTGATTAAGATATTTCACCACAACGTTGAACTATCATATAACAACTAACATTTTAGTTAGTGATCGAGTGAGTGAAAGTTTTCTAAATGGGGCAGTAGGGTATATTCCAGCGATTGAACATAATGAGTGAGTGAGTGGGTTTAGTTTTACGCCGCACTCAGCAATATTCCAGCTACATGTATATGGCGGCGGTCTATAAATAATCTGGACCAGACAATCAACAGCATGAGCATCGATCTGCGCAATTGGGAACCGATGACATGTGTCAACCAAGTCAGCGAGCCTGACCACCGGTTCCCGTTAGTCACCTCTTACGACAGCATAGTCGCCTTTTGTGGCAAGCATGGGTTGCTGAAGACCTATTCTACCCCGGATCTATCACAAGTCTCTATATGGTGCTTTAGGACTGCGGGGACCCTCCATAGGTCCCTACACTGCCTGCATTGCGCTACACGACGTTCTTGCCTAAGTAACCGCCTAGATATAGGTGGAGATGTATGTATTCGAGGCCTGCCAAGTTAAAGCAAAAAACATCCACGATGAAAGTATAAAATATGCGTTGTATTCGAGTTACTGTTGGCACTAATGAATTCATCAATTGGGATGCCTCTACAGATCTGGGTTGTTTTTGGTTTTTTTCATATTTATTCAAATATTTATTATTTTTTGGGGTGGGGGTGGTGTTTGGCTTTTCAGTAATACTACCGTGTGCCGACTGATGTTCAGGTTTCGTTTTTCACTTCCTGCTTTCACACTTGCTGTCACTGATTACACCTGCTGAATCACTACCATGCAATGGACGCGTGCCCGATATATAGACTCAACGCACCGCGCGCAGATCAGTGAATGCCAACAGCTAGTTTTCAATGCCACTTACTTATTTGTCTCAGACATCTTAACCACCTTCTAAAACTGACCATTTCATTATTGATAATTGTGCTAACTATCATAACATTTGACTATTTTTTGCCGGTTTCACCTAGTTTCCAATGACTTCGCTCATCACAGTTGGTCAGATTGCCATTTCAAAAAGAGTAAACATTGTAGCTGTCTTTATGTCAGGGTCAGCAAGAACTTCGGGTTGTGACGAGAAACTTCGGACTGAAACGTTTCATGTTATTGCTAGTAGGGTGATTTGTACATATGTCAACATCCATTGCGCACATTTACGTCTCTACGTGTTCCGGGTACAACTGTGATCTTGTGTTCGAATCCCAAGTCTCCTTTGTTTCTTGATGCATTGTTTATCTGCAGCAGGTCCGTCCATGGGTTCAGTAAACCTGGTGAACGTTTAAGACCCGTGTATAAGACGGGTATGTCCCCATGCTTTGAGTGAGTGAGTTTAGTTTTACGCCACACTCAGCAATATTCCAGCTATATGGCGGCGGTCTGTAAATAATCGGGTCTGGACCAGACAATCCAGTAATCAACTACATGAGCATCGATCTACGCATTTGGGAACCGATGACATGTGTCAACCAAGTCAGCAATCCAGACCACCCGATCCCGTTAGTCGCCTCTTACGACAAGCACGGGTTACTGGAGATCAATATTCTAACCCGGACCTTCACGGGTGAGTGAGTGAGTGAGTGAGTGAGTGAGTGAGTGAGTGTGACTTTAGGACACATTTAACAATATTCCAGCGATATAACGCGGGGAACGCCAGAAACGGGTTTCGCACATTGTACCCATGTGGGGAATCGAACCGAGTAACCCCTTGGCTACACCCTCACCACCCACCCCTACCCCGCCTTGAACTGTGTTGCACTGTTGTAAAACCAATTTCACTCACTCACTCACCAATACTTTGGTTTGGATGTACAATCTTTCTGGGTATGATTCACCTCCCATAGAGTTGGTGTAATATACCCTGCCAATATGTAGCTATGGTTCGGTTGGTATACATCGTTTTATTGTTAATTTTCTGTGCAGTTTTAAAGGTAATTGCACGATTACAAGAATTGATGTATCTTCAGTATATATTTCCTATTATCTTTCTATAGATATGTTTCCTATTACCTGTCCTAAACATTTGCCGACAACGCTTCGTCGATTTTCGTCTACAATAGTGTATCCCTGTTCATGAGGTAAACATCAAGCAACGCCCTCTTGCGGTGAATTGCCCCTTCAATATTCACTTGCTCAAACTCAAATGCATAACCAAAGATGCCTCATTCACACCTGTGATATCAATTCATAGAACAGCGGACACCTGTAGCTGTACATGTCGCGATGACGAGCTACGGGTTGTCGGATGCAAAGGCCTGTCAGTGTCTTTGAATTGTCTGTGTTAGGTTTATTATACGAAGCCTTGCCCGGCCGTACTACTGTCAATACTGTACGTAAGCAAGTCGCCATTGTCCTCAACTCAACTCGACTCTCTGGGGCGTATTTATTTCCATTCATACTTGTAGGTATACTGGGGCATCTAGAGGCTGCATTTTTCCCCGATTTTAGTGTCTCGGAATTATCTTTACACAGTAACGGGACAAGGTGTACCTGTATAAAACAACCTCAAGGCGTTCTGCGGCCTCACTTTACAGTGGCCGTACAAGACGTTACAGACATATGTTAGTACTGGAACGTCATTGTCTATCAAGGTCAGGCAGGCACAGATTCATTAGCCCCGAGACGTGTGAATCTTGAAGGGCTGCTCACACCAAGTCATCCACCGGCATGTCGGACGAGCTCTATGTTAGTATATGTGCCCTCGTTTAGGTCCAGGAACATAAATAGAGTGTACACAATTTCATAACGAATTTATCTCAACGTACACCGAAATATATTGCATGCATGTATGTTTGCATGTTCTTGTCCAAATCGTTAAAAGTAGCCTGCCACAATTAGGCATTTATCCAATTAGCAAATTTTCCACATTCATCAGAAAAAAAGCAGACAGAAAACAAACCTACAGTTATTTCCTCAGTTACATCCAATTCGGAAAATATTAAAACAATCCAAGGAACGACGTCTTTAATTAAAGAAACTAAATATGTAGAAATAATGCCAAGAGTTCGGCAGTTCAGACAGAGAAAGAAACATACGCAAAATGTTTGTCGGGTACATTGAAAATAATAGAATGGGTGTCAGAATACGACATATGTATGGTACAATAAGAAACATGTAGTACCAAAGCTGTGGACTACTCGAATGTTAGCGACATAGTGTCCGCCCCTACCGATGTTGTATGTTGACGGTGTTGCAGTGGTCGGAGGTGCACCTGTGAACAGCTACGTCCTTCCACATCCATAAACATTCCTCGTGCACCCAGGGTCGTGTGTTTTACTAGTGACGTAAACTCCCATTCCGTTCCTGACACACCAAGTTGCAATGTCGAAAGTATATTGCTCAAAGCGGCGTGCACCAAACGCACTCACTTATGCTAGGAGCCTAGGACATTACAAGTCAACTCTCGATATGAACTCGCGACCCTAGGACTATTTGCACTGAAGGCGAGGTGCATGTTGAGATGTGTAACCTAAATCAAACACATATACTTATCTGCCCTTGGTTTGCGTGTGCCAAGCGGCATGTTTGGCAGCGAAAATATTCCGGCGTGTTTGACCCCTAAATATCTATCTCAGACTAGGAAAAGTGTCCTTTTTCACATATTGTTTCCGTTTTCTTGATATTTGAAACTTCGACTTCCGCGTGGTGTGTCATAAGCTCGACCTTCGCTGACTTCCGGTGGGAACCAACGGAGCTAACTCGTGGCAAATGTTTCGGAGAGTTTCTAATAGAGGCCATTCTAGGGTACACAAGTTAATGTGCACAGTTCCGGTTTAGATCGCCTATTCTCCAATTCATACATTCACTTTGTGCTGCTTTTTTGTGACCAGGGAGTATATCCAGCTCCCTTGGCTGGTCATATTCCGGCTTGTACGCCCTGTTATACTCACCCAAGGGAATTAGGGGTATTTTAAAAGCAGGTTGCCAGCAACTTATGCCGGTCTTAAGAGGTGGTCGAACTCGGTGATTTGGTTGTCGTCGTACCTGTCGGCGTCGACCGCTGTTGCTAATAATTTGAATAACTAGTATGTCGCAGTCACAGATCTGGAATACTGCTGAGTGCGTCGTTAAACAAACACATTTACCTACTTACATGGTCAGACACTGCGTATGTCTTTACAAGGAAGGGTCCTTCGGTTTGCATTTCCCAAGCTGGTTATACGAGTGCCTGTATACAAGAAGAGGGGAATTTACAGGTGCGCTCGTGTGTCCTGTTGTAAGTGATGAATTTGCAGATGCTTACTGTACACTATTGTAAGTGATGAACGTGCAGGTGCTTACTGTACACTATTGTAAGTGATGAACGTGCAGGTGCTTACTGTACACTATTGTAAGTGATGAATGTGCAGGTGCTAACTGTACACTATTGTAAGTGATGAACGTGCAGGTGCTAACTGTACACTATTATAAATGATGAACGTGCAGGTGCTAACTGTACACTATTGTAAATGGTGAACGTGCAGGTGCTAACTGTACACTATTATAAATGATGAACGTGCAGGTGTTAACTGTACACTATTGTAAGTGATGAACGTGCAGGTGCTAACTGTACACTATTGTAAGTGATGAACGTGCAGGTGTTAACTGTACACTATTGTAAGTGATGAACGTGCAGGTGTTAACTGTACACTATTGTAAGTGATGAACGTGCAGGTGTGCACTATTGTAAGTGATGAACGTGCAGGTGTAACTGATGAACGTGCAGGTGCTAACTGTACACTATTGTAAGTGATGAACGTGCAGGTGCTACACTGTACACTAACTGTATTTGTAAATGATGAACGTGCAGGTGCTAACTGTACACTATTGATGAACGTGCAGGTGCTAACGTACACTATTGTAACTGTGACAGGTGCTAACTGTACACTATTGATGAACGTGCAGGTGCTGTAACTGTACACTACTGTAAATGATGAACGCGTGCATGTACACTATTGTAAATGATGAACGTGCAGGTGCTAACTGTACACTATTGTAAATGATGAACGTGCAGGTGCTAACTGTACACTATTGTAAGTGATGAACGTGCAGGTGCTAACTGTACACTATTGTAAGTGATGAACGTGCAGGTGTTAACTGTACACTATTGTAAGTGATGAACGTGCAGGTGTTAACTGTACACTATTGTAAGTGATGAACGTGCAGGTGTTAACTGTACACTATTGTAATGAACGTGATGAACGTGCAGGTGCTAACTGTACACTATTGTAAGTGATGAACGTGCAGGTGCTAACTGTACACTATTATAAATGATGAACGTGCAGGTGCTAACTGTACACTATTGTAGGTGCTGAACGTGCTGGTAACTGTACACTATTGTAAATGATGAACTGTAACTGTACTATTGTAAGTGATGAACGTGCAGGTGCTAACTGTACACTATTGTAAATGATGAACGTGCAGGTGCTAACTGTACACTATTGTAAGTGATGAACGTGCAGGTGCTAACTGTACACTATTGTAAATGATGAACGTGCAGGTGCTAACTGTACACTATTGTAAGTGATGAACGTGCAGGTGCTTACTGTACACTATTGTAAATGATGAACGTGCAGGTGCTAACTGTACACTATTGTAAGTGATGAACGTGCAGGTGCTAACTGTACACTATTGTAAATGATGAACGTGCAGGTGCTAACTGTACACTATTGTAAGTGATGAACGTGCAGGTGCTAACTGTACACTATTGTAAGTGATGAACGTGCAGGTGCTTACTGTACACTATTGTAAGTGATGAACGTGCAGGTGCTTACTGTACACTATTGTAAAACTGTACACTATTGTAAGTGATGAACGTGCAGGTGCTAACTGTACACTATTGTTGAGTGATGAACGTGCAGGTGCTAACTTACTGTACACTATTGTACACTAAATGATGAACGTGCAGGTGCTGTACACCATTGTAAATGATGAACTGTACACTATGTACACTATTGTAAAGTGATGAACGTGCAGGTGCTAACTGTACACTATTGTAAATGATGAATGTGCAGGTGCTAACTGTACACTATTGTAAGTGATGAATGTGCAGGTGCTAACTGTACACTATTGTAAATGGTGAACGTGCAGGTGCTAACTGTACACTATTGTTAGTGATGAACGTGCAGGTGCTAACTGTACACTATTGTAAGTGATGAACGTGCAGGTGCTTACTGTACACTATTGTAAATGATGAATGTGCAGGTGCTAACTGTACACTATTGTAAGTGATGAATGTGCAGGTGCTTACTGTACACTATTGTAAGTGATGAACGTGCAGGTGCTTACTGTACACTATTGTAAATGATGAATGTGCAGGTGCTAACTGTACACTATTGTAAGTGATGAATGTGCAGGTGCTTACTGTACACTATTGTAAGAGATGAATTTGCAGGTGCTTACTGTACACTATTGTAAGTGATGAATGTGCAGGTGCTTACTGTACACTATTGTAAGAGATGAATTTGCAGGTCTTCCCATGCTCCCTATTGTATATGATGAACGTGCAGGTGCTCTTTTGTAAGAAGTAGTGATTTTACAGGTGCTCTCTTTTGTTTAGTTCGAAGTGAAAATTCTCTTGACTTGGAAAATAATGAAAATGCATTCATTCAGAAGCTAGTTTCATAGTCAAACCATGCATGTACAGCTGCATGTAACCGGTTATGCATTATGCATTGCGAATACAAAGCCCAACATGTCAAAACTATCAATGAGTACCCGCACAGTGCAAGGTACATCCACGCTTCTACAACTTACCTGTGTTAGGTTTAATGTTAACGCTACACCCCTTACACCGTTTAATCATCACGCACAGACCTAATTAGCTTCGTAGTTAAAGTGTCTCACCATTAAAGAACCCACTTCCGGGTACGTATATATCAGCTTAAACCGGATCAACGAACCGGTTTCAGTCTTATATATGACATTTCACAACCCATCCGAATCCCTACCCGGTTTTATATCGAGGAGACATGTTTGTGGACATGTAGCGATCTGATTTCGCGATATGTGTTAAGTTTCACTCATTCATAAATACACCGTATGGCTACACCTCAACCCAACAGCTGATCACGTTGACCGCCTATCCAGTCCGTCCAATCAACCTGCCTGTGGCCATAGATAGTGGGCGGTTTAGCAAATGGGCACATCCACTGTGAAAATTAGTGCCAGCATTAGTGTTGATTTCTAAATTAAGACAGGACCACAACGCGTGTGATATTCCACATTATACCTGCTAGTGTGTCACCGTGTAAAGTGCTGTGCTGATTCCCCTGGTTGTGCGAAGCTTGTCACCTGGCGAGACAGCCATTCAAACAATGTCTTCACTACGATATGTCATTCATTCGGTCCCTGGGAAGAAAGTGGTTTAATTCGGATACCACGTATTCAAGGAACACATGTACCCGAGGTTACAGTGAGCCTGGGATATGGGGATCAATTTGGCGTTCACTTCGACGTCGTTCCGTCCTTATTAATTCCTGTTTGTGGCGTTGAGTGTGGTGTTCCTAGCACTGTAAACGCTGAATGGAGCGAGGTGTCTCAAGAGAGCAGGAATGATCCGCGTGGGCCAACTAGAAGGGCTAGTTCTGTGGTCATGAATGGCCGTGTGCTTACCTTGACGCTAATCATTCTCGTCATCCACGTCCAACACTTCGACTTGAAAAAGCATCGTCATAATGACCGTCTTCGACATTGTGGGCGCCAATGCCAACACAGTATTGTTAAGCGTGTTGAACACCGAATGGAGAAAACAGTTAATCGAACCATTCGCAAAATCCGCAGGGAATATGAGGCATACCAGAAGAAGTATGAAAGTTTGCTGCATGCGATGAGAAAAGGTAGGGTAGACACTATTTTCTCGACTCACTGTTGTTAGCCATTACCTTAGTGAAGGCCCGATATATAGTAGGTCATGCACCTATCTTATACACAGATTGACGGGACATGTTACCCGGTGCGCACAGTCAGCTGACAGAGACACGGTATCCCGACCCCAACCCTCTCCTCTGTCAGAAGGCTGGATACAGCAATCATAAGCACTTTTCATGCTGAACATCCTGGTGTGACAGACTTTACAGGTTAAATACGTTGTTTACGCTCATATATAAACATGATGAAATACGCGATGATCACCTTGAGATGTCGGTTGCCTTGGTTCGTCTTATGTAACATATTGCGGTGTGATATCGCTGATATACACCTCCAGCCCACGTGGGTTGACTCAGAATCAATTTAGTTTTGCAATCGTTTATATGTTTCACCGTTCCTCTAAGTTAAAACTTTCCCCAGTAATTTGGCAGTGTCCGAGTCAGCCCCCACCCTCCCGCCCCGTCTTGACGTCTGAGTAATTTGCGTTTTAACTTCCTCATTAATATATTGAGGAACATTTTATTGCATTTAAGTTTAGTTTCTGTGTAGGTGTTACAGGGAGTGTTTTTGAAATAGTTCGATCCTTGGTATGTCACAGCACTGGAATGTATATGATGCAGTTCACAAACATGCGTGCATTCATAAATAGAAATATATAAATTTATACTCATTTTGAAAGATACAAAAATGGCTGTTTTTGTAGTGTAGATTCATTTAAAAAGTTTGGTGAGTGTTGTACAGACTTTGATTGCCCTTAATTTTATCGGAAGTAATAATACTAGGTGGGCCATGTGGAGGTATCCAACACAAGCATGCTTAGATCACCTAATGTCCTGACTTAAGGATACCAGACTCTAGTATACAAGCATGCACACGTTACACCGAGAGAAGTAAAGATGGCGTCACGAAACATGTAACAATGACTTGAGGCTGGTTGTAAGACAACATTTTGTCATCAGTATACTTTTAAAGAAGTTCACGCTTTTGTCCATGTGTTCTGTGTTTCCAACAGTTCTTGCATGCATTGTCTGCCCCCCCTGTTCTAGAGAGGACATAGTCTGAATCCCCTAACAAGTGTTACAACTAACGTGTGCCCATTATAGACGTGGACGGTTATTTTCATGTTGATTCTTGTTGAAGACGAGGAGCTCATCATGCGTACTGTCATGGTTAACCTGTGTAATGAACAGAATGGACGTAAAATTACATTGGAGATGAGTTAGGAAAATGTGCATTTTCGGGAGTTTCTTGGTTAGGTTGTGATATGTTGAAAATGCACTTGTCTCATGGTGTTTAAATGAGAGTTTGGGCATATCGACGAATAAAGAGGACTAAATCTTTCGATATTTATGAAAGATTCATAAGAAGTGCACGTTCAGGATGTTAGGCTGTATACGCATGTGACTAGTGAGTTTATTTTTAGTGGATCTGTGGAAGGAATTCATATTTTAGTGAATTTTATAGTGAAGGAGTGCATGTTTTAGTAAGTTTTATTGTGGGTTTGGATATGCTGAAGGAGTGCTTGTTTTAGTAAGTTTTATTGTGGATTTGGATATGCTGAAGGAGTGCATGTTTTAGTAAGTTTTATTGTGGGTTTGGATATGCTGAAGGAGTGCATGTGCTAGTAAGTTTTATTGTGGTTTTGGATATGCTGAAGGAGTGCATGTTTTAGTAAGTTTTCTTGTGGGTTTGGATATGCTGAAGGAGTGCTTGTTTAGCAAGTTTTATTGTGGGTTTGGATATGCTGAAGGAGTGCATGTTTTAGTAAGTTTTATTGTGGATTTGGATATGCTGAAGGAGTGCATGTGCTAGTAAGTTTTATTGTGGTTTTGGATATGCTGAAGGAGTGCATGTTTTAGTAAGTTTTATTGTGGGTTTGGATATGCTGAAGGAGTGCATGTTTTAGTAAGTTTTCTTGTGGGTTTGGATATGCTGAAGGAGTGCTTGTTTAGCAAGTTTTATTGTGGGTTTGGATATGCTGAAGGAGTGCATGTTTTAGTAAATTTTATTGTGGATTTGGATATGCTGAAGGAGTGCATGTTTTAGCAAGTTTTATTGTGGATTTGGATATATTGATGAAATTGCTCTCTTGTGCACCACTGTAAGTGATGCATTTGCAGATGCTCTCTTGTACACTATTGTAAGTGATGAACTTGCAGGTGCACTCTTGTTTCCCATTGTAAGTGATGAACTTGCAGGTACTCTCTTGGGCACTATCCTAAGTGATGAACTTGCAGGTGCTTTATTGTGCACTGTTGTAAGTGATGGACCTGCAAGTGCTCTCTTGTGCACTGTTATAAGTGATGAACCTGCAAGTGGTCTCTTTTGCACCATTGTAAGTGATGAACATGCAAGTGCTCTCTTGTGCACTGTTGTAAGTGATGAACCTGCAAGTGCTCTCTTGTGCACCATTGTAAGTGATGAACATGCAAGTGCTCTCTTGAGCACTTTTGTAAGTGATGAACTTGCAGGTGCTTTCTTGTGCACTGTTGTAAGTGATGAACCTGCAAGTGCTCTCTTGTGCACCATTGTAAGTGATGAACTTGCAGGTGCTCTCTTGTGCACTGTTGTAAGTGATGAACC